>NC_081298.1:64733000-65045000 GCF_030435805.1 Mustela lutreola | reverse complement strand
ACTTTGAAGATGTTAAAATATGAAAAAATGTGAATCCTGAAATCAGTGATATAAAGTAACAGATTCTTTCCTGCTTTATTTTCAGTATTTGGAATAGTGTTTGGCAACTGTAAACACTATAGATACTTGATGAGTGGCTGGAAAAACAGTGAGTATTTAAAACATACTGGAATAAATAAATGCCTTGCATAAAGAAAAATGAGAGAAATTGTGGGCACTGATTAAAAGTTTTAAAAAGGAGCAGTTGTTTTATTACCAAATTGTTTCTTCTTTTAAATTGCAGTTCAGGAAATTAGAATAGAAATAATAACCTCTCTACAATTTTCCATTAAATAGATAACTATCAGGTTTAAGATACACAAAATCATATATAAATTTGACGAGATTACTTTTAACTAGATTTTAAAATGAATGCCCTGCTATGCCTTTCTGGTATGGTTTATAACAGAGTTTCCTTTCAGTTATACTTCAAGTTCATTACTTATATCAGACTTATCTCAAAGTCTGGGGTATCTTACTGGGAATGAACAAACATACCTTAGGCTTATGTCTGCAGTCATGTCAATATGAATAGGAAATGTCCTATTTTACAACTGTGGACAACCCGCTAATGCTGTCAATTACAAACCTTCTTCCCAAATATATTTCATGAATACTCTTCCTTTATTATATTTATCTTCTTTGACTGACATCAACTTAAGATGTTCCCAGCAGAGAGCAGTTTTGTAAATAAACAGGAATTCAACGACTTCTGTTTGTTGCTTAAATTTGCTGGGTTTTAGTGGATTGCTTTCACATCGTTATGGATTTTATCCTTCACCTGAAAATGTCCCTTTTCTTCCTCATTTGTTCCACCTTCGTGGGCTCATGAGTATGAAACCAGAAACTAGTTAGGTCATTTATGAGAGTTCTGCCATCTGACACTCCACTGGGAATGGAAGCTACCACTTCCCCAAGCCTTGATGTTCATGTATAAGTGCCGAGTCTGTTGGGTCTAGGATAAATCCGTGTCTCCTCTGTGATCAATACACAGTGCAAAACAGTGCCTGGACCTCTGGAGAATAACTAAGCAAGGACATCATGTTCTATCTGTACAATAAAATGCACATCTCACATTAAATGGCAAATTCTTCATTTGTAAAGGTTGAATAGGGTAGTACTTATAAATGAATTCCACTTGGTTAAATTTAGAGTGCAGAAAAAGTCCTATCTAAAAATACACTCTGGCTTGGGGCCCTTTCCATTTGATTTTGAATTAATTTATCTCACACCCTTTCCTCTCAGTATCTGATGAGGCCAACATGAGTTGAAATAGCAGTATCAGGCCCAGAAATCTGAAATGCTTCAGTGCTTGATTGAGTTGCCTTGTGAAGTTCTCAATTAAATGAGGGCTTTCTCTTTATTGATACATTTGGTGCAAGTAATCTCAGTAACAATGTTTCCCTATCTTGTTCATTGTTTTGTTCTTTTCATTTCTTTAATAATTGACTTTGCCTTTGCCTTGTTCTCCAGACTCCCCAGGAGTCCTTTCCCCTTTGGAAAGGGGAAGGTCTCAGACGAGTAGGGGCAGTTCTATAAGCCTGTCTGTCTTAAAATGGTCTAGAACACTAACATAATCTGTTTGGTCCTCTTTCTCAGGAGCTTTTTAAGGTCTAGAGTAACGGCCCTCCCCACACCTCCAGTGTCTGCAACCCTCCCTGTGGCCATGGTTGCCGGCTACTCCAGGATGATGCACGGAGGCCTAGTGACACCCCCATCCTGCCTTCTCCTGCCTTCTCTATCCTCCACCCCTCCTTGCCTGCTGCTGCTACTGGCTTCTTCCATCCCCTTACACCTCCTGGCTTCCTCCTCTGGGTGGTCACCCACCTGAACTTTCCCCTTCCACTCTCCCTACCACAGAGGCTCCAGCACTGGGGGGCTCTCTACCCCAAGGCCAGTCTTCAAGGGATGGACCTCTCTTGCCTACACTCTGCAGGACATCTGATGATGGTGTGCCATCCAGAAATCTCTGCTGCTCTTTCTCTCTGCTGGTACCCAAGTCTTCATGGGGTTGCCCTGAAGATGTCTGTTGAAGTTCCTATCAGCTTACCTAGTTTTGGGAAAGACTTCTGATGAAAGCTTAGTAGCAGTCCTCTTGGTCTCAGTGACTCTCCGCACATAAAGGTAAGGACAGTCATCTGCCTCATATTCTTGGTCCAAATGTGTCTTGTCTGTGTCCCCACCCTACTTCCCCTTCTCTCAGAAATAAAGATCATACCATTAGTTACAGTTTTTTCTCTTATCATCTTAGACACTGATTATTGCAAATGACAAGGAGAAATCACTATGATTAATTGTCCCCTTTGCTCTCCTGTGTTTATGCCTAGCCTCGGACCCACAAAAAGAAAGAGATGCTTCGTGCCATTCAGTACATTGGTACAAACAGCAATACAAGGCTTTTGTTTCAATTTTACATTTTAAAAACTATAACAGATATTCATGACTTTAATTTAACTGTCTACTTACTAGCAGCCATGCTTGTTAAGGGCTGCAATAGACCAACGGAAAAATTAAGTGCTCCACTTCCTCACATTCTAAGTAATACATTATTTTAAGAGTCCCATCATTATGAATTCAGTTAGTACCCATACCAGCAGCATAGATCCTAATGACCACATTTGGTATTCATACAGACGTTATCATTTTTCATGCCCTCTACTGCCATCAGAGAATCATTCCCATTCACTTTTTTTTTATTCCTTGTGTTTGATAAATAAGCTGATAATCTTTGCTCTACGCAATAAAAGAATATTAAAACCAGGCCTGACTAATGTGTGACTGTAGACATGAGAAGAAACTTCTATAAGTCCCAACACCAAAATACTCCAACTTCTTCCCTGTGACCCATCCAGATGCTTTTAGGCATTCTTACATTTTTGGATGTCATTCCAAAAAGTATGACGATAAAACTCTCTAAATTGCACCTTAAACCTTAAAACATTACAAACCACAACAGCTACTGTTAACTGTGTCCTTTTATCATATCAGATATTCACCTGATCCTGACATGTTAGCATTACTATCCCCATTTTATATATGAAGGAGCTGAATCAAAGAAAGGTCTGGAAACACGCTTGGCAGGCTCAGAACCAGGATATGACAAGAGCTGGGCTTCAGACCTAGACTGCCCAAACACCAAGGGGGTGTGTTAGCAATAGCATGTAAGCCCAAATCATAATCCTACCCTTACCCATCTGCAGTAGTCAGTTGTATGTACCAACTTGGCTAGGCTATAGTCCCTAGTTACTCACTCAATCACTAAATAGGTATTGCTGGAAAATATTTTGTCAATGTGATTCACACCCAATATCAGCTGCCTTTACCTAGAAAAGATTATCATGGATAACCTCACTGGGCTTGATCCAATCAGCTGAACGACCTTAAGAACCCAACTGAGGTTTTCCCAAAGAAGTTCTATCGACCAGTTGTTCCTGGGGACAACTCCTGACCAGCATCAGCTCCTGACCAGGGGGTTCCAGCCTGCTCTTCCTGATATCCTGCTTATGGATTTTGTATCTGCCTAGCCATTCCCCACAACTCATAAGCCAATTGCTTGCCATCCATCCATCCATCTATCTCTCTATCATCTATCTTTTATTTATATATATCCATATATTTCCTACTGTTTCTGATTCTCTCCTGGAACCATGGCTGATAGACCATCTAAGAACTATACTGATGGTTAAGGAGTTATCATATACCAATATTGTGCTAAGCACTCTCACCTGTTACTAGACAGCAAGCCCATTTATATACTGCACACCTGGCAAACACTGGATGCACCAAAGTTTCGAAGATCAATGCCCTAAATCCCTAATGGTAAGCAAATGAATTCTAAAAATATGCACAGTTATTTCTTTTTTTGTAATTTAGAGCTCCTTCTGTCCTAAATTGAGGTAAAAACACCTTTCATTCTTATTTATTTGAAGTCACTCATATACTAATCATATCATTGATAAAAAGAATGTTAAAATTATGTAAAATATGCAATAAGATAACAGTGGCCCAACTCTGTTGCACTGTGTA
This sequence comes from Mustela lutreola, assembly GCF_030435805.1. Classification (NCBI taxonomy): domain Eukaryota; kingdom Metazoa; phylum Chordata; class Mammalia; order Carnivora; family Mustelidae; genus Mustela; species Mustela lutreola. The sequence continues at coordinate 65,040,935 of NC_081298.1, read as the reverse complement.
CAATTTTTACCATTTTACATAATTAACAAGTTCATGCAAAACTCAGTCATTCTATGTGCAAGATTAAAGTGAAATATTTCAAGTATTACCAAAATATTATTCCTCAGACACTAGTTTAGAAAAGCTTATTCTTCTCTCCAGGTTAAATAATCTACCCTCCCTTATTGCTTCAACGTGAATCACGTACTCAGTCTTGCAATTACTTCACTGGCTTGCCTGGGGAGTTTTTACTATTTATTTTTTTTCATCCTAAGAAGCTGATACTAGATTCTGTTTCCTAATAAGAGAGTCTGAGTTGTTGAGGAATGCTGCTCTTACCAGGAAACAAACATTCCGTTCACCAACCATATTCAGTCTGGAATTTACTCTACCCATCCCCACACCACTGCAGTCCATCCTCTCATTCTCTTCTCACCAAGCAAAAGGCACCTTGATGCTTTACCCTCCCTCCTCATTGAAATGAATGAGTCCTGGCCTTATGACCATGGGATTCTCACAGCTTAGCTTTTGTCTTTAATAAAAGTATCTACCTGATACTTGTTTCTAATTCAGGTAGGCTTATGCTTGCCCATTTTCTCCCATTTCTCATAATAATTTTGAGTACTTGTTGGCTATTTTACCTCTTGCTTATTGGTCTAAAGTCAATAATAGGTCATCTATGTGCCACTGAACATAATTTTCAATCCTTCACTCATGTCCCTGGTCAAAAAGATGTCTAAAAGTCATGATTTCATGGATAGCACCATATGTTCTATCTGAGATGAAATCCAAAATATAAAATGTGCTGATTTGGACTAAAAGAAGCATAACCACATGCTGTGTTCTGTCACAGAGACTACTCACTAAACATTAATTGCATTCAAATGACAATTCAGGAGGAAAGCACTTGTAATACTTGATTTGGGAATAAACATACTTTTGTTTAGGCAGTGACAGAAAACTACCCTCTCATAATTTATTTACTAACTACTGTTGGTTAACATTTTTATTTTTCATTTGTTTTCATTCCCAAGCATATTTTTCAAAACTAGCTTGATTAATAATTTAAAATACAGTATTATGCGGCAGCATTTGGATACTGTATTAAAGCATTAAGGAAAAATCTAGATAGCGGAGAGATAAAATAACAATGTTTTCATCCTTTATCACCACTCTACTATATACTGTATTTTGGCATTGTGATCATTATCTGCACAAAGGAATGCAACAAAAACAGCTGGATGAAAGTTTCTAGTTATTACAAGACTGTTATAAACAGTCTTCTCTTCTATATCACTACCCATGAGCTAGATAAGGAGAAACGTCTCTTTGACCACAATATAAGCAAAGTATCTGCTTGTCCTAAGTGCCTAAGTTTATATTTAAGGACGAAGTGATTCCTGAAGTTCTTCACTTTGGCCACTAGGGAACTCAAAGGCAATTACTGGTTACTTTTATTTACTATATAATAATTGTATGAATTTTAGTAAGTTGCTTTAGATCCCTTTTGGACTAAGAGACATTTGAGTAGTACTATGGTTTGATTAAGTAAGTTAAATATGATCACTGAAGGAGCTCTCACCAGCTTGGTGTCTGGCTGCACAAATCAGGTAAGTAGAGCTAACACCATGTATTACTCTAAATACTGAATTAGGGACTCTACAATTCCTTCCTCCTTATCCAAGGCTACACTTCTGATTGGTGAAGTTTACTGAAGGATCTTGAAAGAATGCTTTTACATAAATGGTAAGGAAGGCATAAAAAATGCTTTTGATTTGTGCATACAGTATAACAAACCAGCACGATGTCTGAGTCAGAGCTGCTGGGGTGTGGGCTTCCTGGGGTGAAGCATATTAGTCCATTTATTCTGCCAGCTGTCTGATGCTCTGTCTTTGACAGTGGATTGGCCTGTATTATAGGAAGTATGGCATCAAGGGTCTATGTGGTTTTGTGTGTGACTAGCACATCCGAAGATCTTTCAATCATTGTTTGATCTCTTATTTCTATGTGTTATTTTTTACAAGAGTAAGCACGTACCAAGATTTAGTATAAAAAGATTTTTTCTTTATAAGAAAAGGATTCCTCTCAAAAGCTCAGTAGAAACTGGAAATTACAACTGGTTTTGTCAAACATTTGTCCCCATTTAAAGGCGTGCACTTTAGGTTCACTCCAACAGGCAGGGGAAAGGACGGGGGTCTGGCTATTATGGTAAGCACTGACAACTCTGATAGAGTAAAATTCCAAGTAGGAAGGTTCAATAGTCATCAGAGGTTTCCTGTGTATTTTCTGATCAACACCTGAATTGCATATGAAAACAGATTGTAAATGCAGGTGTTATATATTATTGCAAACTGGTCCTTTAAAAAATAAGCTGTTGAACCCAGCAACAGCTGCCTGAAAGGATGCTGTATGGTAAGTGAATGGGGTGAACTGAGTTCTGGCAGCCGAGCCTAGAAAGAAGATATGTACCACAGTGACGAAAACAAGTACCTGTGGTAGGTGGTAAAGAACCCCACATTGTTACTTACAGCTAGGATGTGAAGTTCCAAGAAGAACCGGGTATCTGAAAGCAACTGAACATTTTAAAAGCTCTGGATAGTAAAGGTAAACTTCCCTAATGATTCATCAGGTTTGTCTTGTTGAAAGTGGCAGAATTTACAAGCACAAAAAAATAGCTGGCAGGGGAAAGTGCCCAAAAGAAAGAAAGAAGCAGAACCCATCTACAGCCAGGCTACCAAGCCCCAGACACAGTATTCCTTGGCATGTGGAAGTAATTCAGAGTTCAATGAGAGTAACAGATTACTTTTTAGCCCAAAGGAGAACAAGGTTACATTCATGTTACTGAGGAATGTTGAGTCTTGATTTCTCCAAGTGATTAGCCTATAAAAGGAAGACTGCTTTATTTATTAATGTAAGAACCTAGCTTTATTAGAGGCTTAAGGCAAAAATCCACTATGACTCATGGGAGAAAAATCTTCCTATGAAACTGACGATCAATAGTTCTAGATTTACCTAAAGCTTTATGCTTGATGACAAGCACAGTCCATAGACGATATTTGATAATTTGCATTGGTAAGAATTATTGGCCAAAAGTCATAGTTGGGGCACACATGCTTCCAAAGACCACATATGTTGCTACAACATGTCCTCATATTTATAACTATGCTGTATGTCCTCATTAAGACCCAATAAATTACTTCTCTGCACCAATGATTATGAAGATTTTTCTCCATTAGGGTACCTTCCAATCGTACAGAGGTTTCCAAAGGTCATATTTTTAACCCTAATAAATATAGTTGTATTTCTCACCAAATGATCTCTAGGGTATGAAAAAGACATGAGGCTACATATTAACTCAGAAAACTGTAAATTTAATGAGGGACAAAATCTCACAGAGCCATACATTCCCAAATATAACACAGGGAAACAAATTCTTAACTTACTCTTTCTGTATTAGGGATTGATCTTGGCTCCGTCAAAATTGCATATCTATCCATAAGCAAGATAAATTATTATGGTTATTTTATGGCACTAAGTTTTGAGGTGGTTTGTTATACAGCAATAACTAATCCAAACACTCTCTATGAGGGCAGCAGTAAGTTACATGTGAGGGGATGTCCTTTTTGTAGAGACAGGCCCGACATAGCACCAAAAGAGGGAAGAGCAAGTATAACCTCCACATGCACTCCCACTATTCCTAGCTGCCTCATAGCCTGGACTCTGCAGCACTTACGATGTTCTGATAAATGCTAGGGCAAAACCAATTATATCTCACTTCTTTCATTCAGAGAGAAGAAAGTGGAAGAGTTAAAGTAGTTTTGTGACAAGGACCGTGTCTTACTCAGCTATACCTACTATTGTGTCTAATATAATAGGAACCTCACATAAATATATTAAATAAATACTGAACTCCTCATAGTATGTTTTTCACAATTGTAATGTTAGCAATTTTGAATCTTTTTGTGTGTGCATTCTAATATTGAATGAATAAGTAAATATATTGTGCATATTAGGAACAAAGCTTTTCAATATCAGAAAAGGGAATTATAAAAGCAGAAAGAGAGAAGGCTAGAATGAGCCCTGTGGAACCAGATTAGAATTAGAGGTATCAGTATGATCCCTGATTTTTGTTGGAGAGAAAGGTAGATAGATATATGGAAGATAAATATTAGATAGATACTTAGGTATCTATCAGTTGTATATATTAAATAGACAGTGATAGTATATGTATTTGTATATACTAGCATATGCACATATGATTGTTTTCTGAACCATAAGTTCAGAATAAGTGGCAGACATAAATACAGAGAGAGAGTCTACTACCTCTTTCCAATTAAAAAGCCTAGAAGCAATAACACCCAAGTAGCAGTGAACACACACAGTACCCAGATCTTGGTTTCTAAATACCACAACTTCAATAAAAGGAGCCAGGGCTCCCTCCTTAGAGAAATGGCTGATTCCAGAACTAGAGTTGGGGAATTACAAAATTATTCTAGAATATTTTGCTGTATCAGAGAAAAGGAATAATGGAGGAAAAAAGGGGATACAGCATGTGGGAAAACGCCTGTGTGTTGGGAATCTCACTAACCATATCTGGGATAATTTGAATGATCCATTATAACCTATTGAATAAAATAAGAGTCCATACTGATTGAGTTAATAACTAAGGTAAAATGGAAAGCTCTTCCCTACATAGGAATGTCAACTAATAAATGTAGAAGCAATAATGCAATTAGAAAACCACTGTTTAGAAAGCACCACTGTAATAAATGACTCAGGCAAGAATCATCAAAGGATGCTAAAACTAGTGAGTGAAAGCTTCATAAGATATAAAATGTCTACAGTCTCAAACATACTTATTGACAATACTAATTGATAATCTCAGTGGAGAAAATTGACAGGTACTATCCTGACCAAGTGAGAATGTTCTCATCACCAGTAATGAGACAAGTCAGTATCATGAGCCTCTGAACATGATGTTTTGAGATGAATCAACATTTCTCCTGTGGCATTCCTGCTAAAAAATGCAAAACTTGAATCTAATCACTGGAAAAGATTACATAATGTAAATTGAGGAACACTTTATAAAATACTGGCCTCTAGTCCTCAAAAATGTCAAGACTGTGAAACTGCCCCCCTCCAAAAGAGCCAGAAGAAATAATGCATACTGAAGGAGTCTAAAGAGCCATGTCAACTAAATGCAGTGGATGATCGTGAATTGGACCCTGGACCAGGAAAAGAAAAGAGACATCATTAAGACAACTTGAGAAATTAAAATAAGGACTGTACATTAGACTTATATTAATGTTAATTTCCTAATTTTGATCAATGTACTATGATTAGGTAAGAGAATGCTCTTGCTTTTTTGGAAAATACACACTGAAGTATTTAGGAACAAATGAGCATCATGTCTACACTGTATATATCCTAAGGCCATATATTTTATATTATACACACTTACAGGGACCAAAGAGAAGAGTAAAAGAAAAGAGAAAAACAAAGTAATGTGATCAAGTATTAACATTTGGGGAATCCAAGTGAAAGCTGTAGGGAATACTTTGAGAGGCACCTGGGTAGCTCACTTAGTTAAGCATCTGCCTTCCACTCAGGTCATAATCCTAGGGTCCTGGGATTGAGCCCTGCATCAGGCTCTCTACTCAGGTAGGAGCCTGCTTCTCCCTTTCCTTCTGCTGTTCCCCTGCTTGTGCTCTCTCTGTGTCACTCTCTCTCTGTCAAATAAATAAATCTTAAAAAAAAGAAAAAAAAAGAAAAAATTATGTTGATGTGAAAAGATGAAAAACAGTGGCTTAATAATGGAAGAGATTAATTAAAATATTATATATTAACCTCTAATAGCAGTTAACATGAAAAAAATACAGAGCCACAAGTATCCGTAGGGATAGATGTTGAGACTCTATTTAAAGTGAAAAAAAGCAAGTTAACAATGTCATGGACAGTACAGTATCATTTACATAATTTAAAACATACAGGTGAAACATTACTCTGTCATTTAGTGAAATTCTTAATTTTTTTTGAAGATTTTATTTATTTATTTGATAGAGAGAGATCACAAGTAGGCAGAGAGGCAGGCAGAGAGAAAGGAAGGGAAGCAGGCTCCCTGCTGAGCAGAGAGCCCGATGTGGGACTCGATCCCAGGACCCTGAGATCATGACCTGAGCCAAAGGCAGCAGATTAACACACTGAGCCACCCAGTCGCCCCGAAATTCTTAATTTTTAAACATGGGTACCCAAATTTTCATTTTACACTGAGCTCCGTAAGTTATGCAGCTCCGCAAGTTGTTACAACACTTTCTTTCATAAAAAATATCTAAGATAAATTAGCCATTTCTGGATGACATATACACAGGTGTTTATTGTGTTATTCTATGTACTTCTCAGGATTTCAATATTTTTTTCAAGCTAAAAAGAGATCTTTTCACAAGTTCATCTTAAGATACTAGTATAGTTTATGGTGATAAAACTTGAAAAACACAACAATGACAACACTATATTCAGAATTGCAAAGCTGGGTTGCCCTAAACTGAAGTTTAGTTTAAAAGATAAGTTCTCTGCATAGGGCACTTTTCCCTTGTCCAAATCCTCTGCATTTACTTCTCTGCTGAAATATTACCTCTTCAAATTTTTCTTTAACCACTCTATCAATGATTCCTCCCTTCATCTCTTCACTTTGTTTTGTCATAGCACTTACTACTCTGAAATCCTATCATTTCTTTGTGCAGTTACACATAGTATATTCTCCTTCATTAGAATACAAACCCTGGAGCTAAGTAGCTCTGTATTCCTTGTGGTTTCCATATTTCCACCAACTTAAACGGGATTGGCACACAGCAAGTATCTAATGTCCATCAAAAAATAAACCTAGAGTGGGGGGGCGCCTGGGTGGCTCAGTGGATTAAACCACTGCCTTCAGCTCAGGTCATGATCTCAGGGTCCTGGGATCGAGTCCCACATGGGGCTCTCTGCTCAGCAGGGAGCCTGCTTCCCTCTCTCTCTCTCTCTGTCTGCCTCTCTGCCTACTTGTGATCTCTGTCAAATAAATAAATAAAATCTTAAAAACAAACAAACAAACAAACAAAAAACCTAGAGTGAGAAATAGAGACAAGGAGAGAAAGATATGCAGACATATAGAGACCTAAAAGTGTCCAAGCTTTTGTAACAAGCTCAGAGTAAGATTTTCCAAGAGCTTGCAGGATGCACTAAGCATGTAAGCATGGATTTGGAGGAAGCTAGGGACATCCTGGTCCTTGGGAGATCCCATTCTCCAATCATGTCCTTAGGAAACATCTCCTGGCAACAATCCTGAACAGAATTATGAGCTACCTCTTCAGGGACAGCAACATCTCTAGGTCATCAATTCTGGTAGGCCCAAATCTTCATTTCAGGGTGGTCTTGCAAGTTCAGGACCTGACACTTAATGCTGCTTCTGTTAAGCAAAAATCTTCTCTAGAAGATTTGCACTTCTGTGTGTCTTTGCTCCTGTTCATGCTACATCCTCTTTCTTGGACACCTGAGTTCCAAAGCCCAACTTAAGCTTCCCTTCAGAAAACCTGCTCTAACTACAGAAGCCCACTGTATAGTGAAGGTTCTGGAAGATTGGGTGAGCAAGGACCTGGAAGATAAGAGATTAAGATAGGGATTATTTATGCACTCCATTGCAGGGGAATGGGATCCATAGGCTTCTACAGCACTCAGCCTAAGGTTAGGTATAGAAGGGCTAATGACCGTTCCTTGGCCCAAAAGGTCAGAGCCTGACTGCAGGGAAGGGGAGGAGATAGGACCTGATTCTCCTTCCTCCCTCTGATCTCCTTACTTGCTGAGCTCAACAAGAAGCCACAGGGCAGAAAAGCCTGATGCAGTTCTTGCAGGCACTTCCCTGGCACTAAGCAGCTGGAAGAAGAGGTAAGAGTGGATCTGGGACAGCAAATAGAAGGGACTTTAAATACTATCATCTTTCTCTGTTGTACATACTTACAACAAGAGATGTACAATTATAACCTTTCCTGTTAGCTTTCAATCCTTGTTCCTGTGTGTTAGCCTTGCATCTTTCAGCTTGACTCTTAAGCTCTTCAGGATAAGGGATTATATATTATTTTTCCTGCATCCCCAAAAGAGATTATCACATAATCATATATCATACCATAAAATCACAATAATTTAGTGATCATATGATAGATTACTAAACAGGCTGTCAGATTTTCTGGTGTTAAAAATGACCCAAAGGCATAAGAATTCATGATACTCTGATTATGAGATAGCACTATCTATCTCATTAATAGAAGTCAGAATTCTGCAGCAACTCATATACATTTCTTACTAGGTTACAACATAACCTAGTAAGAAACATAAATGATGAAAGTAGTCCACTATTTAACAAGAAAACTGCATTGTGTGCTCCACAAAAAGCATAAAAAAATTCTGTTGGATATTTACTACTTGGCCATTATATGAAAATATTACAGATATAAAAACCTTAGGAGATGGAAAAAATCCTAACAAATTCTTATAGGATTGAATAGTAATAATGCTAGTGCACAATCAATCCTGATACAAAAAAGGGGGAAAGAAAAGAAAAAAAACAGATTTTCTCTTTCAGTGTAGTTTTCTAAAGGGAATAAATATGCTATTCCTTCAACCAAGCAATTGTCTCCTGTTATCTGAAAAATATATTCTGATTGCAGTTACAAAACAAAACTTAGAGCTTTTTTTTTTCTGGCTTGCCCATTACATTGCTATATATCCTTTGATTATGAGACTGATAACTCAGAAGTCATAAAGAAAAGTTTTTTGAAACATTATCATCTTGTTTTGGAGACAACAAGAAAAAAGCAATCAATCCAAAGCTTGAAATATCCTGGAAATATCTTGGGCATTTAAAACAATTGGGAATTATTTAAATTAGACCACTTGTACATCACAATTCATGTCCTTAAAAGTCTACTAATAAACATCACCCTGACCCCCATTCCTCATTCTTTAGACACACTAGGGGTCAGAATTACCATACATATATAATGTTCCACCTCCTGCCTCCTGCAAAAATGGTGCCACTATCATAAAAGCATCTGTTCTGGCACCAGTGTTGGTAATATTAATTGCTCCAGTCTTTAACTCAATCTTACAACTTTGGTTGTTGCATTCATTCATTCTAACAACAAATATTTATGAGGTGACATGGACAGACATAACACAAATAAGCATTACATGACTGCCATAGGAACTGCTAACCTACAAGCTACCTCATTAAAGTGGTATTTAAGTGCAGTATGAAGGATAAACCAAAACCAAGCCAAAACCTAATAGAAGCAGCTTCCAATGACAAACTTTACATATACTTAAGTCTTATTTTCAAAGGTAATTATTTTAAAAGCAGCAATAAAAATACTACCTTTAGTAGAAAAAATTTAGTATGAAGATTAAACTTTGATACCTTAAGTCCTACTTTGTCATCTAAAACCACTTTTACATAAAACCAATAAATCCCCCAGTGGCACCCAGAAAAGGTGATTTTCATATCGGGTATGAAAATGCCTGGCTCTCCTGATTTGGAAAGCAAGAGGTGCTATTAATCCTAATCATTATTTGTTATTGCTTTATGATATACATTAGGTTACTGTCTTGTTTTTATGAATATAGACAACAATAATTAATTCCCAGTAGCAGTATATAACCATTTCCCTGCACTGTAATGTTTTCCCCCATTAAGGACATGGATGAAAAACATTTGGGGCACCTAATTCTTTTATTGAAGATCCAAGAGCATAAAATTATTAATGCTAATCTCTTAAGTAAAATTACCATATTTCTCACCTCAATGCCCACAGCTGAACACATCAATTAAAACTAGACATATCATTTTCATGTTTTGAATGAATTTAATTGTGTGAAGAAGATCTGTTGTATGCCCTCCCTCCACCTTTCAGGAGGCATTTCTTTGTCAATTCTAGAATGGGTTGTAGAGTATGGAATGGTTTCTCCTACAAGTAAACCAAATCCTTGGGCAGTTGCTACCAAGACCAGAGCAGCTATGCCTGTTCAGATCATTTTAGATCTAACAGGCAAACTTTACTCATATTCAAAAACTACTATCAATGTTCAATTTACCGACAATATTTTATAAAACAATTATTCCTTATTTAAAAAGATTTCATACTGATAAATATTTTTCCCTTACTAATAGTAATTCCTTTAAGCAAATGTTAAAAGTAATAGAATTCCCCAAATTAAACCCAAAGTAAGTGGAACACAGAAAATAATAAAAAATAATAAAAAATAATGAAACAGAAAACTGACAAACAGAAAAAAATCAACAAAGCCAAAAACTGGTTCTTTAAAAAGACTGATAAAATTGATAAGCACCTAGAAATACTAAGCAAGATTTTGGAAAAAACAAAACAGAAATGATCAAGTTTAAGAATAAAACAGTGACATACTATAGATTATACAAAAATTAAAAGCATAATGAGGGGATAATAAATAATTTTAAGCCAATAAATTTGACAATGTATATGAAATAGATTCCTTTAAAAACACAACTTGCCAAAACTGACACAAGAAGAGATAGAAAATCTAAAGAACTCCATAACCGTTTTCCACATAAAGTACCAGATCATCTGCAAAGAGTGAGTCTGACTTCTTCTTTGCCAATTTGGATGTCTTCTATTTCTTTTTGTTGTCTGATTACTGAGGCTAGAAACTACTAGCCTCAGTAGACTAGACTTCTAGTCTAGTCTAGACTTCTAGTACTATGCTGAACAGCAGTGGTGACAGTGGACTTCCCCGTTGTGTTCCTGACCTTAGGTGAAAAGCTCAAAACACTCTATCCCAAAACTCCTAGAACTCAAGCAGGAATTCAGTAAAGTGTCAATATATAAAATCAATGTACAGAAGTCAATTGCATTTCTATACACCAACAACAGGACAGAACAAAGAGAAATTAAAGAGTTGATCTTATTTACAATTGAACCCAAAACCTTAAGATACCTAGGTACAGATCTAAGCAAAGAGGCAAAGAATCTGTACTCAGAAAATTATAAAATACTCATGAAAGAAACTGAGGAACACAAAAAGAAATGGAAAAACTTTCTATGCTCATAGATTGGAAGACAAAAATATTATGAAAATGTTTGTGCTACCTAGTGCAATCCACAGATTTACTGCAATCCCTATCAAAACACCATCAACTTTTTTCAAAGAAATGGAACAAATAATCCTAAAATTTGGATGGAACTAGAGAAGAACCCAAATAGCCAGAGGAATATTGAAAAAGAAAACCAAAGCTGGTGGCATTACAATTCCGGACTTCAAGCTCTATTACAAAGCTGTAATCATCAAAACAGTATGGTACTGGCACAAAAACAGATACATAGATCACTTGAACAGAACAGAGAGCCCAGAAATGGGCCCCCAATTCTATGGTCAACTAATCTTTGACAAAGCAAGAGAGAATGTCCAGTGGAAAAAAGATAGTCTCTTCAACAAAAGATGTTGGAAAAACTGGACAGCCACATGCAAAAGAATGAAACTGGACCATTTCTTTACACCGCACACAAAAAGACTCAAAATGGATGAAAGACCTCAATGTGAGACAGGAATCCATCAAAATCCTTGAGGAGAACACAGGCAGCAACCTCTTCCACCTCAGCCACAGCAACTTCTTCTTAGAAACATCGCTAAAGGCAAGGGAAGCAAGGGCAAAAATGAACTATTGGGACTTCATCAAGATAAAAAGCCTTTGCATAGCAAAGGAAAGTCAACAAAACCAAAAGACAACTGACATAATGGGAGAAGATATTTGCAAGTGACATATCAGGTAAAGGGTTAGTATCCAAAATCTATAAAGAATTTATCAGACTGAACACCTAAAGAACAAATAATCCAATCAAGTGGGCAGAAGACATGAACAGACATTTCTGCAAAGAAGACATCTAAATGGCCAACAGACACATTAAAAAGTGCCCCACATCACTTGGCATCAGGGAAATACAAATCAAAACCACAGTGAGATACCACCTCACACCAGTCAGAATGGCTAAAATTAACAAGTCAGGAATTGACAGATGTTGGAGGATGTGGAGAAAGGGGAACCCTCCTACACTGCTGGTGGGAATGCAAGCTGGTGCAGTCACTCTAGAAAGTTGGAGGTTCCTCATAAAGTTAAAAATAGAGCTAACCTATGAACCAGCAATTGCACTACTGGGTATTTACTCCAATAAAACAATGTAGTGCTCTGAAGGGACACGTGTGCTCCAATGTTTATAGCAGCAATGTCCACAATAGCCAAACTATGGAAAGAACCTAGATGTCCATCAACAGATGAATGGATAAAGAAGAAGTGGTGTGTGTGTGTGTGTGTGTGTGTGTGTGTGTGTGTAATGGAATACCATGCAGCCATCAAAATAAATGAAATCTTGCCATTTGCAACATGGATGGAATTAGAGGGTAATATGCTAAGTGAAATAAGTCAGAGAAAGACTATTATGATATGATCTCACTGATACGAATAATTTGAGAAACAAGAGAGAGGATCATAGGATAAGAGAGGGGAAAATGAAACAAGATGAAACCAGACAGGAAGACAAACCATAAGAGACTCTTAAATTAAGGAAACAAACTGAGGGTTTGTAGAATAGAGAGGGCTGGGAGGGCTGGGGTGGCTGGGGATGGACACTGGGGAGGGTATGTGCTATGATGAGTACTGTGAATTGTGTAAGACTGATAAATTACAGGCCTGTACCCTTAAAACAAATAATACATTAATGTTAATTTTAAAAAAAGAAAGAAATTTAATAAGAAAAAATAAATAAAAAATAAAGAACTCTACAACTGTTAAAGAAATGAATTTATAATTAAACAGTTTTCTAAAAGAAAACTCCAGAACTAAATGTATCCATGTTAAACTTTTCCAAGAATTAATAAAAGAGATAATATCAATCATACACTATCTTTTAGAATACAAAGAAAAGAATACTTCCCAACTCATCCTGTGAAGTCATTATAATCCTGGTATCAAAACTAAACACACAGGGCACCTGGGTGGCTCAGTGGGTTAAAGCCGCTGCTTTTGGCTCAGGTCATGATCCCAGGTCCTGGGATCAAGGCCCGCATTGGGCTCTCTGCTCAGCAGGAAGCCTGCTTCCCCCTCTCTCTCTGCCTACTTGTGATCTCTGTCAGTCAAATAAATAAATAAAATCTTTAAAAAAAAAAAACTAAACTAAACACATGCTAAGAAAGTTACAGACCAAAATCTCTCATGAACAGCAATGTAAAGGAAAATAAAACCTTTAACAAAATATTAAATCACCTAAAAATATATAAAGAGGATAATATTCCATAATCAAGTAGGGCTTATTCCAGGGATTAATGGCTGGAAATAAATTAATGTAGTTGATTATATTAACACATTAAGGGGAAAATTTATATGATCATTTCAGCAGATGCAGAGAAAGCATTTGACACACCATTTATGTTAAGTATATAACTCATTTATGCAGTACACACTTATGTAAAAATCATTCCGTAAACTAAGAATAGAAAATAACTTCCTCAGCCTATAATGGACATCAAAAAAGGAAAAGTCTATAGCTAAGAACACATACCACAACAGTGAAATATTGAATGTTTTTTCCTAAGGTTGGGAATGAGAAAGAAATGTGTTATGTATACTCTTACCACCTCTATTCAACATTTTACTGAAGGTCCTAGCCAGAGCAATCAGACAAGCAAGAGAAATAGAAGGCATTAAAACTGAAAAAAAAGCAAACCCTCCCCCCTTATTCAGTGCTGACATGTTACATATATATAAAAAGAATAAATCTGCAAGAGAACTACTTGATCTGATAAATGAATTCAGTAATGTTGTAGCATATGAAGTCAATGTGTTAGGAATAAAAAGGCTAAAAATACTATTTACACAAGTATCAAAAATATCTAGGACATGAGAATAAATTTAACCAAAGTCATGTAAGGTCTTCATTTAAAAAAGATTTTATTTATTAGAGAGAGAAAGCAGAAGTGAGAAAAAAAAAGAGAGAGCACAAGCAGGGGAGAGGGACAAAAGGAGAGGAAGAAGCAGACTCTGTACTGAGCAGGAAGCCCAATATGGGACTCAATCTCAGGACCCCAGGATCATGACCTGAGCCAAAAGCAGACACTTAACCAACTGATCTACCCAGGTTCCCCATCATATAAGATCTTTATATTAAAAATTCTAAACACAGCTGAAAGAAACCAGAGGAGACCTAAATAAGTAGAAAGATATATTACAAATGCACACATTGAAAAACTCAGTATTGTTAAGATGTTAATTCTCCCCAAATTGATCAAGAGATTCAGTACAATGCCAGTCAAAATCTCAGCAGGCTTTTCTTCAAAGAAAAGGCACAAAATTAAAATAGGAGATAATTATGAACCCAACATAAAAGCTACAACAAACAAGTTACTAGAAATGGTGAAAAGAATACACCACTTCTGTTACCATTCATTCTTCCAAGTAATCCATAATCTGTCTAAACATGAAGAAAATGTCAGACACATAAAATTGGGGGATACTCTACAAAACCTCTGGAGTAGTCTTCCAAAGTATCAAGGTCATAAAAGACAAGTAAAGGCTGAGGAACTCTCAGAGACCAGAGAATACTAAGGAGTCTTGACAACTAAAGGCAACGTGGTATCCTGGACTGGATCCTCGACAAAGACATTAAGGGAGAAACTCATGATATCTGAACAGAGTCTATACTCCATATACTGTACTGATGTTAATTTCTTAGTTTTGAGAACTGTACAATGTTAACATCAGGGATAGCTGGGTGAAGCGTATATAGGCCCTTGATACACCATCTTTGCAACTTTTCTGTAAATCTAAAGTTCAAAATAAAATGGTAAGGGGTGCACCTGGGTGGCTCAGTGGGTTAAAGCCTCAGCTCAGGTCAAGATCCTAGGGTCCTGGAATTAAGCCCCACATCGGGCTCTCTGCTCAGCAGGGAGCCTGCTTCCCTTCCTCTCTCTCTGCCTGCCTCTCTGCCTGCTTGCAATCTCTGTCAAATAAATAAATAAATAAAATCTTTTAAAAATTGTTTAAAAAATTAAAATAAAGTAAAAAGGTTGTAAAATGGTAATAAAGTGTAGCAATATATTCATGAAAGTGAAGTGGGCAAAGATTTCTCAGAGGAGAAATTTTTCTTAGAAATGAATAAATGTAGAAGAACAAAAATGATAAATGATAACTTGGATTTCATCACAATTAAAAATGTGCATCAAAAAGTACCATCAAGAAAATAAACAAGTAAGCCACAGAATGGGAGAGAAAATTTGCAATGCAATCTAAGAGGCGACTTCTATCTAGTACACAACAAGCACTCTGATACCTAATAAACAACAATAACAGCACAATAAAATAGGCTAAATGCTTGAAGAGAGCCATTTCACAAATGGCGTTTAAGCAAATTGCCAATACATGCATGGAAAAGTGTTTGACATCATTTCCATTTGGGGAATGCAAATTAAACCCAGAACGAGATGCCAACAGTCACCTACTAAAATGATTAAATGAAAAAGACGACCATCACCAACTGGCTGAGGAGGAATACGCAATACGAAAATTCTTGAGTATTGTTGGTCAAGTATAAGATGGTAAAGTTGCTTTGGAAATCTCTTGCAGTTTCTTTAAGTTAAACACAATCTACTCTACAACCTACCAGTTCCACTCCTAGCTATTTATACAAGGGAAGTCAAACAATAGATGTACAAAAAGTTTTGTACTACAATGTTGATAGCTATTTAATTCATAATAACCCAGACCTACACATAACCTAGATTCCCATCAAAGGATCAACCTACTGTGATACATTCATATAGTGTATCTTTTTTTAGTGTATTTTTAATTTTTTATTTAGTGTATTTTTTCCCCAACAATTGCAAGGAGAAAAGGAACTACTGATGAATTTCAAAAATAATATGTTGAGGGAAAAAAAAGCCAGAAACTAGAAATACATACATCCCATTTCTACAAAATTCTAGAGTGGGTAATAAGTTCAAGGCTTGATTCTGGGAGCCAGGGAAACTGACTGGAAGGGAGTATGGAGGTGATGCCTTTAGCCTTTGCATTTATCGTAACTGATTGAAAGGTACATTTAGTAAGTGAACATTCCACTGCATGCAAATTATACCTCAATTAAGAAAAAGGTAACACAGTTCCTAAGAATTAAGAATCATTATAAGTTCTTAGTTAACATCTTTTTTCCTTTATGCTTCAGGTCTTTCCTACCTCTGGATGAAAAAAGCCTTTTTCATAGTTCTAGTCCTTTGGCCACTTCTCATGGAATGGTGGTATTTTTTAGCCCAGCCTGTTGGGAGCTTTCAGCTAGGCCAAGCTACCCCTCTGCCAGGTGTCCCTGAAAGGCTTCTCAAATGTAATATAGAATATTCATGCACGTGCTATTTACTCCCAACACAGCCATCCAGAGCATCAACCTCATAAATGTTTCATGTTTTAGAAACTTTTAAAAAGAACAGAGTTCCACCATCACCCCTCTCTTGGGAGAGTTTTAAACCATCATGCCAAATTCAGTATGTTTTAAGCAAACTTTTCTTCCCTCCACAGGAAGCATGACAGTAACTTAGCTCCATTTTTGATAGGACAATATAGGGAAAATCTGAAGATAAGATGAAACCGGGGCTCTGTTTAACCTTGATCTACCAGGATCTTCTTACAGTTGCCATCTCTTCGAACCAAATGCCAAGTTGTTCAAAGTTAAATGGCTCCTTAACAAGTTATGGGACTGTGCACACAAAGGGTTGGTAAAGACTTTGGTCTGAACATTTGTGATGCTTACCAGAGTACAGACTGTCAATTTCTAGATAAAAGCTTTCAATGCTAAAAAGCGTATGTTGTATCTGGAAAGAAATATGCTTTCGGCTTAAGAATCCGTAAGTACTTTATTTCACATTCTATCCAAGTATTCTCAAGAGCTGCAATTACAAGTTCTATAAACTTAGAAGTTAATTTGTATTTTTGCAAAAGGAACATTTAAAGATGACTAGGAATTTCTGAATAGTAGTTGGGTGGAAAGTGAAGTCCAATGAACTCATTCAAAAGAGATAAAGCGGGGCGCCTGGGTGGCTCAGTGAATTAAGCCTCTGCCTTAGGCTCGGGTCATGATCTCAGGGTCCTGGGATTGAGCCCCGCATAGGGCTCTCTGCTGAGCGGGGAGCCTGCTTCCCCCTTTCTCTCTGCCTGTCTCTCTGCCTACTTGTAATCCCTCTCTGTCAAATAAATAAATAAAATCTTTTAAAAAAAAGAGAGATAAAGCACATAGTGACAATAGTTGTTCTACAGCATATGAGCGTATCTATAAAGCTGATGGTCTAATTCATCGAATCAGATATTTTAAAGGACTTGGTCTATCATTCTTTGGCAATAAAAACTCAATTTTGCTTT
The DNA here is from genome assembly GCF_030435805.1 of Mustela lutreola. Classification (NCBI taxonomy): domain Eukaryota; kingdom Metazoa; phylum Chordata; class Mammalia; order Carnivora; family Mustelidae; genus Mustela; species Mustela lutreola. Next base: position 65,023,501 of record NC_081298.1, on the reverse strand, counting down.
GGGAAAAATATTCCCAAAATAGAAAATTTCTGCATCCTTCATTTCTGATATTTGTGGACCTTAAAAAAGAGTGTGGTGAGGGGAGAGAACATGCTATGATCTACCCCACTATGCATGTACTAAGCATATTAAATGTGTTTTTTGCCTCTATAAAATTATACTACAGATTCAGTTTTAATGCTGCACTTCTTACAGTTACAATTAAACCACATTAAAGAACTAAATTATTAAACCTACATATAAAGGGTAACCAAGTCCTGCTTTAAGAAACATCTCTGGTTTTGGACTATGGGATGGGCAAGAGAGAATTACAGCAGATAGCTTAATGTAGGGAGTGAGCTTATCTATGAATCACCTTGCTAGATATGACCCTCATAAGAAGATGATCAGATACCAACCCAATTCAAGGTATTCTCTGTAGGTTTGTTGTAACATTTTCCCCTTGAGCTTCCCTATCCTGTCCTTCCTCTTACAAGTACCACTGAAAAAACTTTTGTGCCCTACACTGGACAGGGGATTGAAGATGTTTGTTTTTCCCCATAAGACATGCCTCAGGGACTTAAGATTTTTGGAAAGAAAACACATACACACACAAACACAACACACAACACATACAGAAAACAATACAATTCCTCCACCTTCAGCTAGCACAAATCTTAAATATTCTTCAAGGTTCTATTTGGGTAACATTTCCTTTGAGTTGCTTTCCTGGTGTTCCCAAAGAAATCAAGCTTCCTACTCACATCCCAACTTGCATTCTCTATTATAGCTCTTAATTGATACTGCTATGATCTATAGTTTACGTCTAATGATGTTAGTACTCGCAAAATAAGAGCTGAATTCCTGAGCTTTTCATTTAGGTTTGGGATATGTAAGAAGACTATCACTAACAGGAAGGTGAAGTAGTGAATATCCTTCTTTAATTACTATCACCATTCCTCGGTCTGCCATATTATGTAACAAATTCAAACTTCACTTTACATTTGCTTATTGCTGTACATTTCATATTAATCTGGCAAAAATAGCAACATCAGAAGGTCACTCTATCACATGCTATGTTTCAGATTTAGAAACTATTAAACTGATATATAAAACCCAAAACGCTACTTCATCAACTTAGTTTTCCCACGTCCACAGACTCTAAAAGAGAATTTCTATTTTAGAACTAAACCATTGAAGCAAATGACTAAGGCTTTTATTATTAATATTATTGTTATTACAGATTTTCTTTCCTTTTGTGCTCACATTGATTCAAATTTACTTCTGGCTTGGCACAGGTGACCAATCTCTATTTCTTTTCAAGCTCAATGAGAATATTTTCCTACAAATTATGTTTATTAATTTAGGTAAACACAAACCATTCCAAGGAGTGATTCTCACTAGCCCAGAGCACCATCTAGGAGTTTATGTCTGTTGCTTTGCATCTCCTTGAGGTCCAGGACCACACATTCATGTGCTGTGTTCTTGACAGACCATGGCATCCAGTACATAGTCGGTATTCAACCACCGTTTAAAGAATGGATGCCCTACATTTAGTCTTGGGCAGATGAAAAGACAAGGAAAAATGAAGAAAGACAGCATGCTAAAATCCCAGCTTTCCCCTACGTTCAGCTTTCTTTTCTCTGCTTCTTCAGGGGCCCAGTGTGTGAGGCTGTCCTGGCAGGCTGAGCAGCTCAGAGGCCAAGCACAGGTGGAGGAAGGCATTGTGGAGGGCACACACAGAACAGGACTGGAAACCTCAGACCCTGATATCAGCTTAGCACACAGAAGACACACAGCAAATGGCATATATCATTCCAAGGCCCTTAAGCTGAGCTTCCGTTCCCAGGGAGCTGCTTTGTTATGAAGGAATAAGTCTCACAACTATGGATCAAGAACTGCTTATGTCCCTTTTATGCAATAGGCAACCACGCAGCTGTTTAATTAATATCCGCAAAGGCTAGATAACGTATGGCAATGAATCACTATATTGTACACCCAAAACTAATAAAGCACTGCATGTTAGCTACACTGGAATTAAACTAAACTAAAACAAAATAAAATAAAAACAAAGACAACCTAAAAAAAATATATCTGCAGGGCCTGCTCAGAGGAAGATGAAGTTGTCATTCATACATTCAATAAACATTTATTGAGCGCTAGTTCAACTGTATGAGGAGCTGAGGATATAAGAATCAAGGATTCACAGTCCTCAGGTCTTATGGAGTAACTTGCCAGGGGTCAAGTTGATGGTCATGACATCGACCAATAAGCATAAGACCAGACCCCCAGTATTTATGCTTAGAGAAGAAACACAGCTAGTGAGAGCAAGACAGCAAAGTGTGAACACACGGGTATAAGAGCACAAAAGGAACGGAAAGCGCACTTCTGAGTCCACCTGCCACTCTCTACAAGAAGGACATAAGCCCAAGGGCATCTGCAGCCAGAGCCGGAGACATGCTGCTCCCCTTCAGGTATGCTTCTCGCTTTCCTACTCTGAGCTCGTTCTATTATTTAAAGATACATATGTTTCCATACAGCAAAATCTCTAGCCAAACTACCCACTTCACACATTATTAATTTTTTACATTAACAGAGAACTGGCTACATTAAAACAGGTATCAACTGTTCTTTGTGGGAGATGTAAGGCATCTCAAGGACAGTTTTGATTAAGTGTAGTTTTATCTCATACCCCAACTTTGAATCTGATGGCTCCACTGGATGTGTAAAGTGCTTCCAACACATAGCACCTGGATGAAGGGACAAGCCTGATATGTCTCCAGGGCTGCAGGTGATCAAAAAGGATCTATGCTTTTATTACTCAACAACTTGCTTCAAAAACACCATACACACTTAATAATGCTTCCAACTGATCTCCTTCTAGGAACTTGATTTCTTTCCTCTGCACATATTAATAAATCAACAATTAAAAATAAAATTTCTGAAGTCAAACCAATCAGAATTTTGCCCACTAATGTACATCTCCAAGTAATCTAAACAAAAGCATCACAGCCCATTTGCTAACCCTGGTTAATTTCTGCTACATCTCCTAGCAGCTCCCATGGTCTCACACAGGCTCAGGGTATAAGCTGATGTGTAAGTTGATACTGGAATTCTCTTGATAGTGGAACCCTGTCTCCTTGAAGGAAAGGAGGTGAAAGTTGCATCTCTCATCTCTTAACTTCTCATGCTCCTACTTTTACAAGGCAATGCTTGCTTAAAAGTCAAAAGTTAGAAGGAGATAAATAATTAAACAATTTTCCAAAGGACTCCAAATGAGCCAGAAGCAATCCAGCCCCAGTGCCCCTCCAGAGCTCTAAACCTTAAAAATATTAAAGTGTCCTAATCAGAGAACCATGAATGTATACTGAGAAACCACAGAGCACGTGGGAGGCTATTTCATGCTTCAGAGCCCACAAAGCTATTGTGGGACAGATGTACTAATATGGGAAAGAAAATTAAAGTTCAAGGCTAAATAACTTCACAAAAACCTCAGAATGGTAGTTAAACAGCATTATGTAAGTCTTTTTAATATGCACGACATGAAGTCAGAGATCCTTCCTTGAATATGTTTCCAAAGGCTCTTTGTCCTATAAATATTTGCAAGTAGAGGCTGGTATTTATAGGTCATCTTCACAGAACATCGTCACCTAATTATATTTATATAACAAGAACAGGCTGGACTTTGTTCACCAGTATCAGGTGGAATTTGAAAGATAGCAATGATAAAAGAATCCTCCTTCAAAAGCTAAGTAACTGTATCTACATAAACCAAGTTGAGTTACTCTTTTTAGCGTCTTGCTTCAGGTAAATAAGGCTGTTACTGCTCAGTCTTCAACAGGAGACACAGAAAAAAGCCAGGAAGTGAGTTACAGTTGCACAGGCAAGCCTTGGCAATTTGTTGGGTAAGGTGATACCACTGCTGTGGTTTGTGATGGCCCCAACCTCAATTCATTTGAACAAAGAATTGCATCACCCCAGCTCGAAGGGACCTGTCAAATTAGTGTGGAGTCCATTCAGATCAATTGTCTTGGAGTTGCCATAGCCTCTAACTATAAGAATGCTGGTCACAAAACACCTGGTACAGCAGTGTCTATATACAAATCACAGACATGCCACAGAAACCAAACTTTTGGGACTTGGATTAGATGCTGTATATTAAAGCTAATTTTTACAAAAGCACAAAAAATATTTTAGACCAGTTTAATATATTTCAGGCTATGATTTAAGAAATGATATGGGTAAATGTCAGTAAAAACTTTATTAAATAAGAGAAAACTCACAACCAATTAAGCCTGTGGATCAACTCCATTCAAGAAGAAAAAAGGATATATTCCTTCATTTCATCATGAAGTCTGACCATCTACCTCTTTCAGTATAGTTTCATGTTAAATTTATGTTGACCTCGGTTATTTTTTTTTTTTTAAATAACTGGTTTCTCTGTCCCTAGGACTTCTCATACGAATCATCTGAAAAAACTACCTTAAAGCATATCTATTTACAGAAAAATGCTCTCTTGGAACAAAGCATTTTCTGACATCACATTGCATTGCTCTTACTTGATTTAAGTCCATACTATAATAAAGTAAAAAGAAATCCAAAAATGTTAAAATAAATACGTTTTGAGTATAACATTTCACGACCAAAATAGCTTGAAAACAGTATTTCCAAACAAATGAAAATGCTGCAGTGCCAACATATATCTGAGAATGAGCCTCATTTTAAAATACAGTTTGACATGTTCAGTGAAGGAGAATCAGGGGTAAATTCATTATCATCCATTTCGAATTTTTATTTTATTTAAATGTACATCTGACTTCTTTTCATGTTTCAAATTCAGGAAAGCAGAATATCCTGGGATATTAAAATAAAGTATTTTCTGGATTATATAGAGATTGCCACAGACCATACTAGCATCTCTCTTAACTTTAAGAAACTGTTGACTCTAGCTAAGAGTGTTCAGTGCACAGGTGAGGTCAAGGGGATAAGCTTGGTTTACCCAGACCCTATGACTTCCCACCAAGAAATGATAAGAGAAGGTTTATACATGGAAAGTGAAATAAAAAGTCATACTTCCTTTTCTGAGGATTGCAATCTAACAAGACAGACAAGCAGAACTAAGCAAATAGCTGGTCCCGGGAAGAGCCCGGCAATGTTGCAGGGATGCAAGTACAAAGTTATAGGTGACCTGAGCTTGCACTGCCAGCTGGGTCTTCAGTGTGATCACTGTAGGCTGGTCCCCTCTGTCACAGAGTGCAGACTAAGCCCTGACCCCAGCCATGGATACCATGAAGCCATCTGAATGTGCCAGGAACTTGCTTTGAGAAGGGAGAAGAAGACTGTCTGGTAGGTGAGATAGGCTACTCTCCTCTCCACCCAACCCTCCCTCTCTCTCCCTCTTTCTCTTTCACTCAACTCCTACAGTTTGGCACTCTGGGACAAACCAGGCTTCTGATCAAAGGCAGAAGTGACAGGGGTCCAAAAGTGTTGATTAATGCGTGCACCTACTATGCAAATCTGTGAGACAGGGGTGACCAGCCTAATGGCTTTTATATTTTTTTAAAGCATTAGCTGCAGACGGGTTGTTTGCCCCCGGGACTCAGGAAGTTAGCCTCAAAACACAAGCTCAGATACAGGTACTTTCCAATGTATGGTTCCCAAGGACATATTCCATTCCCCTGTGTCTTTAATGAGACCTGAGAGCTGTCCATTTATAATGGCTCCCACAGCACTTCTGGGGATGACTTACTTGCCTAAGCTTTTATAATACTAAAGTTCCAGCAACCACTAGTTTAAGATTTAGAATTGAAATTCATAGAGAATAGAGTTTGAAGTTGCTGAGTGAGTCTTGGCTTTTTTTTTTTTTTTAAGATTTTATTTATTTATTTGACAGACAGAGATCACAAGTAGGCAGAGAGAGGAGGAAGCAGGCTCCCCGCTGAGCAGAGAGCCCAATGCAGGGCTGGATCCCAGGACCCTGGGATCATGACCTGAGCCAAAGACAGGGGCTTTAACCCACTGAGCCACCCAGGTGCCCCGAGTCTTGGCTTTTTTAAACTTCACAACATCATAGAAGGTTCACAGTTTTAAGACACAGAATAAGCATTAATTTTCATGACCCTAGGATCACGAAGGGTCAATTTTCATGACCTAGGATCATGACCCTAGGATCATGACCCTAGGATCAGTTTGCTTTGTAACAAAATCAACAACATAATAAAACAGAAATAATGGCATACTTCCCATCTCATTATTTTTGGTCAGCTTATCTCTGGGTGTGAAGAGTCAGGACCTAAGAGTAATATCCATTGACTAGTTGTTGAGCTCACAGCACTAGCTGAGATGTTAAGAATAGCAAGCTACATGCTGACCTCATGTAGCACTCAGACTCTGGCCAACAAGAGAAGCCATACGCAATAGTTCCTTTTTCAGGGATCTATATGGCCAGGAAGCAGAGCGGACCCTTCTGGGTACAAACTGAGAAGGACTCCAGCTTTGAAGAGGCGATCAGGTGTTAGAAGAGCACTGTTGGATTCTTTTCCTTTTTCACTTCAATGAGTACTTCAAATCACCATTAGTCATGGAGTACTGGTTAAAGATCACTGGGATAATTCTGTTGTTGTTTCATTTATATAAACATAAGTATAAATAATTTGTATTGCAAGGTTTGCCATGTGCTCTCTTCAGTCCATGGGGACCCCAAAGAACAAGATATACAAAAGCACAGTCCTGGTAATGATAGAGATGAGGTTCATTTATCTTTCCTAATTTAGCACTACAATCAGTGTACAGATGAAACAGCTCACTCTGCTTATTTTTCTCATGGTGAGAGAGCATTTCAGAAGATACTTCTCTTCATTCCAGATTTTATGCTGATTTAAAAAAAAAAAAAACCATGATTTGGAAGTAGAGCACCCTCCAGTTATGTGGGGTAAGTAACAGCCACCACCAGGAGAACTGTTCTGCTCCACAGCTGTCCCCTGTGTCAGTGGCCTCTCCCACAGCCCCACTGGCAAACCCTGCTGACTCTTCTTGCTTGGGGCAGTGCTGTACTGGAACCCTACGTCACCTTACAAACTGTCTACCTGCCCAGCTACCCTGCAGGAACTAGGTGGGCAGGGACAGCATCTTGCATTAATCTGTGTCTGACAGGTACAAAATGCTCTTTGATGTTAGTTCCATGCTCTTAGGATCTGAGAATGTAACTCCAAGAGTTTAAAAGGCTACACAGAGAGGCAGCAAGGTCAGCATTCTCCATAGGACCCTGTGGACTTCATAGTTAATCATATTTTCCAATTAACTTTTCCACAGTGCTCATAGATCTTGTTTTATTCCTGATCCTAATGTACAGTTTCAATAATGTGGAGTTTTTTAATTGATGTTAAATAAGCTCCCAGAAGTTGCATTGCAATGAACTAATTTCACTGAAAGGAAAACTAGATTTGCATGTCAGATAATAAATAAATGTATGTTCATAATTAAAAGAGATTTATCTTTCCAGAAAGGAGCATAATGAAATGAAGAAGGTGGTACAGAAATTCTGAGCTCTATGCAATTAGTGATGCATTTCACCTGAGATCTTTTTCAGAAAAATACAACATTCAGAATAGTAAAGGCTTGAAATGAGTTTGAGGACCTAGCAAAAAAGTAACAAGCTTAAACTAGAGGTGGTGGTTTTTAGGTTAAGCATCTGGAAGACTCTCAAACACAAGATCTGATAGCTGGTGGAAAAGATAACTAAAGATAGCTGGAGGTATTTAATAATAAGATGGTCCCAGGAGAGAAGTGGACTTCAGCTCTAGTACCAACCGCGGCTGAGCAGTACTACCTTCCCTGGGTCCTGTGACTTCCTCAGCACAAACACCCACTGTGTGCTTCCAGCCTGGGGAGGCAGCACCAGCATCTCTTGGGCAGCCAGGAACCCCCGTAGATGGGTTTAGAACAACAGCACAAGGAAATGAAAGGGACCCTGTATAAAAGAGAGTGGGTGAAGAACTGAATCTTTGCCCATTAAAAGTTGGACTCCTGAAGCTTCTTTCCAGCATAGCTCCTTCATACCCTCAATGGTGGTGGAGATAGCGCTGTCTGGATCAAGTATGTGGTCTCTTTCAGTTCCATGGCTTGACATTGGACACTAACCTATCAACAGGGCTTCTGCGGGTTTAGAATGTAAGTATTTTATGTGAGTTTTCACAAAGTTCTGAAGTTGGAAATTTCTGGGAAGACTCCTCTGTGACCCAGCATATAAAGAACTACAAAGGCAATTCTCTAAAACAACATAGTGACACAGGGCCACAAAGGTGCTACACAGGTGTCCTTAAGTGCCTCACAGGCAGCTAAAGACAATCAAAGCAAATCAGCTCTCAGGAAGTAGGGGTACAGGGTAAGGACAGAGAAGGATGTCCTGCAGACTTCTACCCTGGCGATGGGGCAAAGTGTATCACGGGCCTTAATCCAACAGTCAGGGCTGCAATGAACCTAGACAGAACAAAAGGCCAGATCCAAGCAGACTTTCTGGACAACTTGTATTAGAATAGATATGATATATTCCCTCTTCTCATCTGCCCCCAAAAGGAAAAAGCTTGCACTCCATTCCTGAGAAGGAGCCAGTCATGAGAGAGCACTTCTATCCTCACTCAGCCTGCTCCCTCATGACTCCCTCCCTGGGCTGGAGAGAATTTTCCTATCACTGCTTAAGAGAGAAGGATCAACATGCCTTAGTCACTCTGCTATTTTGGCTCTTTCTATGACAATAGTGCATTTTTAAATTTACAGTTGATATACTGTACTTGGAATGTTATATTAATTTCAGGTGTAAAACATGGATTCGACAAGTCTATACATTAGGCTGTGCTTGCCACCATAAGAGTAGTTAGCATTCTGTCACCATAATGTCATTACATTTTTTTCTGCTCTCCTGCCATGTAGAAAGCTTAGCTAGGTAGGGCCTGCCTCTCAGGAGAAGCTCCAGTATTTTCCAAGACCACTGGGACTGGAATGTTGACTTCTGGGAGAAGAAACAGAGATTGAAGGCCACCCTCTATAATCCACTTGACCAGCTGAGATTTTGACTTACATGTAACTGTCACTTGTGTCCTATTTCCCAATTAGTCCTACATTCAGGAGGAGACAAAAGGCATCTCTTCACATGCCTCTTCACACTCCGGCACCTTTATGTTTGAAAAAAGGAGGCTTCCTAATGTTTAGCTTTAGCAAGGGAATGGCCAATGTCCACTGTCACCTCCCATATGTGTGGCCTTTTTTTTTTTTAAAGAGCAACTGCTGTAAACAGAGCTCATTCTTTTTTTTTTTTTTCATTGTTTACATAATATATTCAGAATCATGTGGTTTCTAATGATTAGAATTTTGTCATGCTTGGAAAGGAACAGAAGACAGTGGCTGAGAAGCACATCCCCTCATAAAAGACACCTGAACAGTATGCGCAGGATGACTAATATTAAGGACTTGAACATAATAGTTTTCCTCAGAGAAACAATCTTAGTTTCTAAAGATAATTCACTTCTGACATCTCAGCTCCTGGTTTCAGCGGCTGCACACTGTGTACCTCTGTGCCACACTTAGGACAAGTAAAGTACATGTCAAATAAGAGACTAGTTTTAACACAGTAATAAGAGAAGATATGCTCACATCCTATGGTTTGAGGCATGGTGGGCCACTCTCCACACAGAGAACACTGCCGCTGGTGGATAACGTGTTGTCACTATTAGGAGCACTAGTTAGACGAATACACCATGAAGACAACTTATCAATTTCTGGATATGAATAAGTGGTAAGAGAGGGGAGCATCAGTAGCTCAGTTGGTTAAGCAACTGCCTTCAGCTCAGGTCATGATCCTGGAGTCCCGGGATCAAGTCCCGCTCCGGGCTCCCAGCTCCATGGGGAGTCTGCTTCTCCCTTTGACCTTCTCCCTTCTCATGCTCTCTCTCTCATTTTCTCTCAAATAAATAAATAAAATCTTTAAAAAAAAATAAGTGGTAAGAGGAAAATCAGAAACTCAGCAAAATCATGTCATAGAAGTTCCTTATTCAAATACTGGGGCTTGCAAAATACAGAATGAATGCCTAGGAGAGGTTCTGTCAAAGTTGCAAACTTGCCCCTCTGAAGGAAAATCAGGAAATTAATCAGCCCACCCAATTTAAAAAGTCCAACCATGATATTCATACACTGCCTGGCTTTCCCAAATGATGCCAAATGATGGTTTCATAAGAGGTCATAGCAGCACTCTTCCAGCCACATCCCACCAATCGTACACACAGCATACCACAGCTTCTGATTCTTACTTGGTGGCTGGTACCTCAGCTTTGGGGAAAAATCATTTTTGTACCGAATATTCAAAATGGATTGTCCCACGGTGGCATTTTTAGAGTAGCTGGTGAATTCCCACAAGAATGTTTTTACCTCTGGTTCAGAGTGGGCTAACAGCCCTGGCTTACATCGATAAAAGCACTGAGAAAACTGGACCCAAACTAGCTGCTCCAGGGCCTTGTTCAGTTTAAGTGCATCCAACTGACTTATTCTTAGCGTTCTGTTTGTCCTTTTTGTGTTCTCTTCTCTGGAAGCCATGTCTTCTTTGAGGGTCTTTTACTGACAGGCAGTTAAGAAGGGAGAAGTTTTAGGAGTCTGCGAAACACCCCTGTTCCATGTAACTTTCTCTGAGACATTCTCTGGGAAGCCTGGCTTCTCCTAGCAGAAGCTGGATTAACTGCCCCCCTGTACTTTTTAAAGGATTTTAATTGTCAGAATGAGAGACAGAGAGAGAGAGAGCGTAGAAGCAGGGGGAGTGGCAGGCAGAGGGAGAAGCAGGCTCCTCACGGAGCAAGGATCCTGATGCAGAACTCGATCCCAGCAGCTTGGGATCATGACCTGAACCAAGGGCAGATGCTTAACTGACTGAGCCACCCAGGTGTCCCTTTGTGTGGCCTCCCTTTATCCTCAGCCATGGAGACAAGCTGGAATTTCTCTTGACACAGTGTTCACATGGACTGTCACCACCAATAAACTGCCACTGTGACATGAAATTATCTGTTATCCCAGACCTTTACATATTGGGAAATACTCGCTGTATTCCTTTCTGAAGAACTTCTTACTCTGCTTAGCCAGAAATGTTATCTGGGGTCATCATTCATTCACTCACTGTACAAATAGTTAATGAGTAATTTATAACTCAAACGGGGGAGCAGAAAACAGTTATTGTCTTTATGGGACCTCTTTAAAATAATGAAGTACTGAGGATAAAAAAGTACCATGAACCTTACTGAGAGGACATACTCTCACCACGCTAGGGGTATAGTTTGGAAAGAAAGAGACTGAAAAGTTCAAATATTCCCAGAGATGGCAGACCATCTGCCAGGGGTGTGTGATGATCTTATGTTCCATATGACAACAGAGAACTTCCTGAGACCTTAGTCCCATCATGAGTATTTCAGGACTCTACAAATAGGCCCATATCCAAAGGCCTATGGTTTGTCCTAAAATTCTAACACCACTTCTCCATTCTGAATACACCTCAATTTGAAACCACTTCAGTATTTTCTATTCCACTTAAGAATGTTAGGGGAGAACGGACGAACTTTCAAGGAGGAAGTGAGAACCTCTACTTGATGCAGCCCAGCTGCAAATAAACATGCTTCCTGGTAAGTGACCCCAGCAAGCACCCTCAATCACAGGAGCTGCATGATACATCAGTCAACAGAAGCAAAAGAAATGGAAGGAGGTGGGAAGAATATGGATTCAAACAAAACCCAAACCCCTCCATTATTTACATTCCAAAATCAGAAGAGGAAAACCTCCCAAACTAATTGGTTGATCTTGCAGCTTAGTAGGTAGGTAAGCAGGAATGTACGCAGGTAGGTAGGTAGGTAGGTAGGTATCCATGGTGAGAGCGAGCGAGACAGAGAGAGAGAGAGGGAATTTTCCAAGATGCTTAACAGGAAAAATAAATATAACCCAACATTCACGTGTTTTTCATTTTTGTTTCTTTTCCCCCATTCTGCTCCTTCCTCTGTCCCTCAGAGACTACAGCCCTCGGAGAAACGGAATTGGGTATTAGCTGGCTAGTAATTAGAGGATCTAGGTTTGCTGGTACGGAAGGATTAATGAGAGCTGGCCACACGATGCTCAGCTAATCCCTCACCTGAGGCACCGGGGGCTATTATGGCCTGGTGGTGCTGTGCGGGCAGGAATTCCAAGAAATCGAGAGGATCTTTTCCTGACAGCTTCATAAGCTGAATGTCAGCACCTGGCCTGCTTTGATGATGGGTTTTACCCTCATCAGACCACCCAGGAACTGCAGGGATAAGCAAGCCAGCTGAGTTTCAGGGACATGTCCATGAAGCTACAGGAGGATTATAGAAAAAGGGCATTCTTTTTATCTGTCAAATCCATATACATTCCTACACAGACAGGAGGAAATGCCATTTGGGACTGTGTGCTATTGCAGTTTACAGCTTGTAACTTCATCTTCTAATTTTTTTAGGACAGTAAGAAGTTATATTGGGGCGCCTGGGTGGCTCATGGGTTAAGCCGCTGCCTTCGGCTCAGGTCATGATCTCAGAGTCCCGGGATCGAGCCCCGCATCGGGCTCTCTGCTCGGCGGGGAGCCTGCTTCCTCCCCTCTCTCTGCCTGCTTCTCTGCCCGCTTGTAATCTCTTGTCTGTCAACTAAATAAATAAAATCTTTAAAAAAAAAAAAAAGAAGAAGAAGAAGTTATACAATATTCAGGAACAAAGTCCAACTTCAAACTCAGAAGTCCCTAGGAAGGAAGAAAGGATTAGGGTGCATTCATTTGGTTTGAAGATGCTGGTCCCAGTGAGAAATTACTGGACTAGTGAAGTGTGAACACACTTGTTGGAAAGGTGAACACTCTTTAAAGTTCTAATGACCTTCATTAAGAAGAAGTTTCTGCTTTCAGTAATTATTGCCTGCATTCTCTGACCTCAGTCCAGACCCCAGTCCAAGCTGGGTATATCTGTGGCATCATCCCTTGCCAACACTGTCCTCAGACGCTCAGGTTTAATACAGGACATCTGTGACTATTTGATGCATTCCTAAACCCAAAAAGTAACATTCTAGAATGATTATTTATATTCAGGAAGAAAAGAGGAGAAAAGTACAATGAATTCCATGATGGACAGGCATAAAAATCAGTGATGTTCAGGTTGGAAAGGCCAGGAGGGAGAAGAAAAAAGAATAGTACCAGCCCTGTTTTCAAGGAAATTTCATAGGCAAAGTAGACAAGTATACTTGTCTACTTGAAATTAGGTAAGCTATAGAGCTGGGGACATGTGAGTTGACCTCAATGTAATTCTATCATTTATAAAACGGCTATAGTAAGAGTATGTATCTGATATGGCTGTGTCGAAGGATCCAATGAGTTAATACGTGTAAAGTACTTAAAAGAGTACCTGGCACACAGTAAATAATGATGATGGTGCTGACACTAATGAGGATGATGATACTGTTGTAATGGTTAATTTTTTTAACCTTTTTTAAACTGAACTGTGGCTGATCTATGTTACATTATGTAATGTTCAATTGTATGTGTCAACTTGGCTAGACCACAATACCCAGATATTTGGTGAAACGCCATTCTAGATGTTGCTATTTTTAGGTACTGTAGATATTTTTAGAGGGGATTAACACTTAGGTCAAGAGATTTCAAGTAATGCAGATACTTTCCATAATGTGGGTGGACCTCATCTAATCAGTTAAAGGCTTTAAGAGAAAACAACTGAGGTTCCTGAGGAAGAGAGAATTCTGCCTCCTGACCTCCTTCACATTCAGGCAGATTGCAGCATTAAGTCTACTCTGGGTCTCCAGCCTGCTGGCCTGCCCTGCAGATTTTTAGACTTGTCAGCCATCATAATCATGGATCCAATTTCTTAATTTCAATCTCAATCTCTCTCTCTATATATATATATATCTTCATACTTTTATATATATTCATATAGATGCACATATATACATATATATCTTCATATACATATTTATAGATACCAAGTGTACTTTTGCATATATATGCAAAGAATATGTGTATATATTCATAGTATGTACTATTACTATATGTATATATATGTAAAATATGTATGTAGGTATATGTATACACACACATACACACACACACACACACACTCTATTGGCTCTGTTTCTCTGGAGGACCCTAACACAAATGATATTTTCTTTTATTATTATTTCATGACCAAAAAAGATGAGAGATATACCAGGGATCAATATTATAAACAAGATTTCAACTTGACTAACGTTTTTTGTAAGGCCATCCTGTTTGATCTTGGTTCCCTGAGAAACTGGCAGAATGTGAAGAGGATAATTTACTTAATGCATACCTAATTATTTCCTTTCTATAAGAAAATAAATACAAATGTTTAATTAAAATAAACAAGTAACATTTAACCTTCTTGATTACACCAGGGGCAAAGGTCTTCACACCCAACTCACTTACTCATATAAACACAACTCAGTTCTTGGATTTAAAAGGGAAAAAGGCATCCCTCAGTTCCCCTCTTCACTTTGTTAAAGAACACCTAAGCTCTTTCCTATGGAATAGTTCCTATCAGTTTAGACTTACCCTGTATCTAAGGAACATTTAAATATTTGCAACAAATGCAAATGAATTGTCCTAGAAGAAAAGTCCAACTCCATACAGCTTTAGAAAGGCTATGATATATTAAGAAACTAACAATTTTCTTTATATTTCCTATCTCCAGACAGGGACAAATAAAGATACTTGTTAAAACTAAGCTTCCCTAAACATCCAATATTCTGACTACTTCTGCTAGATTAATGAAACAATTGAAATACAAAAAGTGAAATTTGTATTTCTTTCATTATTTGCTTATGGCATTAATCAGAACTGCTTTGCTAACTACTCTATTGTCAGTTTTCTATTGGGATAAATCTAAGGTATTAAGAGTACATAAGAGCTTTATATTTAAATCTTGTTCCAAATGATGACTACATTGTTCTGATGGGGCCCATAGCATTGAGGTTATAGTTGGATGTGTTATTCTGTATTGAGCTAAAAGCCAACTTAGGCTAAAAGTAGCCTTCTACAACCACTGAGATCTCATATGTTTCACTAAAGTTTACCTCCAAATTTAAATGTCTGATGTAGCAGGAAACTTGTGCTATAACTTAAATCAGGAGACCCTGGTGTCCCACAGTTTCTGTGTATGTTTGCATATGAGTGTGCATGGGGTTTGTGGGCTTTCCTCTGTGACTATAAAATGTTTTATACATATTAATTAGAAAAATATCCCTCTGAAGAAGTAGGTAAAATTTTCCAGTTTTCTAAATTATCTTCCCAGATAATTTGCTTCTAAAACTAGAACTAGAACTAGGAGGCAATTCTAAATTGTCATGTTTTCTCTCTGTCCCTTGTGTTCTCACCTGCTTCATGACCACCCCCTCTTGCTCCCTTTCTTCAAGTTCCAGATTTCTAGGTCCATCATAAAAGGAATCAACAAGGACTCTGAGCATTCCCAGGATGCACTTCGGAAACCTTGAATAGTTAAATGAGCTTCTGTTTCTACTGACAGTAAACCAGCATCCAGTGAGCCCTGCCAAGGAGGGTCCTGCTGAGCATTCCTCATTAGGGTAGGGACGGGGACCGGAAGGGGAGTTTCTTTGGCAGTTAGAGAAAAAGAAACTGGCCTAGCCCTGTTCTAAATTGACAAAGACTGAGGAATTCCTTAGAAGATTCAGCAGCCATTCCTGCTACGAGAGGCTTTGCCTGAAAATTTTCTTGGACTTTTGTGTTAGGGGCTAACAAGTACTATGTTTATTGTTATGTGTTGGGCTTATTAGAGCAACTAGCATACTACGTTCAGGAAATCTAGCAGTTTTACATAATATCAATTATATATGGTACCGGCTTATCACAGTCCATTTTTCACTTCTTTACTAATTGTACCTGAAATTTGTTGGACAAGGCAATGTACCCACTTTAAAAACCACTTTTCCTAGTTTCTGCTGTGACTACTCATATGCTAAATCCTACTGAGTGGAATGTAAAAAGTTACCTAGTGGGGCTTCTGAGAAACTTCCTTAAGAGGGGACTTACACAGCTAGCAGTCACCAGTCTGCCCATCCCCCTTCTTCCTCTCCTGTCAGGAATAAGATGGTGATGGCCAGAGCTGCAGCAACTACCTTGCGACAATGAAGCAGCACTGAGGATAAAAGCTATGCACTAAGGATGGTAATTTAAAAAAAAAAAAAATGGGCCTGAGGCATGATAATATTATGGTTAGGCAGCCTGTTGAGATCGATCAATCAATCAATCAATCATTTAAAGATCCCTGCAATCTATCTCCCAAGTAGCTGCAGTCACCACCCTTTTTCCTAGTCAATTATTCAGCCTCTGCTGAGTGCCTAATGTGAACCAAGTGCTGAAGGTAGCAAGAAGGGTGAGACATACTTCATGCCCTCACGGAGCTAACAGTCTTCTGGGGGAAACATTCAGGTAAGGTGCAGGGTGCATGTTGTATGATAGTAAGATGTGTGTTATTAACCCACTCAAAAGAGGTCTATTAAGTCCCACTAAGTTTTAGATACTCTCCCAGGGATACAGTAAGGGGTTTATATCTAAATGGCAAGGAGAAGAGCAAATTGGAGAACCAAAACCAAAAACAGTAAGATTAATGAACAAGACAAGGTCAGAAAATAGGGGTGTTGTGATAGGGAATGACAGCCTGTAGCCAGCAAAGGCCTATCTGTAAAGGTAATATTTAATAAATAAAGTTTACCTGCAAATTTAAACCAAGATCCTGAACAAAGAGAGAAGAAAAAAAGAACAAAACTGCCTTGTGGAGGGCTGGGGGAGGAATGTTTCTGGCAGGAGGCAGAGTTCCTGCAAGTGTCGCAGGCAGGTACAGGCTTAGCATGTTGGAGGATGGTGTTAATAACTCCAAGAGAGAAATTAGTCCTGACTGGGGTGAGGGAGGGGGAAATTAACGTTTCCCAAGTTGGCCTGGGCTGCAGCCAAGTCCTTCTCTCTAGAGCACAGAATTCCCAGCAGAGAAAGAGCACAGTGACGGAACCCCCTCTCCACACCCTTCCTCATGCCCTACTCAGCAATACACACCACTATCTGTGCCTCACTCCCAACCTATTTTCCTTCACTGAGAAATCATCCCACAAGACCCAGAGAAAAATAAACAAGCAAACAAACGAAACAAACCGAAGAAACCCATCCTTTTCCTTCTATATCAAGGGAAAGTAATTTTTGGCAGCAATGGCACTTTAGAAGCAGTCATCATGATGGAGGAAGGCCCAGCCTGGACCCAGATCAATGGCCACGTAGAAGTTCACTAACACCATTCCTGTTCAAATGTTGCCTGGTACCTCAGTTCAGAAGAGTCAACTGCAGCTTCCCTGGCCAGACGCCAAGCGAGTGTGGAAGAGAAGGAGCCCAGAACCTCAAAGCCACAAGAGAAACTGAGGCAAACTCAGGCCCCTTACTCCAAAACCCCACCCTAGTTCCTTATGCGGCCCCAGGAACATGCGCCTATGTGTGCAGGACAGCACCTGTGTCCCGAGTAACCTCCGATGGCTTTATGACACTACCAAGCAGATGAGGACGTCACACTAATCTTTTGGTTTAGTTAGCATTATTCAAACAGTTGGAAGTGTAGAAAAACACCAGTCCACTGACTTTAGCAGATTCCGAGGTGATTTATCCAATTTTCAATAAATGATGATGTTATCATATGGACAATTCTTTGATCAATAAAAGAAAACGTGACACTGTCCTCTTCTCAAACCAAAAGGTGCTCTTTCCCTCTGGGGGAAAATATGTGGGCTTATCAAGTGAAAAGGTATTTCTTCATTTTAATGAAGATCCTTTCTTTTCATACATTTATTGCACTCAATAATTGTCAACTTATTACCTGGTGATCTATTTCTAATGAACTCTACTTGGTTAAAAAAGAAGCTGAACATGGAAGAATAATTTCTCATTGGTTTCCTATTACCTTTCTGATGACTGTTCAGTCTCTCATCTAAAAGTAGAGTTGGTGATGGTTTTGTGGAGTCTTCTGGTGATTTCCCTCTTACATATTTCTCTCAGATTAGCACTTTACATAAAACTAGGACTAGTGGATCATTTGTCCCACTGATGACTCTATTTGCAATTTTTGCCTGATCATCTAGATTAGACAGAATGTTGTCTCTCAACCTAATCCATGTTGTCTTCTGTAAGTTCTCTGTGCTCAAAATAAGCCTACTTATATTGACTTTTTGTTCTAATGGCCCAAATTGAGATTGGAGTTGATGATCTTGGGGTGGAGTGGATTATATTTTTTCCACGTTCTCTCAGTGTGGATATTTCTCATTATAAAATTAAAGCTATTTAAATGTTATTATCTGTTCCCCTATCAGGAATAACATCCATATGTAGGAATGTCCTAATAAGTCAAGTGGGATTAATTAGACAAAAATTCAACTTTAGGCAAAGCGGACCAAGAAAGGATGGTGGTGAGGAACATAAACTCCCACTTCTTCAAAGTGCAGAGGTTGGTCAAAGCTTCCCATCTTCATCAAATTACACCACCTGCTAGGGGTTCAGGCACGGAAAGAAACATGGAGGGAGTCGCCCTTCTTTCACAGGCGGTCAAGAAGTTTACACTCTACAGATGAGTAAACATGCTCTATAACTCTGTTTTTTAAAGTTTTTCAGCAGTTACGTGCTACAAACCATGCTTGACCCCAGAGGTACAAAGAAGAAAAAGACAAAGCAGTGAGTAACAGAGCTAACCAAGGAGCTCCTCTGTAGCCAGGGTGACAAATAGTCGGTGGCCCACAAGACCCAAGTCCAGAAAGAGCTTACTCTGCAATGTAATCGTCAGACTATAAAATAGACATTTACATTTAATTAAGAAAGGAAATGGACCTTAAGAGGTTATCTGTTGAGGTTTTTTTTTAACTTTTTAATTTTTTTAAAAGATGTTATTTATTTATTTATTTGTCAGAGAGAGAGAGAGGTAGAAAGGAAGAGAGTGTACAAGCAGGAGGAACAGCAGGCAGAGGGAGAAGAAGGCTCCCTATGGGACTTGATCCCAGCACCCCAGGATCATGACCTGAGCCAAAGGCAGACACTTAACCAACTGAGCCACCCAGGTGTCCCTCTGTTGAGTACTTTAAAACAGACTTAGAGAAAATAGTCCACAGGGGCTTTGGGTGATTCTCTGACATAAACTCTAATGTCATTCACCCATTTAAGTATTCCACAGTTAACGGACACCACTATGTATGAGCTGGCATTACAGAGGCAAGACATGATCCCTGCTTTTGAGATATCTTGTCCTCAGAAATAAGTGACTATACAGAAATAGCTCAGAATACAAGACTCAGTGCCTGCGGGCTGATACAAAAACAGAACCAAACATGAAGGAACCAGAGATCTGGCCTTTAGTTGGTTCTCAAAAGATACATGTGATTTCTAAGACCTGTATACTTTTATTAAAAATTCATGTTGTAATTTCTACTCTTCAATAACAACAGTGGCTCCTTCTCTCTCTGTTCATATACTGTCAGGATCTCTTGACTATATGTACACAGAAGGTACAAAGGAGTAAGTCTCCATTATCTAATTAGCAAAACACAAGGCAAGAAAACCATTCTTTGACTAGGTAAAACCACTAGCCTAATCGAACTCTAAAGAAAACTCTAACACTTTCCTTGAGGACTCCTGGCAAAGAGGACCTTCTCACCATTTCCACAGATGGAGTGAAGAGTACACAGTGAGCACACTGAGCGCCTTCTCACCTATGAAGTCACACTGCCCTCCTAGTCACCCCAGCGGACCCTGCCACAGTGTGGTCGGTTCTGGCCCTTTCTCCTCTTCCTGAAGGCAACTGGGAATGGTGAGTTTCTGCTTTTCCATCTGTCCAATTTCTAAAGTCCCCACCATCTAGCCCGGAGAAACAAGAAACTCACTATGCATCTCATCCTCACTGGGGAAACCCTATGGGGTCCAGGTTATGCAACAATGATTTCTTCAAACAACTTCTCTTGTCTCCAAAACCCAGACTACAGGCATTTTCAGACATGGCTCAGCTCTGCACTCTGGGATATGTAATCATGGAAAGTAAGCCACACATGGGCAAGATGCTTTTGGGGTTAGAAAGCAGAGGTTGTCAACAAAAATCTTACCGGCCACTCAGGAAACCTGTGACGCATGCGATGGGGGTCAGACACACCCCAGCACAGCCTGGATGACATTCAATACACTTGTTGAACAGTCAGTACAAGTGACGATGCACGTGTAAAGCCAGATGCCCACATTTTTAACAAACAGAAATCCCCCCTTTACTTATTTTAGGGATTTTCTAAATGTTTCATAGAAAAATTAACTTCAAGAACCAGGTCCCCCAAGCAATCCTCCCCCAGGCTCTGTAACAGGTACAGCCCCCACCATGAAGAAGTGCTTTCATTCTGGGAGATGACACATGCAGCGACTGTCGCTAAAAGATGGTTGATGGTCCAGAGAGAGGCTCTGATGGACATCCTGAGGTGCACCACTGTCTTCTGAATTTCTCCATAACAAGACCCAAGCTCAGACATGGAACTTCTCTTGCAGACCGACACTCATCAAGAATAAAGGAAAGTAAATTCATCTGGGCCACCCAAATTAGAAACCAATAATCGACGAATAGGAATTAGGCCAAAGTCACATTGTTTGACACTTGTGTAAAATGGTTGTTTACCGGAACTAACAATACCAACAGCTGATAAGTGGGTGGGTCTTAAGTAACTAACATATTTAGGAGACTATGGCACCTCAGCCACCTTTAATCCACAATCATATACGAATAACACACTAATCTCAAATCTTTAGGGTAGTGATTTATGTCTTTTCATTTGTGTATCAGTCATAGCCTTGTACTCACTACATCCTAGATAAAATGACCCTAATAAAAATATGTCACCTTAGGGGTTTCTATTTGCCAACATTTTGTTCTCCTCATGCAAGCGAATGTATTATTTGTTTCAGTCAGATCATTACATAAATATTTATTCAATACCTATTATTTGCAAAGCCCTGTATAATGTACGGGATGTAAATATAAACAACACATCTAAGCAAGTGCCTGTAAATAAAGTCGAAGGGTGGCTATATGTAGACAAACTGCACAGAGCTATCAGAGGAAGTGGGAGTTGCATCTGACCAATGGGAGCAAGAGGAAGGCACTTAGGACCAGCTTGCGGGACATACACAAGTGGGCATATGGAGATGGGAGGGTTGGAAATGAGCTCAATGAGGGCAGAAAGCATGGTGTGGGAATGCACAAGGAATACTAAGACATTTGGTTTTTTCAATGCACAAAATAATGAAGGGACTGGTGGAGGGTAAAGCTGGGAAGACAGAATGGGGATGTAGCCTGGATTATCCTGCAGCCAAGAACAGGTGTCTAGATTTTGGCCAAAAGAAGTGAGTGGCAGAACTTTTTAAAGTAAGGGTAGTCATGATAGTTGTATGGAAGAGCAATAAAACCACATTATTTTCCTAGTCCCCTGCAACTTGGGGAACTCTCATTCAGGTTGGCTGACTTCTCCCAACACTAGTCTGCATTAATAAAACTCAGCTGCACAGGTCACCGATTCGGGGATACTCTGAGCTCATGGCTGGCTGGGGCCACCTTGTTCTGGAGGTGAAGGCCTGGCCTCCTTCTGCCTGCAGTGCTCAGTTCCTACAGAACTCACTCTTTGAGGCGCCTGGGTGGCTCAGTGGGTTAAAGCCTCTGCCTTCGGCTCAGGTCATGATCCCAGGGTCCTGGGATCGAGCCCCACGTTGGGGGGGGGGTGTCTCTGCTCAGCGGGGAGCCTGTCTCCCCCTCTCTCTCTGCCTCTCTGCCTACTTGTGATCTCTGTCAAATAAATAAATAAAATCTTAAAAAAAAAAAAAAGGAACTCACCCCTTTATAAAGTGTGAGAGAATCTTACACTAAATGGATCCAGAGACAACTCCATATGTTGCCCCCCATTCCATCCACTTTGACACCTTCCAGCTTCTGTGGCACACTCTGAGGGTCTTGCTTTGTGTGTAGACAGTGGGAATTTTTCTTTACTGCTGTAGTCTATTGTATTTCATTTGGAATCGAAAGACTCAAAGGAAAAAGGATGATAAATGAGAACAGTGGATGGCAAGGACCTTCTTGAAAGGACACCTTCACTTGCCTACTCCAAATTAGCTTCTCCTGCTATCCCCAGATGGACCTCCCTGCCTAATTCTGAGAAAGAACAGAAGTCCTAAAGACAGCTCCTGGAAGTCCAGGGTGGAGATAGCAGCATGAGAAGCCTTTTCTCACCCTAAACCTGTGGTCTGTGTAGGAAAACTTCTGAGAACTAAAACCACTGTGTCAATAAACAAATAAATAATGAAAATAAGACCTCCTAAGTATATAAACCAGTCAGAGAAAGACAAATACTGTATGATTTCACTCATATGTGGAATTTAAGAAACAAAACAAATGAACAAAGGAGGGAAAAAAAGAGACAAAACAGACTCTTTAAGTCTAGCGTATAACAGACGATTACGGGGCGGGGGAGGATGGGAGAAACAGGGTATGGGGATTAGGAGTGCACTTGTCTTGATGAGCACTGAGTAATATATGGGACTCTTGGATCCCTATATTGTACACCTGAAACACTGTATGTTAACTACCCTGGAAATAAAATTTAAAAATTCATTACGACAGAACATTTGATATTTAATATGCTCTTTTGTCTAACTTAAAAAAAATGTTACGGTGTAGTATGGACTAAAGAATATATAAACTTAAAAAACAAAACAGGGCGCCTGGGTGGTTCAGTGGGTTGGGCTGCTGCCTTCGGCTCGGGTCATGATCTCAGGGTCCTGGGATCAAGCCCACATCGGACTCTCTGCTCAGCAGGGAGCCTGCTTCCCTCTCTCTCTCTCTCTCTGCCTGCCTCTCCATCTACTTGTGATTTCTCTCTGTCAAATAAATAAATAAAATCTTTGAAAAACAACAACAACAACAAAAAACAAATTAACAAAAAATGTTGCTGTGTCTTCCCTACCACGCGCTCATGACCACATCCAATCCAATTCTTCCAACTAGAGAGATACGAATCCTAGGAAAGAAATGGGCAGAAAACCTCTGACTATATCCTCAATTTAACTCTTCCAAATAAAACTTTAAAATTTTTGTCAGAAAAAATTAAGGTCACTTTCCAAGTGACCTTGGCAAGTTACTCAGGTTTCAGAGTTCTCATCCAGCAAACGGGAAAAATAATAGCACCAACCTACAAGGGTGATCAAGAATTACATGAAGTAATGCATATAAAAGTACTTAACCCATCCATTTAGGATATCTTATTGCTGCTAACATTCATGTATCTAAAGTGTTTAATTTATTTCACTGTTTCCATCTCAAGTGAAACATTTGTTTCCTTTTAGTTCACCTGAAGGCAGGAGAAAAGATGAACTTTGGGGGCAAGTATGTGAACTCTATCTGGTGTACAGAATGTTCTAAAACTCTCACAGGCATCGATATACATCTTCTACAGCTACTGAAATAATGTTTCAAATATCAAAAAATAGAATGGGATGAAATGTCTTTTCTCACAATAACCATGAAATGATATTTTTCACTCTTCCCAAGTACTTAAATAAACAATTCTTATACTTTTCCTAGCCATTACAAGGAAATTTTAAAAATCAAATCACTACTAGCAATTTGATTTATAAAAGACAAGAAAGCATTACTAACAGAATGATTTTATAGCTAAACCTTAATTACATGTGCAGCTGCATCAATTCAGTTTGGACAAATAATTACATGATTAATCGTGCAGTAACATTAAATGTAACATAACAGTAAGATTAAATAGATTATCTCTATGCTCCTTCCTCAGCCGAGTATTTCTGCATTAGTGGTTTGTTTTCTAGATTTTGCTTTGTTTTATAACCTGTCAAAAAAAAAGATGGGGGGGGGACAAATTAAGGAGTGCCGATGTGTGGGTGAATATGTGACAGATTCCAGGAAAGGAAGAATGGAAATATTTGCTGAATTCTGAATATTCTGTTTGGTAAAAGAGATATAAAGCCACTGCATTCTGTACCCTCAGTACCTGGGTCATGGGAGACAAGTTGATGTTTGTCCTTTGAATGAATGATCACAGCAATTCATTATTACTAAAAATAATGAAAATATTATGGCCAAATAAAAATTTAGTGAGTTTTTTTGGTGTGTATCCACAAAATCATCTTATTTTTCAAAAAGGATTTAAAAATTAGGTTTAACTATTTCAAACTCCTAGATAAAGAATTTATCCATCTATTTGGCAAATGTTTCTTAAATAACTATTAAGCATAATTACAACAGGAGAATCAGACTCATACATCAATCTGTTACTTAAAACTGGGTATTATTTATACACTCTGTGCCCTACTAGTACTGTGATGAATTTTTGAGAACTTTGAGACATACTTTTTGTTGGGACAGCAAAAAAATCTCATTTGTAGATAGAAAACTACTGTTCAGGAAATATGATAATAATGAGAATATATATTCCTACATCCAAATATATGTGCCTGGTATACATATTTCGCATATAATCTGACTTAGTGCCAAAGGGGCTAGGTAAAATTAATCTACCAAAAACTGAGGCTAAGATACTATATGAAATACTTAAATGAACTTTTGGTTAGCCTAAAACACTAAAAAAGAAAATTTATTTATATTATAGCTTAACAAATTTTATGTTCTAATTGTAACCACCCGCTCAGTAGTAAGCAGAGAATGAGTCAAGGCATAATTATTATTCAAAATAATTTTTCTAGTGCTCGCTTCAGCAGCACATATACAAAATAATTTTTCTAAAAAAAAATTGTATGATTGCCCTCTAGGACATCTTTCTGATTTCTGCACCTGGTTTTTTTGCAAAAACTAATTGAGTCTATAACTCTTACCAGGATTTCCCTTTAACGACAACAATAACAAAAAAACCCAAATGAAAACAAAACAAAAAACAACTACCATGCCATCATCCTGGCTGATTTTCTTTTTAATTACTAACTTGTCTAACTCTGGCAGATGGTCATTTGCTAATGGTTCTGCCTGTGATCTGACCAGTTCTCCAACATCAATTTCATTGACTTCATTGAAATCCCATATTTTGGTAAGACATGGACACCACACCACAACAGCCAAACTATGGAAAGAACCTAGATGTCCATCAACAGATGAATGGATAAAGAAGATGTAAGATACACACACACACACACACACACACACACACACACACACAAAATGGAATATTATGCTGCCATCAAGAGAAATGAAATCTTGCCATTTGTAATGACGTGGATGGAACTAGAGGGTATTATGTTAATCGAAATAAGTCAATCAGAGAAAGACAATTATCATATGATCTCTGTGATATGAAGAATTTGAGGGGCAGGGTGGGGGGTTGTGGGGGTAGGGGGGAAATGAAACAAGACGGGATTGGTAGGAAGACAAACCATAAGAGACTCTTAATCTCACAAAACAAACTGAGGGTTGCTGGGCAGTAAGTGAGTAGGGATAGGGTGGTTGGGGAGGGTATGTGCTATGGTGAGTGCTGTGGAATATGTAAGCCTGATGATTCACAAAACTGTATCCCTGGGGCAAATAATATGTTATATGTTAATTAAAAAACAAAAAACAAAAAAATAAAAAATAATGACATGGACACCACAATTCCAAATTGCATCGCATTTGCAATTTATTGTCCAATGTTTATAACAACTTCTTAGGAGGAACAGATAAACAGAGGCAATGTTAGGAAAGAGGACAGAAATTCATGTTAAAATGGTCGGTTCATTTGTAAATACTGTCATATTACAATGACTTGATTTTCTTTGTGTTTTTTTAAATTAATATACTTATTTATTTTAGAGAGAGGGAAGGAGGGGCAGAGGGAGAGGAGAATCTTAAGCAGACTCTGCAGGAAGCTAGACACAGGATTGATCTCATGACACTGAAGAGCATGACCTCAGCCAAAATCAAGAGTCAGACACTTCACTGACTGAGCTACCCAGGGACCCACAATGACTTCATTTTCTCTGCAACCCTGAAACTGACTTGGTTCTCTGAGAATGATTGCCTGGAGGATGGAAAGTGAGGTGCTAGCCTGCCTTATTTAGCGAACAAGAGGCACCAGGTGAATTCAGTTTCTTCTCCTCCACTTCAGAAAAGTCCTTTGCTTTTTAAACACCCAAACCCTAAACCCTCGTTTGGTTCCCTCTGTCCCATTGCTCTCTGAAAACATTCATCTTCACCTGCCCTCTAATATCTTGCTTTTCCTCCTTCCATGATTTTCCAATCCTGTGTATTACCGTTTCTAAGCTCTATTAGGAACATAGCTAGCTATCTAATATTAAAAACCGTACTGAAATACACTATTTATGATAGAAAAGGGCACATGTGTAAGACGCCCTCTCATTCCACACATTTCCTTTGCCAGGGCCCTTGTGTTCCTTATTCAGAGGACTGACTGATACAAGGCAGATGCCCCTCAGTGGTTAGGGGTGTGGGTGTTGAGAGCAGGCAGCTGGGTGCTGATCCTGGCTCTAATTTACTATGTGACCTCAGGCAAATTGTTTAACTTCTCTGTGCTGCAGTTTCCTTCCTTGCAAAATGGTAAGAGGATTAAATAAGCTAATATACGTAAAGTGCTTCAAAAAGGGTCTGGTACTCAGTAAGCACTAAATGTGAGTCCTTACAGGGATCTTCAACCACCATCCAGTGCTTAGTGAACACTGGGCCCCTTCTTAGAGCCTTGGGATACAGAGATAATATGCATTCCCCTTGGCCCTGAAATCCAAAAAGGAGTCTGTATTGCAAGACCTTCACAGGCTGTATGATTTGGGATAGGGAAGCAGGGACAGACACTCAAGGCCACCTGTGCCTCTTAGCAGCTGTATGACTCTTGATGGAGTATCTAATGCCTTTAGACTTCTTTTGTCCACTACAAAAAATGGAGACAATACTCGCTAACTCACACAGGTTTTGGAATGATTATATACAAAACATATTTGAGGAGGCATCTAAAACAGACTTCACAGAGTTACTCCAGAAATGTTCATTCCCCTTCCCTTCCTTAGAAAAAAGATAATAAATTCAGTTTGCAAATACCTAGAAGATGAGCCATTTAAATAAAAGTGCACTCTGGATACTTTTAAGTCCTTCTGTGTCAAACTACAAGTCTTTGAATACTAAGGGTCAGTAATGGCTGTAACTTCTCAAATTCATCAAAATGTATTATTTCTTTCTGTACAGAGTGGCTAACCAATGAACTGAGAAAGTTGTTTTATAATATCCTTTCTCGGACTGTTTTATACAGAAGAGGAGGAAAAATGCCAGTTGTTTAAAATAGGCAGGAAAATGAGAGACAAAGTGATGGTTGGCCACAACTGTAGAACCAACATAGTCAACTGCAAACAGGGAGACAGAGAGATAATGGTGTGGGAAGGACCGAAGTGAGGAACTGGGCTTCCCCCACTGGCTCCTGCTCCCATGATCCTGCACTCCCTCTGATAATGGCCCACAGTGGGAGAGATACAGCTCGGGCCAATACACCTGAGTGAGTCACTGCGACATATCAACACATGATTAGTAAGAACACAGAGGTTCTTCTGGGTTTGGGTGCTTCATCAAGGCCATGGCTTAAAACTTGCTCTGTTTACAAAGTGCAGGGAATTTGTGTGTGAGTGCGAGAGGATGATGGAATGATACAGATTCTCTACTCCTCCTGTGCATGAACCCCAAATCCTCAAAAAATAAATTTTCCCGATGAAGTAAGTAGACAGCTCTGTCAGTGAGGTCTTTTCATACACATTTAGCAGAATAGAAATGTGGGGATATTAAAATCCCGTGGTACAGAAGAAACCCCCTCTTACTTAGCAATCTGCCATGCTGATAAATATAAATAGAAGGCAGTGCCTAGGTTTTTCTTTTTTTTTTTCCCCCCTATCTTTATTCACATTTTAGGGCTACTTTGACTTCCAAGTATAGAGAAAATGGATTTCATATAGTTTGCAGTAAATGGTGACAAGTGTGTGTGTGTGTGTGTATACACATATATTTGTATACATAAGCACACATATACATGCACACACACACACATATATATCCTGAAACCCTGTAGAAATGTTAACAAGGTAATAGTATATACACATAAAAAACACTCTGAGGAAGCAGAGTATTTAGAAATGCTTCAATTATCACCAAGGTGATATAGTAAAATGAGGATAATAAAATATAATTAAACATTAATTACAGAAACCATCAAAAATAATTGACTTGTACAAAGCACAGCACTCCTATTAAAAAGGAAACTGATGGATAATAAAATATATACAGTATTCTGTTCTCTAGACATAATTACTTCAAGGCAGCAATTAAATTTATAGAAAACTGTTAAGTTTCTTCTGTGACGCTTTACTACTGTGAACTCAAGACAGTTTGACTGAGAACTGTCTCCAAAAGCTTCTCATGATTGTTTAACATCTTAATGGGAAACATTGCCATAAACTCAAAGATTGTGTTATAAACAAACAAGAAGTGAATTTTAATGCAGTTAGGACTTTGCTGCACTTGTCACATTTCTGGTGCCCACAGGCAGACTTTTGCTCCGATTAGAAATGTCCAATGCTCTTGTGACCAAAGCAGAGTACAGTTAAAGCTGAAGGAAGAAATTAATTTTAATGCAAAAATAATATTCTTCAGAAATGCAGGCAGAATATATTTTTACTAAAAATTATCATACCAAAGTTTTTACAGCAGTTTGTCTCTTTATCATTTAAGGAACTAGGACGCCATTCCATAAAGCCATTCCAATGTCCTTATGGGAAGCATTACATTTTTCAAAGGGCATAAAAATCTCTCCTTTTGGCCTTTTCACAGCATATTCAGAGAGTCCAGAGAATTCTCTACATATAGGCAGTTGTAAACAAACTTCTCTACACTGCAGCAGAGGGTCCGTGGGGGGAGGCTAGGATTTCATGTTTTTACACTGATAAAGTTTGTAACCAGTCAAAGATGAAGATGCTCCTAGTCAAAATAGGTGTATACAACTATAGGCAAAATGAAAGCAGTAAGTTTGAGAATTCCGTATGTATGTGTATGTGTATGTGTAGAAAAGCCTTCAAAAGTCTAATCACAAATTTTTGTTGTCATACTTTTTTTTTGTTTGTTCACAAATGATACTTTAAAATATTGCTTTAATCCAGCAACACTACAGGGAGACATCAGGTGAAAGGGAGGAGGAAGACACAGCTAGCAAGCATGGTGGCCCTCCCATATTAATGTGAGAAAAAAGCCCAAGTGTCCAAGGAATATTTCCTGAAGCAGAACTTAAATGGAACATTTAATGTGAACCACTACAGTGAAAGTAGTAACTAGGTTAAGCATTGTTTGTTACCGCATCAATTAGCTTAAGCTAACTGACACAAAACCAGACATCTAGTTTTAATAAGCAAGTTATGGTTTGAGCACCTGACTTTAAATGAATATGGAAGTTATCCCTCACCTGCAATGCCTTGATTTAACAGTAAAATAAACTGTAATGATTTGGCAATATTCTTTCAATATGCCTGATTTTGACCAAAATTATGCCACTAAAGAAATTTCAGAGGCACATGTGTTTGTCACCTGTCTCTATTCATGGCAGTACTTCCTGGCATCATGGAGTATAGCAAGGAGTTTCCTAGACAGATAGGAAATAAGGAACTCATGGATATACATCGCCAATTCACCCTGTTGCCTTTGACAGAAGATGAAATGTGATCTCCATGCCATAAGAACCATAGCGTAAAAGTAGGTTAACTATAAAAATAATGTAAGCACCTACACATAGAAATTACAACTTAGGGAATGTTCAGCAGAAACAGCTGAGAGTGGTGTCCAGTAAACACAAGGCCCCATATCAGAGCGTTGGGATGAAGAGACAATATGCATTCTACTGCCCACAAAATCTGAAAAGGGCCCTACCGCGCATGAACCACAAAGGCTTTGTCACATTCACAAGCTGTATGTGTGTGTTTCCCTGCACCATTAGTTACAGACCCGTTAGACTCCTTACTTAATTAAATGTTAACCCATAGAAATTTGGGAGGGCATTCCACAGTTATTTTTTTTTAAATCATCACTCTTTTACAGGAAAGGCGGTTACACTTAACACTTTAGGTTTGCATGCAGGAACAGATTAAAATCAAAGGATAATAATCCACTTAAACTTATCTCCACAGACAGCCTGTTAAATAGAAAATTATTTATGTATGTGTGTGGGTTGTGGAAGGAGGCAAAGAGGAGAAAACGGAAGTGAGCCGGTCTATTTCTTTACAGAGAGAACAAGACACAGCACAGAGTCACAAAACACAGCACACTTACTGAATGTCAGCCTCAACAGAGTGTTTAAAAAGCGGCACTGTCTCCAAAGATGGTGTGAAGTGTTAACAGGAGCAACGGGATAATGCAGGTGAGGGGGCTTTCAGATAAAGCAGTATGTAAGGGTCAAAGAAAAGCAAACTCTCAGGACCTGTGGAAGATTAAGTCTTCACATTCAGTCTTTTTCAGGAGAAGTCCACTCAATGTGTGCAGCAAAGGGTTGCACCTGTTCTGTCTGACATTTTCTCAAGGTTGACAGCAAGGGAGGCAGGTCAGTCTTTTGGCGGTAGAAAAGAAACAGCACTTTAGAAGTAGGCCCAGGGGCTGGCTTGGCCACAAGGCCTGAAAGCGTGACTCATGCTCACTATGTGTTCAAAGAATGTGGGGTCCATTTGACTTTCCCATGATAACTAAAAAAAAGATGACTCTCAGAGTGGTGGGTAGCGCCCCTCTAACAATCCTACTGAGAAAACTGATGGTTGTGCTGTATCGGCCCCCAATAAGAATACTGTTTTCAGTTCTAGACACAGTCAGATAGATGTCTGCAAAAGAGCTCGCAGAAAGAAAAAGGCTTTGGAAACATGGAGTCTCAAGAAACGTAGATATACAGTCTGGAAAAACTGGTGGAACAGAATAGTTATACTAAAAAAATATGATGGCTGACTATGCAATACAATTCAAATATATTTACTGAGTAACTTACACACAGATGATCCCTGGAAGTATATGCAGAGACTGGTAAGAAACAGTTGCTGCTGGAGGAGGAGTCAAGATGGTGGAGAAGTAGCAGGCGGAGACTACTTCAGGTAGCAGGAGATCAGCTAGATAGCTTATCTAAAGATGGCAAACACCTACAAATCCAACCGGAGATTGAAGAAAAGAAGAACAGCAATTCTAGAAACAGAAAATCAACCACTTTCTGAAAGGTAGGACTGGCGGAGAAGTGAATCCAAAGCAATGGGAAGATAGACTGCGGGGGAGGGGCCAGCTCCCGGCAAGCGGTGTAGCAACGGAGCACAAAATCAGGACTTTTAAAAGCCTGTTCCGCTGAGGGACATCGCTCCAGAGGCTAAACCGGGGTGAAGCCCACGTGGGGACAGCATGGCCTGAGGTCCCGCAGGGCCACAGATGGATCGGGGGTGTCTGAGTGTCACAGAGCTTGGAGGTATTAGAACGGGGAAGCCAGCTACAGAGACAGAGCCGAGGAGTGAGCTCTCATATCGGGGTTACCTTGAACCAGTCGCAGGCTTGGTGAGCTCGGAGCGCGGCCAGAGGCCAGGGAGAGGGGGTAACTGGGCGCTATTCTCTGAAGGCGCACTGAAGAGTGTGGCCCCAAGCTCTCATCTCCTCCAGGCCCGGAGACTGGGAGGCCACCATTTTCATTCCCGTCATCCGGAACTCTACAGAAAGCGCTCAGGGAACAAAAGCTCCCGAAAGCGGATTACTCAGCCTGGCCCCTGGTAAGGGCGGTCCAATTCTGCCTGGGGCAAAGATACTTGAGAATCACTACAACAGGCACCTCCCCAGAAGATCAACAAGAAATACAGCCAGGACCAAGTTCACCTACCAAGGAGTGCAGGTTCAATACCAAGGAGAGCACTGGAATTTCAGAGGAGGAGAAAGAAAAGCACAGAACTCAAGGCTTTCTCCCCATGATTCATTAGTCTTGCAGTTAATTTAATTTTTTTTTCTTTTTCAATTTTTTTTTCTTCTTCTGCTAATTTTTTTAAACTTTTACCCTTTTCTTTTTTAACATTTTTAAACTAGTTTATCTAATATATACATATTTTTATCTTTTTTATATTTTTTCTCTATTCGTTTTATTTTTTTAATTTTTTCTTTTTTTTTTTTTCCTCAACCTCTTTTTATACCCTTTCTACCCCCCCCCCCCACGATTGGGGATCCCTTCTGATTTGGTGAAAGCACATTTTCCTGGGGTCTTTGCCACCCTTTTAGAATTTTACTTGCTCCTTCATATACTCTTATCTGGACAAAATGACAAGGCAGAAAAATTCACCACAAAAAAAAAAAAAAAGAACAAGAGGCCGTACCAAAGGATAGGGACCTAATCAATACAGACATTGGTAATATGTCAGATCTAGAGTTCAGAATGACAATTCTCAAGGTTCTAGCCAGGCTCAAAAAAGGCATGGAAGATAAACGAGAAACCCTCTCGGGAGATATAAAAGCCCTTTCTGGAAAAACAAAAGAACTAAAATCAACCAAGTTCATTAATAGCAAAAAAGCTATTAATGAGGTACAATAAAAAATTGAGGCTCTCACTGCTAGGATAAATGAGGCAGAAGAAAGAATTAGCAATACAGAAGACCAAATGACAGAGAATAAAGAAGCAGAGCAAAAGAAGGACAAACAGCTACTGGACCATGAGGGGAGAATTCGAGAGATAAGTGACACCATAAGACGAAACAACATTAGAATAATTGGGATTCCAGAAGAAGAAGAGAGAGAGGGGAGCAGAAGGCATATTGGAGAGAATTTCCCTAATATGGCAAAGGGAACAAGCATCAAAATCCAGGAGGCACAGAGAACCCCCCTCAAAATCAACAAGAATAGGTCCACACCGCGTCACCTAATAGTAAAATTTACAAGTCTTAGTGACAAAGAGAAAATCCTGAAAGCAGCCCGGGAAAAGAAGTCTGTAACATACAATGGTAAAAATATTAGATTGGCAGCAGACTTATCCACAGAGACCTGGCAGGCCAGAAAAAACTGGCAGGATATATTCAGAGCACTAAACGAGAAAAACATGCATCCAAGAATACTATATCCAGCTAGGCTATCATTGAAAATAGAAGGAGAGATAAAAAGCTTCCAGGACAAACAACAACTGAAAGAATTTGCAAACACCAAACCAGCCCTAAGGAAATATTTAAAGGGATCCTCTAAGCAAAGAGAGAGCCTTAAAGAAGTAGATCAGAAAGGAACGGAGACAATATACAGTAATAGTCACCTTACAGGAAATATAATGGCACTAAATTCATATCTCTCAGTAGTTACCCTGAATGTTAATGGGCTAAATGCTCCAATCAAAAGACACAGGGTAAAACGACCAGAATGGATAAAAAAACAAAACTCATCTATATGTTGCCTACAAGAAAGTCATTTTAGAGCTGAAGACACCTCCAGATTTAAAGTGAGGGGGTGGAAAACAATGTACCATGCTAATGGACATCAGAAGAAAGCAGGGGCGGCAATCCTTATAGCAGATCAATTAGATTTTAAAACCAAAGACTATAATAAGAGATGAGGAAGGACACTATATCATACTCAAAGGATCTGTCCAACAAGAAGATCTAACAATTTTAAATATCTATGCCCCTAACGTGGGAGCAGCCAACTATATAAACCAATTAATAACAAAATCAAAGAAACACATCAACAATAATACAGTAATAGTAGGGGACTTTAACACTCCCATCGCTGAAATGGACAGATCATCCAAGCAAAAGATAAACAAGGAAATAAAGGCCTTAAATGACACACTGGACCAGATGGACATCACAGATATATTCAGAACATTTCATCCCAAAGCAACAGAATTCACATTCTTCTCTGGTGCACATGGAACATTCTCCAGAATAGATCACATCCTCGGTCCTAAATCAGGTCTCAACCGGTATCAAAAGACTGGGATCATGCTCTGCATATTTTTAGACCACAATGCTCTGAAGCTAGAACTCAATCGCAAGAGGAAATTTGGAAAGAACCCAAATACATGGAGAGTAAACAGCACCCTTCTAAAGAATTAATGGGTCAACCAGGAAATTAAAGAAGAACTAAAAAAATTCATGGAAACAAATGATAATGAAAACAAAACGGTTCAAAATCTGTGGGACACAGCAAAGGCAGTCTTGAGAGGAAAATACATAGCAATACAAGCCTTTCTCACGAAACAAGAAAGGTCTCAAGTACCCTACACCTAAAGGAGCTGGAGAACGAACAAGAAAGAAGCCCAAATCCAGCAGGAGAGGAGAAATCATAAAGATCAGAGCAGAAATCAATGAAATAGAAACCAAAAAAACAATAGAACAAATCAACGAAACCAGGAGCTGGTTCTTTGAAAGAATTAATAAGATTGATAAACCCCTGGCCAGACTTATCAAAAAGAAAAGAGAAAGGACCCAAATAAATAAAATCATGAATGAAAGAGGAGAGATCACAACTAACACCAAAGAAATACAGAGAATTATAAGAACATACTATGAGCAACTCTATACCAACAAATTTGACAATCTGGAAGAAATGGATGCATTCCTAGAGACATATAAATGACCACAACTGAACCAGGAAGAAATAGAAAACGTGAACAGACCCATAACCAGTAAGGAGATTGAAAGAGTCATCAAAAATCTCCAAACAAACAAAAGCCCAGGGCCAGATGGCTTCCTGGGGGAATTCTACCAAAGGTTTTTTTTTTTTTTTTAAGATTTTATTTATTTTCTGACAGACAGAGATCACAAGTAAGCAGAGAGGCAGGCAGAGAGAGAGAGGAGGAAGCAGGCTCCCTGCTGAGCAGAGAGCCCGATGCGGGGCTCGATCCCAGGACCCTGAGATCATGACCTGAGCCGAAAGCAGAGGTTTAAACCCACTGAGCCACCCAGGTGCCCCTCTACTAAAGATTTAAAGAAGAACTAATTCCTATTCTCCTGAAACTGTTCCAAAAAATAGAAATGGAAGGAAAACTTCCAAGTTCATTTTAAGAGGCCAGCATCACGTTGATTCCAAAACCTGACAAGGATCCCATCAAAAAAGAGAACTACAGACCAATATCCTTGACGAACACAGATGCAAAAATTCTCACCAAAATACTAGCCAATAGGATTCAACAGTACATTAAAAGGATTATTCACCACTACCAAGTGGGATTTATTCCAGGACTGCAAGGTTGGATCAACATCCACAAATCAATGTGATACTACACATTAATAAAAGAAAGAACAAGAACCATATGATACTCTCAATAAATGCTAAAAAAGCATTTGACAAAGTACAGCCTCCCTTCCTGATCAAAACTCTTCAAAGTGTAGGCAGAGAGGGCACATACCTCAATATTATCAAAGCCATCTACGAAAAACCCACCGCAAATATCATTCTCAATGGAGAAAAACTGAAAGCTTTTCCACTAAGGTCAGGAACACGGCAGGGATGTCCATTATCACCACTGCTATTCAACATAGTACTAGAAGGCCTAGCCTCAGAAATCAGACAACAAAAGGAAATTAAAGGCATCGAAATCGGAAAAAAGAAGTCAAACTATCACTCTTTGCAGATGATATGACACTATATGTGGAAAACCCAAAAGACTCCACTCCAAAACTGCTAGAACTTGTACAGGAATTCAGAAATGTGTCAGGATATAAAATCAATGCACGGAAATCAGTTGCATTTCTCTACACCAACAACAAGACAGAAGAAAGAGAAATTAAGGAGTCAATCCCATTTACAATTGCACCCAAAACTATAAGATACCTAGGAATAAACCTAACCAAAGAGGCAAAGAATCTATACTCAAAAAACTATAAAGTACTCATGAAAGAAATTGAGGAAGACACAAAGAAATGGAAAAATGTTCCATGCTCCTGGATTGGAAGAACAAACATTACGAAAATGTCAATGCTACCTAAAACAATCTACACATTTAATGCAATTCCTATCAAAATACCATCCATTTTTTTCAAAGAAATGGAAAAAATAATCCTAAAATTTATATGGAACCAGAAAAGACCTCGAATAGCCAAAGGAATATTGAAAAAGAAAGCCAAAGTTGGTGGCATCACAATTCCGGACTTCAAGCTCTATTAAAAAGCTGTCATCATCAAGACAGTATGATACTGGCACAAAAACAGACACATAGATCAATGGAACAGAATAGAGAGCCCAGAAATAGACCCTCAACTCTATGGTCAACTAATCTTCGACAAAGCAGGGAAGATAGAATGTCCAATGGAAAAAAGATAGCCTCTTCAATAAATAGTGTTGGGAAAATTGGACAGCCACATGCAGAAAAATGAAATTGAACCATTTCTTTACACCACACGCGAAAATAGACTCAAAATGGATGAAGGACCTCAATGTGAGAAAGGAATCCATCAAAATCCTTGAGGAGAATACAGGCAGCAACCTCTTCGACCTCAGCCGCAACAACATCTTCTTAGGAACATCGCCAAAGGCAAGGGAAGCAAAGACAAAAATGAACTATTGGGATTTCATTAAGATCAGAAGCTTCTGCACAGCAAAGGAAACAGTCAACAAAACCAAAAGACAACTGACAGAATGGGAGAAGATATTTGCAAACGACATATCAGATGAAGGGCTAGTGTCCAAAATTTATAAAGAACTTAGCAAACTCAACACCCAAAGAATAATCCAATCAAAAAATGGGCAGAAGACATGAACAGACATTTCTGCAAAGAAGACATCCAGATGGCCAACAGACACATGAAAAAGTGCTCCATATCACTCAACATCAGGGAAATACAAAGCAAAACCACAATGAGATATCACCTCACACCAGTCAGAATGGCTAAAATTAACAAATCAGGAAATGACAGATGTTGGCGAGGATGCAGAGAAAGGGGAACCGTCCTACACTGTGGGTGGGAATGCAAGCTGGTGCAACCACTCTGGAAAACAGCATGGAGGTTCCTCAAAATGTTGAAAATAGAACTACCTTATGACCCAGCAATTGCACTACTGGGTATTTACCCTAAAGATACAAACGTAGTGATCTGAAGGGGCAAGTGCACCCAAATGTTTACAGCAGCAATGTCTACAATAGCCAAACTATGGAAAGAACCTAGATGTCCATCAACAGATGAATGGATCAAGAAGATGTGGTATATATACACAATGGAATACTATGCAGCCATCAAAAGAAATGAAATCTTGCCATTTGGGGCACCTGGGTGGCTCAGTGGGTTGAAGCCTCTGCCTTCGGCTCAGGTCATGATCTCAGGGTCCTGGGATCGAGCCCCACATCGGGCTCTCTGCTCAGCGGGGAGCCTGCTTCCCCCTCTCTCTGCCTACTTGTGATCTCTCTCTGTACAATCAATAAATAAATCTTTAAAAAAAAAAAAAGAAAAGAAAAGAAATCTTGCCATTTGCCACAACGAGGATGGAACTAGAGGGTATCATGCTTAGCGAAATAAGTCAATCAGAGAAAGACAACTATCATATGATCTCCCTGATATGAGGAAGTGGAGATGCAACATGGGGGGCTTGGGGGGTAGGAAAAGAATAAATGAACAAGATGGAATTGGGAGGGAGACAAAGTGACTCTTAATCTCACATAAGTGACTCTTAATCTCACAAAACAAACTGAGGGTTGCTGGGGGCAAGGGGTTGGGAGAAGGGGGGTGGGGTTATGGACATTGGGGAGGGTATGTGCTATGGTGAGTCCTGTGAAGTACGTAAACCTGGCGATTCACAGACCTGTACCCCTGGGGATAAAAATATACTATATGTCTATAAAAAAGAAAAAAAGAAAAAAACAAGAAACAGTTGCTGTTCTTAGGGAGTCTACAATCTAACTTGGGCAGAGAAAAGTTGTAAACAAACATATAACCAACCCAAGGCAGGCCTGACCTATGGAAGGAAAAGATAATTTTTCACTAAGAGACATTTTGGAGAGATGGATAACATTTTGGAGAGATGGATAACGTTTTGATTGCCAGAGATTTTTCTGAGGGGCAGGTAAGGAATAAGGACATTATCAGGAATAGGATGAACAAAGAGGTCCAAGCAGAAAATAAAATGTATGAGGTTGGAAGGAAAAGACTAGCGTTGCCTGGAAAGTACAATATGATATAGAAAGTAGTGTAAGATTGGTATGTGAAACATGTATTTGCAAGGAATAGTTGTATTTAAATAAAATTTTTATTGTACTGCTAACATATATAGCATTTACAGTTAGAGAATTGAAGCACAAGAATTCTTCCTCACAACCCCTCAGTTCTTAAGTAATCCTTTTAAGTCCAGCACCTTTTAAGCACTCAATAATAGACTGCTGAACCAAATGAAAAAATAAATAAATTTATATTTTTAAAGATAGTTTACTGAATAAATACATATGATTATTAGCAATTTTCTTCCTAAAATCCATCATTTACTTCTCCCCTTTCTTTCTGTTTGTAAACCCAGCCCACTCTTGTCAAATGCATGATTTTAACTCCCATACAGGATTTAAGCCCCATTTTAAACTCCTTGTCACGCAGCATAGTTTATGGCTTCTCCCTACCACACCCAGTCAGACCCACGCCCAAATATAGTCCCTGGGTACTTGAATAGTGTCCCAGACCTGAAATGAACAAGGACAGATATTTTACGTGTTCTGTTTAAACACAGTGCCTACCTAGAACAATTTCCCAGTTCCTAGAACAGTATGTAGAACATAGTCTGTGATCCACAAATATTTTGTTGTTGGATAAAGCAAACAGATGTTTAACTTAACACAGAATAAGCCAAAGTAAAATTAGTCTTGTTGTTTGTTTGTTTACTTGCTTCTTAAGATTATCTAATACTGGTAGAGTGTCACAATCAAGATTTTATACTAAATGAAACGCAGAAGTTCATGCTTAAAACGAGTAAACCTTTCCTTCTTTGATGGGCATTAGAGTTGTTAACATCCGGGCACCTTCTCCGCCAGCATTCATCTTTAAATTCTCAACTGTATTTAAATAATGACAATATTACAGGTTTCTCTACTGTGATTTTTTTTAGACTCAACTAGAAATTGCTGGTCATATATATTTTCATACTTTCTTAGCCATTACAAGGAAAGTAGTCAATCTGATGTTTCATTTAATATCACTACTTACAATTAGTTTTTATGTTCACTGGAAAAAAAAAAAAAAACAACACTAGTGCCATATGGACTAACTCCAAGATATCCCGCTGGGATGTTGCATTTTATAAATAATACGCAAATGCTATTATCCTTACAATAACTCCCAAATATTTTCCCTTCCCTCAAGTGCTGTGCTTCATACCCAGACCTCTTATTAAAAAATCAAGCTTGCCATCTATGTCATATTATATTTTTCATTTGCCTTCCCTCCCTCTCCTCTCCCTCGTGTCTGCCTACTACCTAGTACAGGGACCCTCCAAATAGGACCAGGTGCTGAGAACAGTTGGGGAAGGGGCATTCGCAGGTTCCAAAATGGAGTGCGTATCTACAGCAGCACACATCAAAGAGGTGGGCTTTTCAGGCCCTCTTCCCAGCACTCTGATAGGCTAAGTAAGGATCTGGCCTCCACCTCTCGCAAGTCACCAGAACACTGTGCTCCTTCCTTCTGAGCTGTCTTGATAAAGCTGCCAAACCTGTGACCTACTTTCACATAGCCCCGTGCTTCTGTTGTCCCCACAGTCACGTGCTCTTCTCCATGGTGGGCCCGATACCTGTTTTCTCAAAACTGGAAATCGCATGGAGCCAGCCACACACATACCTTGCTAGCATTTCAGTCACTGCCTTTGGACTTTTAGTCACCATGTGTAGGCATTTTGAAAGCCATCCTCCCAAAGTCTTCCCCAATGCCCATGTCCCACTGATAGCTCACCACCCTGCTTCCCACTCCCCCAGTACCTGGTAAAGCAGAGACTAGATGAGTTGGGGAAAGATGTCTTGTTTTAAGATGTTGCTTTCTAGCTGGCAGTTATGTATTACCAGCTAGAAAACCTCATTAACCTGACAATCATATCCTATGGTTGTCACAACCATTGAAAAACTGTGGTTATTAATTGCTCAGGTCAAGCTAGGAGATATATTGATCTCTCCTTCCTCTGATTCCCCAGTGTTTCTTGCATGTATCTCTCATTTGGCAATCAATCACATTTTGCTATGAGACACCTGAGATTTCCCTTTTGCCATTTTCTTTAGGCTCTTTGTTCCCAATTGGCCAGTCCACACAGTAGATAAAAATTATGTAGATTATGTGTTTCTACATTTTCCCACAGACTCTACAAAGTGGTTCTCAGAAATATTAGAGCACTGATCTGTGGGCATCAAGAATGATACAGACTTATTTCTTCCTATCTCTGGAGAGCAAAACAATGGACCCTGGAAATAACAGAAAGGGTAGCCAAAGGAAACACCTAAAAGGTGTCAAGAGTTAGGTGAACTGGCTAGGGACTCGAGATCCAGAAGTCCACAGAGTAGCAAAGCACCTAAGGACCACCCCACCCAATAGAAGGC
Source organism: Mustela lutreola (assembly GCF_030435805.1). Lineage (NCBI taxonomy): Eukaryota > Metazoa > Chordata > Mammalia > Carnivora > Mustelidae > Mustela > Mustela lutreola. The sequence continues at coordinate 64,982,884 of NC_081298.1, read as the reverse complement.
TTCTCGGAGTTGGGGTTTCCCAACCCACAACGAGTAGGAACAGAAGGCAGCCCAGGTAGGCTCATTGGTTCTGTGAATAGAATAAGACTCCTACCAACAATGCCAGGTGAGGCAGAACCAGTAAGGGGGACAGATCAGCTGTCCCACTGGGAGAATTGTTCTCTTACCCTGCCAGACCCAAGACTGACCTCCCTCACCCAAACACACCAGGCAAAGGGGATCCCACCACAATAAGCACATGACCAGGGAAACATTCTTCATCCATGTCCTTCCCATGAGCCAAATATTCCCTTCCCTGACCTAAAGGCATCAGGAGACCTAGCCTGCAAAAACTCCTTTCTCAAGCAACATCAGGGCCCAATAAACCAAACAGATCAAAAAACAATATAGCAGCTCTGATCATTGTCATTGTAACCACAGTCCAAAAAAGTAGCCTGGGCATTAAACCTAAAAACAGAGACTCACTACTTACAGTAGCCAGAATATTCAGGATAAAATTGTCAAATCACTCATTATACTAAGAGCCAGGAAAACCACAAGTTGAATTAGAAAAAATAGTCAACTAATGCCAACACTGAGATGATCAGATGTTAGCATTATCTGACAAGGACTTAGAAGCAGTTATCATGAAAATGCTCCAACAATCTAATAAACAATAAAGTCTCTTGAAACAAATGAAAGAACAGAAAATCTCAGCAAAAAACTTAGAAGTTGTAAAAATGAACAAAACTGAAATTGTATAATAAAAAATGCTATAATGAACATAAACTCACTAAATAAGCTCAATAGTAAAGTGGGGATGACAGAGAATAAAATCAATAAAATTGAAGATGCAGCAATAGAATTGACTCCATCTGAGCAACAGAGAGAAAATAGACTGAAAAAAAAAAAAAAAAGAACAAAAACAGAGCCTTAGAGACCTGTGGGACTGTAACAAAAAACCTATATTTTTTCCTCATCAGAGCACCAGAAGGGGAGAAAAGAATATAGATGAAAGGCTATTAACAAAATAATGGCTAAAAACTTCTTAAATTTGGTGAAAGACATGCAACTCACAGATTCAATAAACTGTGTGAATCCTAAATAAGAAAAAAAATCAAAGAAATTCATACCAAGCCATATCACAATTAAATTTCTGAAAGCTAAAGACAATGAAAAAATCTTGAAAATGGCCAGAGGGAAAAGTTGCATTACTTATAAGGGAATAACAATCCATATGAAAATAACCTTCTCATCTGAAACCATGGTGGTCAGGAGGAAATGGCACAAGTCTTAAAACAGTTTTCAAAGAAAAGAACTGTCAACTTTGAATTCTCTATTGGCAACAATATCCTTCAGAAATGAAAGGGGAAGACAAAAACATTCTCAGATGAAGAAAAACTAAGAAAATTTGATGAGAATTTGCACCTACCCCTAAAGAATGGCTAGAAAAGCAAATAACAGAAGAACATCTGGAGCTTCAGAGAAAAAGAATATCAGAATGGGTAAAACTGATGGTGGAAACAAAAATTATTACACCATCTGATGTGGTGCACAACGTATAAAGAGGAAACACTTAAAACAATCCTATTTAAAGAGAGGAAGTATAAAGATACCAAAATGACAGTAAGTTTTCTACATTTCAATGAAACTGGTACAACTTTGATACCAGTAGACTATGATGTTTCTTTCATAGGTACATTGTTAATGCCTACAACTACCACTATGAAAACTATACAAACTGATATGCTTTGAGAAAAAAACTATAACCAAATCAACACAGAATCATTAAATAATTTTTCACATAAACTACAAAAAATTAGAGAAACAAATGAGAAACAGTGAAAACAAATCAGAAAAAAATCACAAAATGGAAGGCATAAATTTAAACGTCAAAAATTACCTTAAATGTAAATGGCCTCAATAAACCAATTAAAACAGATGGTCAGAGTATATAGAATAACATGAGCAAACAATATACTGTCTGCATGAAACTTTCTTCACATATAATACTATGCATTGGTCAAAAAAGACCATGCAAACATTAATCAAAAAAAGAAAGGGCAGAAAAGGGCTGTATCAATATCATTAGAGTGATAAAACGGACCTAAAGGAAAATTACCAGAGATGAAGAGCATTATTACATGATTATAAAACAATCAGTCAACTAGGAAGTCAAAACAATCCTAAAAGCACATGCATGCACCAAACCACCCCAAAATGCCTCAAAATGCATGAAACAAAAAGTGATAGAGCTGAAAGGTGAAATATGCACAGTTATAGCTGGGGACTTAAACTTTTAGCAATAGTTAGATCTACAAGACAGAAAATAAAAAAGGATATAGAATAATTGAACAACATATTCAACAAGATCTACTTGACATATACAGAAGCTATACTCAATGACAGCAGAATAAACATTTCTTTCAAGTGCTCATGGACCATTCATCAAGATAGGGAACTTCCCTATCTTGAAGCTTAACAAGCTTCAACGAATATAAAAAAGTTAAAACCATATGTAGGCCATAATGGAATCATACTAGAAAATAACAGAAAGACAAGAGGACAATCTCCAAGCCCTTGGAAATTATACAGAACACTTCTAAACACATCATGGGTCAAAAACAAAATCTCAAAGGAAATGAAAAATCCATAGAATCAAATGAATATGAAAATATAACATATCAAAATATGTGGCACCCAGCTAAAGGAGTGCTGAAAGAGAAATTTATAGTACTAAAGACCCACATTAGAAAAGACAAAAGATCTCAAGTAGTAAATGCAGAAGTCCTCAATAAAAATTTAGCAAACCAAATCTAGCAATGTATAAAAAGCATTATGCACCATGACCAAGTAAAACTTATTCTGGGGATACAAGAGCGACATGAAGGATCTCTGTGGTGACAGAATTCTTCTGTGTCTTTACTGTGCCCATGTCATTCTGATTGTGATATTATACCACAGCATTGCATGTTACCACAGGGTAAGAATGGGTAGAGAGTACAAGGGATCTTTCTGTATTATTTCTTTCAACTGCATGTGAATCCACAATGATTGCAAAATGAAAAGTGTAATTAAAATATGTATGGGTGCTGAACGCAATTTCAGCTCAATCATTAACTGATTTTTATGTTATGGAAGACTGAAAGTGTGGTAGTTGTTTGTTCCTAGAGATTAGATACCTCCAAAACTAGAACTGGAGATTGTTCTCTGAGGTTTCAACTTTTAGAATGACACAAAAATGAATGAAAGATGAAATATAAAATAAATTTTTTTAAAAACACCCTGAATTCTAGACTGATAAGACTGTACTGTGATCTGACTGAAGCTATCTAAAATAAGGCCATGTGGTTAATTAAGAAGGGTGATTGAAACAACCATGCCAAGCACAGAAGAAAAAAAGATAAGAGTATAGTGTCCATCCCAGCCATTTCCAGGGAAGAAGCAGCCTTATCCAAATCTATTACTGATACCGTTAGTAGGCAAGCATTCATACAATTTTGATGGAATTATACTTATTAGACTTCACATATTCTGGTCCTGCTCCCCTACCTGGGCTGTGTGGTAAATAAATCAAAATATTTAAAAATCGACCGTAAACCTGCATCTGATGACAACTAGTTGCAAGCTTTTGTTGCATATACATCTACTTTTCCTTTTTTCCCTTTAAGCCCATGACATTTCAATGCTATATTCTTTCCTAGATTTGTAGTTCTCTTCCTGGTGGAATGAATAAATGGACATTCTAGTTTCACACGTCAGTCCTGTTACATTAATACAGGTGAGTCCAGTCTTAAAAATTTGGTGGCAAAATCAGCATATTTACTACCGAAATGGTGCCAACCACAAGTGGTCTTTTAGGAACTGGGCGATGATCATTCCCACTCTATGTCTTGTGGTCCAGTGTGATCTTTCTGAACCCACTAGTCCTTCTTCTGCCCACAATCTTAAATTAGATACGGTGCTTTTTTCTTTGACTGTATTAACACAATTGCCACACACTAAGTGGAAATATACATGAGATTTTTATTATATTTTGACTACCAAATAAAATAACTGAAATTTTGAAACTAATCTAACAGAGGCCATGAAGTTACATTCTCCCAATACCAGACTTCAAGACTTATTAAAAGTCTGCCGAGTTTATGATATGGAAGACTAGAGAAAGAGCTTTCCAAACCACATCATCTTTCCTACCTAGGGGTCCCACCTAGATTTTTAGTTGTCCTGTGCTTAAGTGAGCTGTCGGGAAAAATCAACTAACTAAAACTGAATGGGTTTACATTTGAAGACAAAGTAAAACTTACATGGCTATAATGACCACAGACTAAAATTTATAGAGATGAAATATCACCTTAAGGATCATCTGTTTGTTGTTAATGGTTAGAAAAAAGAAAAGAAAAAAAAAAAGGACCCAGGGGAACTGGATCCACAGACATTGGCCTCAAAAGAAAATGAACACCAAAGGACATATTCAGTAAAATTCAATAGAAATTTTAAAAAGTTATTGATAAATCAAATCTTTACCATGATGAGGAAAATAACCGATCCTGATTTAAATAGTTTTATTAAGATAAATATGAAAACAGAAAAAACTAGAAACAGATTAAGAGCACTCTATGGAAAATTGATTATGGGAAGGAATTAAATTGGCTTAATGATGTTCCCTCAGGAGCTTCATGAAAATTAATTCATGCTAGGCCAATTCTGATTAAAATGTTATGTTCATAAACTGGGAGTCTAAACATCCCATCCTCCTGATGACATCATGCCGTTGCATAAACTCTTTGCTACCTTAGATGCTGCTATCCTTCCTTCTTCCCCATTCTCACCCCCACTGCTTTCCCTTTCTCAGTCTTTTACTTCTGGGTGGTTTTTCTTTCACATTTCACCCCTTCTACCTAAGTATTCCCCAAGGTTCCATTCTAAGCCCACTTATATAAATTCTCTCTCTCCCTGTCCCTCCCTTCCTCCAGCCACTTTCCCTCTCCTGCTTCCATCCTCTCCCCACCCCCACTTTAATGCCCATGACATCAATCTCCGTATCTCACTCTGCCCTTTCTCTGGAGTGCCAGTTATGTCTCCAAGTCACGTGGATGTTCCATGGGTAACTGAATTCAAACCTTTCAAAACTGGACCTAGCATCTTTCTATACAACCTACAGGACACTGCGCTGTCTGGGGCCAGCTCAAACCAGCTTGTACAATGACTGTGTACATTTCTTCTCAACTCCAAAGTCAGAAGGTGGGAATCAGCTTTGGTGTGTCTATCTTCATCGGGGACCTTGGAAAACAGGATTTCTCTGTATTATTGCTCATCATTCCACTCAAAGACACTGCTTTATCCAAACCGCCACCAGTGTGTGCCTACAGCATTACAGTAGTTTCCTAACTGGTCCCCCTGACTAGTCTTTGATTATACAATCCATCTCATATGGCCACAGGATTCTAGCCTTTAAAATACAGCCTGGTACATTCAATTCTGCTTCGATATCTCATCATTTTCTAAGGAATGAAGCTCAAAACGCAGTAGATCATTCTGTGTTCCCTGAGAACAGTAATACATGCCTCTATGTTCCCATCTGTGGTTTTCCCTTGTATTCCCTTAACCTTACATGTCCTCACCCTCATCCTCCTCTCGAGGCCCACTCAGCTGAGAAGCCCCTTTGATAATCCCCCAGTAAGAAGGAAATCTTCCCTCTTTTATGCTTACACAACCTTTGTTTGCATCACTACTTCACTACTCCTTCTTCTAGCTCTATGCTCGAGGGTCTCATATGTACTCAACTTGGCAAGCAATCAACTTCATTTACATCAGTTTTTAAAACCTCCTTTTGCCTTTAACTGATAGAGATTCTATTTTCCTTTCAACCATGTATTTCCTTCATTTTGCCTCCCTAACCCAATTTTATTCCCAAACCATAAGCATTTATAGAGTTAAGAATGCCTACTCTGTCTGTCACAATCATGCAAGATGAAAGGATATTTAACCTCAGGCTGGGTATTCCAAGTGCCTGCAATTAAAGCAAATCTTTTTTTCCCTTTGGTTGACTCTATGATTAAAAAAGAAAATGATTTCATTAAAGATAATTCAGTTGACATTTCTGCTTTGGTACAACTTGGATTTGAGACTGCCCTGGAATAATTTAGCATGCAGTAACATCAAGAAACAAGGAGCAGGAATGCCCTCAACATGTATCAATAACGGGTAAAACAGGAAGTGAGTAGCAAAGAGGTAAGTGGCCTAAAGGAGATTTGGCTTGTTATAAAATACCCATGGGAAGCCCTGATAGGTCTGGCCAGTGCCGGGTTTGTACAATTTTCCCATTACCCCTTTTTTCAGCCTTTATTTCCCTCTATTCTTTGTTCCCTACTGCTAAGGCAGCTAAAGCAATATCCTCTTAACTATGTATCAAAATTTAGCAATGTTCCATTGCAAAAGAAAAGATTCAGACACTTCAGGGTCGTAACTGAGATGAGATGAAAATGAAGCCTAGGGAGAAGGGCTGTAGAAAGAATATAGGCCCTGGAGGGCGTTAGAATGAACTGCTTCCCTCCCTACAGACTCACTGCCTTACTAAGATGCGGAGGAAAAAGAGTGGGAGCAGATTCCTGACTTAGTTCTCTCCTCTGCGAGGGACAAAGGTCAGGGGATGGCTACCAGGGGCCCTTCATGCGTGCATGTCACATATTCGAAACCCCATGGATGGCAGGCCACAGGATCACTCAATCCCCCTTTACCACCTTCAGAGGCAATGCAGACATGCAATTTCTCTTTTGGTGAACAGTGACCTCAATCTACCTAGAAATAAATGTACTAATTGGTGGAAAGACCCATGTTTGGAGAGCTCCATCTGTATGTGGGGAGTGGGGAAGCTTAAACTCCCTTGTCTGGACACCTGGGTGACTTAGTCCCTTAAGCTTCTGCCTTTGGCTCAGGTCAAGATCTCAGGGTCTTGGGATAGAGTCCCACATCAGGCTTCCTGCTCACCAGGGAGGCTGCTTCTCCCTCTCCCTCTGCTTGCTCTGCCTGCTGCTCCCCCTACTTGTGCTCTCTCTGTCTCTTTGACAAATAAAAATCTTAAAAAAAAAAAAAAAAAGGCAACTCCCTTGTCTATGGAGACAGATTACGTTTTTATTAATAGAAAGTTAGTAAACTGAAAATCCATAACATTTCTACCAAATCAGATCTGTATCTAAAAATTAATAAATACCTACCAAATCAAATAACTTTAGTATTTCTAAGCCTGAATATTTAACATTTTTTATAATTAGGATTTTTAAAATAATACTCAGAATTACCACAACAGTACCATACATTTATGTAATGTTCTCCTCTTAAGAACCACTCAACATTTATAAGTATTATCTACCTCAGTCTCAGTTTTTGTACTTCTCTTTGCACTGAAAACAAATATAACAGCGCATAATAGCATACAAATGGTGCATCTCTGTGAGAAGTAAATAAATTTTCTGATAGGGATGAAAAGGAAGAAAATGGCAAAAGTCAGAGACATGAAAAGATGTGCTCCACATGTTTCCTTCAGGGCACTTACTGTACAGCTGACAATAAACTGGAGTCACCTCCCTACAGTCCTGAAGGACCAAGTGTTCCTACCTTCTAAAGACCACTGCTTCTCTTTCTTGCCCATCATCTTGACTCTCTTCTGTCAATAGTTCCTTCCCTTTCCCTTTCAAACAACCAAAGATCTTCCATAGCTTGAAAAACCCACTGACTGGTCCTACTGCTTTTCTGGAAGCCATCTCCCTCCTTCCGTCATTATTCATGATTAATGTTGATTTAAAGTCAAAAATCTCTATTTTGTATGAGATCTTTCACCACCTGGCCCAGGTTCCTACCAAACTATTTTTACTACCCTCACAAATGTTAACAGTGACCTTCTTTTGCCAAGGAAATGAGTCTCTTCATAATCAGAGCATTGTGACACTGCCCTTCTCCTTCTTGACATGTTCCCCTTTCTTCACTTTTAAGATACTACACATCCCTTTTTCTTGTTCTTCTGTAGGTAGTCCCTACTGGGGTCTTCTGCTGCCCCCTAATGATGCAGGGTCTTCAATGCAGAATTCTTGGCCTCCAACTTTTTCTCTGTATCTCCTTCCCAAAGAGACTCAATGATTGTTTCACTGGTATAATTACTACATTGAGGACTTTGGTCTCATGCACCTACACTGCATCTCCAAATGCTTCTTCAGCATTCCACTTGGATTTTCCACCATCAATTCAAATTCAACATATTCAGATAAGAATTTATCACATTCTTTTTTTTTTTTTTTTAAGATTTTATTTATTTATCAGAGAGAGAGAGGGAGCGAGCGAGCACAGGCAGACAGAATGGCAGGCAGAGGCAGAGGGAGAAGCAGGCTCCCCGCTGAGCAAGGAGCCCGATGTGGGACTCGATCCCAGGACTCTGGGATCATGACCTGAGCCGAAGGCAGCTGCTCAACCAACTGAGCCACCCAGGCGTCCCGAATTTATCACATTCTTGACCAGATCCCAGGGAACTTAGGTTCCATGCCAGCTTCTCCACTTTATTAACCATGTGCCTTGCATTTTCTGAGTTCTCTAAGCATCTACAACTATAATATGAGAGTCAAAAGATCTTTCCTGACTAGTCCAGAGATGGTCATAAGGTCTTCACATCCACAGAGTGCTATAAATACCAAACATGTTGTCATAGCAATTCTCCCAACCCCATTTGTCTGAACAGCCCTTCCTTTACTAAGTCACAGAGTCAACATCTCTAGTTTGCTGTTCCTTCTCCTGCACCAAAAAGAGCATCTCCAGGGCCTATCGCTTCCTTCAAGACATGTCACAGTTCCTTCATTTTGTGCTTGTCCATTTCTTCTCCACTCTTTCAGTTCTTCATCCACCAGTACTTGCTTCCTGCAACAGTTCCTTACTTCAGACATTTTCCTGTTTCTCCCTCTTCACTCCATTATGCTACCCCCAGAATTAATCTTCCCAACATTTAATTTCTACCACATCTTTTCCCATTTCCTAAACTGATTACAGTTCCCACTCTGCCTAGGAAAATATCCAGACTCAAACTTCTGGCTGACTTTCAATCCCTGCAATCAAAATTATCTCCAACTAATCTAAACCCACAACCCACTACTAAATGTAAATGTCATGTCTCCCCTTGAGGCTGAAAGCTCCTTGAAATATATATATAATTTAAAAAACATGACTTAAATTTATTTTGTGTAATCCACACTGTGGAGTCCACTGTTGACTGAACATGTAGTGTTTGATCCATCTTGTACTGAAAACTTAAAGCAGGGTAATATGACCATAAAATATCATTTGAAGGCCATTCTGGTTTAAATAATAACTCATCATTTAGCCCTACACTGGGGAGTCAGGCCCAGGGCCAAACCAAAAAATGAACAACAAAAATATATTAGTTGGAGGTTTCAGCTCAGTATGATTGATCTGGAAACATATCTTGAGGCTCTGTTAACAAAACTTTATGGTGGAAAAAAAAATGATTTGGATTGATTTCCACTATCTAAATCATGAGCAGGAAACCAAAAGAATTCGACATGTCTATACACTGTAAAGATAGAAGAGGACTAAATCCAGGAACAGGTGAAACAACTCAAAGTAGAGATCCACATTAAGTAGGTGTCCTTTCTAGTAGCACAGAAGTGTCCCACCTTAAAGCCTGCTGGCCACCTGCCAGAGGCTAGTGGCACTGATGAATCTACTGGGCACTAAGAACAGGAAGCTATCATACTGGTGTCTCCCAGAATATACCCCAAGCCCCGGACCTGGGGTCAATGAGAGTCCAGTGCAGAAGTTACAAGGAGTATGCCAGGTTCAGAAGACACAGTCTGACTCCTTGGTCATCCACATGACTATCCTGCTTAGCAAGAAGAGCTGAACAGGAGCAAGTTCAAACGAATTACTTGTATCCACAGCTGCTATAGTTGGTTAGCTCTTGATTCAAGTAAGCCTCAAGCAATGTCCTTTCCTGTAATTTTATAGAAATCATGGTGGGTAGCAAGGAGGAGGTATCAGATAAAGACAAATAATGACACCATGTAGTTTCATAGAGTTATCTGTATTACCCTGCTTTTTGTTATGGATGGTATTTTCACTCATTTGACAAATAGTTTCTAGCCCTTTACTGGATGTCTGGCACTGCTGTAGGTACCCCAGGATACCATAGTAAACAAGAGAGATACAGTCTTCTTCATGTATCAAGGAGGCAGGCAATAAACCAGAAAATGAGTAGGATAATTACAGAAAATGGTAAGTGATGTAAAGACTTTATAGCGGGTTAAAAAGGATTGTGACTTTAAGTCTAGTCAATTAAAAAAAAAAAAAAAAAAAAAGGCAAAGATGTGTTCCAAACTCCTTCTCACCACTCTTCACCCAACTCCTAGAGGAGGAAGCTACCTTTTCTAGCTGTCGCTCTGGCACTAATCATGCTCAGCAAAAATACTGCATTGCCTTTTTATTCCTTTGTTAAGCTGGGCGCCATCGTAAGAAAGCTATGCCTCTTCACCTACAAACAGTTAAGTGTAAATAAACAGGCAAGCTTTTCTCCTTTGGTGATTTTATTTAATGTAACAGTATGCTTTTTTGACATACTTGATCTGATCAGAAATGGACCCTAAAACAACACATGGCACCTTTAATTTTTTTCCTGTTATGGCTTGTATAATTTCCAAACCCTTAAATTCACAGGATCTTTAGCTCTATATAAAGTGTTCTCCGTAGATAAAGTTTGCTGCTTAGCATTCATGAGTAGCACTTACCTCTCACTAACTGGGGCCCTGTGTTTTGTTATCAGGGCACAGATGCAGCTAAAAAGCAGTCTGCCCACTCACTAGAAAAATACTTCTTTGTTAAGATGAGATAGGAGGAGGGAAAACATAGATCCTCAGGACTTTCAGTCTCTTGAAATCCTGGTAAGTATAAGGTAGACAATGGAAGCAGATAAGCAAGGTGTTCTGCTGGTTCCATTTTCCCACCACCTATATCAGTGCAGAAAACTTCCTGTATTTTTTTTACCCATAGATTCAGACTGACACCTTAGAGGGATGGCTATACTTTACTCTATGCTCAGAGCTGGAGTCCGGGGCGGGGGAGGGGGAGGAGGGCGTGGCAGGAATCACTTAAAATGGACCCAAATTTCTCCTAGGTTTGATACCCCCAAATCTGTGCTGCACAGAACTGTAATACAAATTCAGGTCCACTGAAATACTTCAGTTTTAACCTGGGTATTCAAACTTACACTGTATAAGCCCTAATTGCCTAATTCTAATTCTCAATGTTTTCCCCTTTCTAGGTAGTCTTCATTTTTTTTAAAGAAATGAGACCTTTAATGGAAAATTATTGCTACAGGTACAGGTCTCCAATTTCTATTCTGTCTCTGCAGCTATTGTTTTAATTAGTTTGCCTGCTTGTAGGCCGGCCCTTTGTTGTGGCCTGCTCTGGGGCAGGGGTGCCTGCAGAGGGTTCTTCTTCTGGAATGCAAGCAGTAATGAGCCATTTCCATAATAAGAGCCCTGTATTGAGCCAGGAGTCAGAGCACCGGAGATGCCCCAAGGAGCAGAAATGCTCCTGCATTTCTGAGCCTGCCTTTCTAATTTGCATTTAAACATAACTCCTGAAGAACAATTTCACCTGTGATTTCCTGAATATGTACAAATTATGTTGAATATGTACAAATTATGTTAATACAATGGAGGTAAATGAAAGTCAAATGCACTGTCATGTAAAATGTATAAGTTTTATCTAAATGCCTGTTTTCTACCACAGGTTGTTTTTATTTTTTTTCCCCTTAGGTGAAATGTGATGGGACTTTTTAAAAATTAAGTGAATCTTTATCATTCCTATTTGATTAAAACTATCTGATCACTCTTCATTTTCCTGTAACCTACACTTCAGAAACCTTAGCAAGAGGAGGATTAGTTGGTGTCTGGCCACTTCATACAATGGATTGAAACCAATCTAATTTAACACCTGTGTGCTCATCAATAAGTGTACTCAAGCACAAAAGTGAGTACAGTGTTGAGTGATTTTGACAATGACTGCATGACAACCACAGATTCTGTATCCAAACACTCACAGACAAGAAGCTAATTGTAGGGATGAAAGGCACACTGCTAAAAGCATGAGTAATCGCTGCCAGGATCCAAAGATATCCTGCTCTCCTTCACTAGCGGGGTACTTCAGCATTTATGTCAAACCTGTCTTGGCCCAATCTGACCACCTTTTGTCTTTCTGACCAGTGAAAAATGAAAATGATTTTTCACCACCGCACCTGCAACTATGAAGGATCTCTTCCGAGTGTGGAGATTTCCTTCAGCAACTGAGTGAAAAATAAATGCAAAAGCTGACATTTGTCATCACACTGCAGAAAAGAAAGGCTAATTAATGAGATCTGTTTGAACACCTTATCCCCAAATCCACCGTCTGATACCAGTGAAGACTAGAGACACATGTCTTTCTAAGTTGGGACACATGTAACCCTGGACCAGGGCCAGTGATGGGGTGCATCATGAGGCAGCCCCGCCATGCAGTGGGGACACTAAGGAATCATATCATCCAACTGCAATTCAAGGTAGTGATCATTAATAATGTACGTCCTGAAACATAAAATTTCAACCACTAAGGGAATACTAAAATTTTCCACTTGGTTGCCCCAAGAGCATGTGAGCCCAACCAAGAAGCTTGCTGAACTGGAAGGCATCTTTCACCTTTTGCCTACTCAATCACACTTGCCTACTCTTACTCGCAGGTAAACTTGAGTTTGTTTCACCACGCTCTGTGGGTCTTCTCTCTTGACAGTCAGTCTCTATAAATCAAGTCACTTTCTATGGCTCATTTTGTGGGACGGAAATTGAGATGGGGAAAACGAAGGGACCCCATTTTTAGAAAGGCTCAGTCTCTGCTGTTCTATATTTGCATTTAAGTAAAACAAAGAAGCTATGTTTCCACTCCAAGGGGAAAACAATAAAGTTCATCATTCTCTGACTTTCGTCCTAAGCCTCGCAAACATGTGATAACATCAAAGAACAGATAGATTCCAAACATGTTCCAGGATATTAGCTTCGAAGAAAACCTGGGCTGATGCTGGCATCTATACCCCTGCTACCTTCAATGACTTAGGAAATGATACCTATTATTCACCTGCCATTTGCCTCTGATCAGACCCTACCCTGGATTCCTGAAGGAACAGGTACCCTGACTGCCTTTCCAATATAAACTCCTAAACCCTAAGTGATCAGGAGACCCATTTCCCTTTCTTAGTCTCCCAGTCACTCTGTCTGCTACACTCTATCCCTTGCACTATTCAATAAATTCTGCTCTCACTTCTTCCTGGCTCAGGATGGATTTCCATCCTGTGTGAAGCCAAGGATCCTCTTGGCTTGTCCTGTGAGATCCGCTCTGGGATCTCAGGCCCAGCCTGCATATGTGAAAATGATGGAAATTGTTTAGGAAATCTGAATTCTCATACATTGTGTATCCTTAAAAGTATTTATGTGGGCTAAGAGGGAGGGGACACTAGAGTTTCCAGCTTACCCCACAATGTTTGGAACCCAGCTGGCTGGGATGGAATGAGTGATATATGAGTTTTGATGAGCAATTATGGTGGCAGCCCTTTGTGCCAAGAACTCATTACAGCCTTTCCTCCACTCATTTTTGCCAAGCCGCCCTACTAAATTATAAAAGTGGTACATCAAGGAACATCTCACTGAATTCTGGAAAAGTACAGCCATGAAAATGGAAAACTAAAATTCAGAAAAACAGAGCTAACTAACAAAGGCAGCATTTTACTGATAAGAAAGCCCAAGAAGGTGACAGATGAACCCAGGTTCCTACAACCAGCCAAGGGGAAAAGCAAGAAAAGAATCCATTATCCTGGTGCCTAGCCAGGGTTTCTTTTTCTTTTTTCTTTTTTTTTTTTTTTTTAAGATTTTTATTTATTTATTTGATAGAGATAGATCACAAGTAGGCAGAGAGAGAGGGGGAAGCAGGCTCCCTGCCGAGCAGAGAGCCCGGATGTGGGGCTCGATCCCAGGACCCTGAGATCACGACCCGAGCTGAAGACAGAGGCTTAAACCACTGAGCCACCCAGGTGCCCCTAGCCAGGGTTTCTTTACGTGGCTCACTGCATTGTAAGGAGGAGGTTAATACCAACTTTCATTCAAAATTAAATTCTACTAGATATTACGGATTTCTGGTGGGAATACTTCAGAAATGAAAAAGCATTTTCAATTTAAATTAAATTAAATATCCAATTATGTCACAGAGAACTATACTTCAATAGGAATCTGTTTTACTCTACCCTTTTATAAAAAGAAAAATTCACTTTTTCCTTTCTTTTTATAAATTAAGTGTTTCATGCAAAATGATTCATTTTCACTTCTGACTAAAATGCAGCCCTTTTAGGTTTGGGGATTAGAATCTGAGGTCCAGGGACTCAACGATATTATATGGCATAGTTCCTGTATATACATGTGTTGGTTTTTTTTTCCTAGGAAAGCATTTTTAGCTTTTATCAGATTTTCAAATGGGTCTATGACTCTCCCCAAAGATTAATAACTTCTGTTTCAAAGAGGACTGAGGTTTTGGCAAAAGTAAGGAATCCTTACTCCGCAATCTTGTTTCTCTCAACAGCTCCTAAATCTCTTCAATTCACACAATTACCTTTAAATTCACAAAGGAAATCCAGAAAACTTACAAAGAAAAGTAAACTCCAGCTCCCATTGGAAGGGGAATGTACAGCAACTGATTAATTCGGCAATGATGCAAACTTAATATAAAACCTCATTTCAGGTAGCCTGAACTTCAGATGGGATATTATCAGCATAAAAACTATTTCTTTCTCTTCCCACCCACCCCCCACCTTTTTCTCACTCTTCTCTTTCCCATCCCTAAAAAAAGGCCTATATTTTACTTGATTTAAATTTGTCTAGCAAGCTTTTTCTTCTGAATTCATGTGACTGGAACTGAAATTACTCCACCTGGGGAGAAGAGAAAGCTGAAAGCCAATTTCATATTGGTTTTCAAATACAAGAAGTGTACTCAGAGAGAGGATGATCGCCAAAGGAAATGGTCTTTGAACTAAAAGGATGAAGAATGTGAGTTTGCTCTAAAGCTAAATTTCCTAAAATAAAGAGTTCATAACATTAAACTGAGAGAATGAGAGATAGTTTCTGGACAGTTTAAGAACCAGATAGATTCTTGAATGTCTGAAATGGCTTCGATGTGGCCCTGCAGGAAGATGAAATTTACCACCAGTGGTCCCTTCCCGGCCTATGACCCCAAGGGCACAACTGGTAGAACTCTGCACTAGCTCAGGAAGTCCACAGTCATCCCTCTGACAGGGGAGGGGGCAGGAGCCAACTAATAGATCTCACAGACTCACCATCTCTCGGCTAGCCACCACTGTCCCAGTGTAACCGGAGGTTGCCCTTGTCTGAGGATTGAAAGGGGTTTCCAACATGAAGGAGAGCACTGCTCCCAGATTCTAGCCCCAGACCCCACCAACTCCACGGAGCTCCTACGTTTTCAAGAAAAACAAAATAGACTTCAGATGCTGTTTAGCAGAAATTACATGAATGCCAGACTTTTTTAAATCTCTATTAGCTTTGCAGCACACTTTTTTTTTCTTCTTTTGATGAACCGGTTAATAACCCAGTTCTGCTTCCAAAACAACCATCTAAAAGATTGGGGCTGGCCTCTGCCTCCTTTTTGCCAGGCAATCCTGCCTCAACTTAGAGTGGAGAAGATGTTTATAGCCTTACACCTTTAGATTGGCCTCAAAGGTCTTTGTGTGGGTCCTAAAGGGGACCTCCAGGGGACACTTAAGGAACTGGACGGTGCAGCTCCCACCAGTCCTGTTCTCACAGGCTCTGAGATGCTGAGTTGTTCAGGGATCCTGGAAAATATCTGATCAACTAGTATCTGTAATGCATCCCTCTCAGTCACAGCTCCCAACTGATCACCCTATTCCTGCCCTGTTCTGCAAGGGGGAGGAACTCATTGTTTGCAATCAGCCTGTCCCAAAGCATTCCCGCTATCCTGCTCTAAAGGAAAGAAAGAGCTCAGTTAAAACCTGCCTTCCCTACATGTCCATGTCACACTAGTTTGGGAAACTTCATCCAAAGATCCAAATGCAGGACATTTGCCTGGGCGGTTAAAATTCAAAGAGAGCTGCAACACACATTCCCTCAGAGGTACAAGAACAGAATTCCTGGAAGCACAATGACCTGAAAAGTATGCCCAAATATACTTTTTTTTGTTTTTGTTTTTGTTTTTTTTTTTTTTAATTTTTTTATTTTTTATAAACATATATTTTTATCCCCAGGGGTACAGGTCTGTGAATCACCAGGTTTACACACTTCACAGCACTCACCAAATCACATGCCCTCCCAAATGTCCATAATCCCAACCCCTTCTCCCAAACCCCCTCCCCCCGGCAACCCTCAGTTTGTTTTGTGAGATTAAGAGTCACTTATGGTTTGTCTCCCTCCCAATCCCATCTTGTTTCATTTCTTCTTCTTCTACCCACTTAAGCCTCCATGTTGCATCACCACTTCCTCATATCAGGGAGATCATATGATAGTTGTCTTTCTCTGCTTGACTTATTTCGCTAAGCATGATACGCTCTAGTTCCATCCATGTTGTTGCAAATGGCAAGATTTCATTTCTTTTGATGGCTGCATAGTATTCCATTGTGTATATATACCACATCTTCTTGATCCATTCATCTGTTGATGGACATCTAGGTTCTTTCCATAGTTTGGCTATTGTGGACATTGCTGCTATAAACATTCGGGTGCATGTGCCCCTTTGGATCACTACATTTGTATCTTTAGGGTAAATACCCAATAGTGCAATTGCTGGGTCATAGGGCAGTTCTATTTTCAACATTTTGAGGAACCTCCATGCTGTTTTCCAGAGTGGCTGCACCAGCTTGCATTCCCACCAACAGTGTAGGAGGGTTCCCCTTTCTCCGCATCCTCGCCAGCATCTGTCATTTCCTGACTTGTTGATTTTAGCCATTCTGACTGGTGTGAGGTGATATCGCATTGTGGTTTTGATTTGTATTTCCCTGATGCCGAGTGATATGGAGCACTTTTTCATGTGTCTGTTCGCCATCTGGATGTCTTCTTTGCAGAAATGTCTGTTCATGTCCTCTGCCCATTTCTTGATTGGATTATTTGTTCTTTGGGTGTTGAGTTGGCTAAGTTCTTTATAGATTCTGGACACTAGTCCTTTATCTGATATGTCGTTTGCAAATATCTTCTCCCATTCTGTCAGTTGTCTTTTGATTTTGTTAACTGTTTCCTTTGCTGTGCAAAAGCTTTTGATCTTGATGAAATCCCAGTAGTTCATTTTTTCCCTTGCTTCCCTTGCCTTTTGCGTTGTTCCTAGGAAGATGTTGCTGCGGCAGAGGTCGAAGAGGTTGCTGCCCGTGTTCTCCTCAAGGATTTTGATGGATTCCTTTCGCACATTGAGGTCCTTCATCCATTTTGAGTCTATTTTTGTGTGTGGTGTAAGGGAATGGTCCAATTTCATTTTTCTGCATGTGGCTGTCCAATTTTCCCAGCACCATTTATTGAAAAGGCTGTCTTTTTTCCATTGGACATTCTTCCCTGCTTTGTCGAAGATTAGTTGACCATAGATTTGAGGGTCTATTTCTGGGCTCTCTATTCTGTTCCATTGATCTATGTGTCTGTTTTTGTGCCAGTACCATGCTGTCTTGATGATGACAGCTTTGTAATAGAGCCTGAAGTCCGGAATTCTGATGCCACCAACGTTGGCTTTCTTTTTCAATATCCCTTTGGCTATTCGAGGTCTTTTCTGGTTCCATATAAATTTTAGCATTATTTGTTCCATTTCTTTGAAAAAGATGGATGGTACTTTGATAGGAATTGCATTAAATGTGTAGATTGCTTTAGGTAGCATAGACATTTTCACAATATTTATTCTTCCAATCCAGGAGCATGGAACATTTTTCCATTTCTTTGTGTCTTCCTCAATTTCTTTCATGAGTACTTTATAGTTTTCTGAGTATAGATTCTGTGTCTCTTTGGTTAGGTTTATTCCTAGGTATCTTATGGTTTTGGATGCAATTGTAAATGGGATTGACTCCTTAATATCTCTTTCTTCTGTCTTGCTGTTGGTGTAGAGAAATGCAACTGATTTCTGTGCATTGATTTTATATCCTGACACTTTACTGAATTCCTGTATAAGTTCTAGCAGTTTTGGAGTGGAGTCTTTTGGGTTTTCCACATATAGTATCATATCATCTGCGAAGAGTGATAATTTGACTTCTTCTTTGCCGATTTGGATGCCTTTAATTTCCTTTTGTTGTCTGATTGCTGAGGCTAGGACCTCTAGTACGATGTTGAATAGCAGTGGTGATAATGGACATCCCTGCCGTGTTCCTGACCTTAGCGGAAAAGCTTTCAGTTTTTCTCCATTGAGAATGATATTTGCGGTGGGTTTTTCATAGATGGCTTTGATGATATTGAGGTATGTGCCCTCTATCCCTACACTTTGAAGAGTTTTGATCAGGAAGGGATGTTGTACTTTGTCAAATGCTTTTTCAGCATCTATTGAGAGTATCATATGGTTCTTGTTCTTTCTTTTATTGATGTGTTGTATCACATTGACTGATTTGCGGATGTTGAACCAACCTTGCAGCCCTGGAATAAATCCCACTTGGTCGTGGTGAGAGCCTACAAGTGGTAGATCAGAAAGGAACAGAGACCATATACAGTAACAGTCACCTTACAGGCAATACAATGGCACTAAATTCATATCTCTCAATACTTACCCTGAATGTGAATGGGCTAAATGCCCCTGTCAAAAGACACAGGGTATCAGAATGGATTAAAAAACAAAACCCTTCTATATGTTGCCTCCAAGAAACACATTTTAAGCCCGAAGACACCTCCAGATTTAAAGTGAGGGGGTGGAAAAGAATTTACCATGCTAATGGACATCAGAAGAAAGCAGGAGTGGCAATCCTTATATCAGATCAATTAGATTTTAAGCCAAAGACTATAATAAGAGATGAGGAAGGACACTATATCATACTCAAAGGGTCTGTCCAACAAGAAGATTTAACAATTTTAAATATCTATGCCCCCAATGTGGGAGCAGCCAACTATATAAACCAATTAATAACAAAATCAAAGAAACACATCAACAATAATACAATAATAGTAGTGGACTTTAACACTCCCCTCACTGAAATAGACAGGTCATCCAAGCAAAAGATCAGCAAGGAAATAAAGGCCTTAAACGACACACTGGACCAGATGGACATCACAGATATATTCAGAGCATTTCATCCCAAAGCAACAGAATACACATTCTTCTCTAGTGCACATGGAACATTCTCCAGAATAGATCACATCCTCGGTCCTAAATCAGGACTCAACCGGTATCAAAAGATTGGGATCATTCCCTGCATATTTTCAGACCACAATGCTCTAAAGCTAGAACTCAACCACAAAAGGAAGTTTGGAAAGAACCCAAATACATGGAGACTAAACAGTATCCTTCTAAAGAATGAATGGGTCAACCGGGAAATTAAAGAAGAATTGAAAAAAATCATGGAAACAAATGATAATGAAAATACAACGGTTCAAAATCTGTGGGACACAACAAAGGCAGTCCTGAGAGGAAAATATATAGCGGTACAAGCCTTTCTCAAGAAACAAGAAAGGTCTCAGGTACACAACCTAACCCTACACCGAAAGGAGCTGGAGAAAGAACAAGAAAGAAACCCTAAGCCCAGCAGGAGAAGAGAAATCATAAAGATCAGAGCAGAAATCAATGAAATAGAAACCAAAAAAACAATAGAACAAATCAACGAAACTAGGAGCTGGTTCTTTGAAAGAATTAATAAAATTGATAAACCCCTGGCCCGACTTATCAAAAAGAAAAGAGAAAGGACCCAAATAAATAAAATCATGAATGAAAGAGGAGAGATCACAACTAACACCAAAGAAATACAGGCAATTATAAGAACATACTATGAGCAACTCTATGGCAATAAATTTGACAATCTGGAAGAAATGGATGCATTCCTAGAAACATATAAACTACCACAACTGAACCAGGAAGAAATAGAAAGCCTGAACAGACCCATAACCAGTAAGGAGATTGAAACAGTCATTAAAAATCTCCAAACAAACAAAAGCCCAGGGCCAGACGGCTTCCCGGGGGAATTCTACCAAACATTTAAAGAAGAACTAATTCCTATTCTCCTGAAACTGTTCCAAAAAATAGAAATGGAAGGAAAACTTCCAAACTCATTTTATGAAGCCAGCATCACCTTGATCCCAAAACCAGACAAGGATCCCACCAAAAAAGAGAGCTATAGACCGATATCCTTGATGAACACAGATGCGAAAATACTCAACAAAATACTAGCCAATAGGATTCAACAGTACATTAAAAAGATTATTCACCAAATATACTTTAAAAGTGAAGACGGCTCACAGAACTCATATCCCCAGAAAAATCTAAATAGGGTTTAAAAAATGTGTATTTGTGGGGATACCTACTGGAAAGCTACAAACCCAGCAGAAACCAGGAGAGGCTAATAAGCTCAATATGGGAAAAATGGGTAGAAAACACTTGCATTATAGTTTTATTAATATTGCCAATGTCAGAATTACTTATTGGTTAATTAAACAAACAAACAAACAAACAAACCTCAAAGCCTCAGTGAGAACATGAAAGGGCTTCGAAGTCGTTATTGATTTCTTTCTCTCTGAGAGCACAAGGCCCTGTGGCCCACAGGAGAAAGAGAAATGCTAGACCTCGTCAGCGAATGAGGACATTCTCCTCCTCCTGGATGAAACCACAGCACCATGTGTATGATGGTAGGGAAAGAAGAGGTGAACAACTAGCATGATTAAGATGGTCAGAGGACTAACTAAATAGGGCTCTTCAACCAGACGAGAGGAATACAGGGAGGGAATGAAGATGCTTTAAGTCTGTTCAAAATCTGGATAGGTATAAAAAGGGAACATTTCATTAATAAATACATTTGTATTGCCTACGCACCTCTTCAAAGACAAGGATTGGGACAAAGTTATGCCTGTATCACCCAGAGCATACAAAGGGCCTTGTACCTACTAGGTGTTCCCCACACATTTAAACTGAATTAGACTGCATTTTCTGCAGGGAAAAGTCAGTGCCTGGGAACTAGCTCATTTTACTCAGAGGTGTTCTGTTAGAGGAGTCTTTGTAGGAAAAGAGTGAGATGGCTGGTAAGCTCAGAACAGCTATGCATCTAAGGCTGAGTGAGAATATTTGGATTCAGGGAGGAAGCTCCTGAGCCATGAAAAAGGACCAGCTGGGGGCACCTGGGTGGCTCAGTGGGTTAAGCCTCTGCCTTCGGCTCAGGTCATGATCTCAGGGTCCTGGGATGGAGCCCCGCATCAGGATCTCTGCTCGGTGGGGAGCCTGCTTCCCCCTCTCTCTCTCTGCCTGCCTCTCTGCCTACTTGTGATCTCTGTCTGTCAAATGAATAAAATCTTAAAAAAAAAAAAAAAAAAAAAGGACCAGCCAGAGTTCACAGAGAGAGAGAAAAAACTCATTTTTTTAAGGTTCTTTTTTCCCTTTATTATATTATATTATATTCTTTACCTTTAAAAAAAGCTGCTCCTTAGTTCTACTATCTCTATATTAAACGTTTTCTTTCCTGCTGCCAATCCATTCCTTGAACTTCAAGTATCAGTAAGAACTTGAATTCCATATAATACAAGCAATGTAGATAAACAAACACTGCTCCGAATATCTTACTGTCTATATTGCTCACTATCTCCTGTTTTCAAGTACACTTCTTGCAATAATCATGTGTCCTTAATTAAATGTAAGTTTCTGGCTGATTTTTTTATAATGTAAAAACTCATGACAATTCCTTGGGTTTACAACCCATTACTGTTCTAGCACACTATTCACCCTCAGCTATTGCTTGACTAAACTTAATAGAGGACTCTGAGTCTCATATTCATTGCTATAATGTCACTTACGGAAATAAATATTGTGCTGCTTGCCTTTCCCCGCTGTTCCACAGTCTCATTTCAGCCTCAAGGACTGTCTAGCACACTTGGCCCTTGTGCCAGGACAGAAGACACAAAAGGAGCACTAACAGACACAGTGTCAATGTTTTCTTTGCTCTAACTGCAGCTATAATGACACTCTGGCACGACTGTGCATGGGGTGGCAATTAGAGATGGGACACGCCGTGGGACAACTGCACTGGAAGGACATGAAGAAAGGCAATGATTTCTCTTTCTCAATACATGGCAATTTTCAGATTTCAAGGACAGACACTCTATGAAAGAACTCGATTTATGGCAATTGCCTTTCTTTTCCTGATTCCATTAAGGCCAGGTGTGCTAACCGTAAGCACAGGGCCAGGTGTTCTCTTCTTATTTAGTACTCCCTGGGTAACTGCTATGTGTATCAGTTTTCTTTTATCCAGATCAATACTATATAAAAAAAAATGTGTCTTTCAGTCACTGTATTTTATTTAAACAAAATATTTGTTGACATAACACATTTTTATAGTCAACTTAAGGGAACTTTAAGTTGCAGGGTTATTTTTTAATTGCATGAGTTGTTTCTGATTATAAAAGTAATTCATGTTCATTGTAAGAACAAATTGAAAAAGAGTAGAAACATTTTAATAACCTATAATGCCACCAATCAAAGTAAGCCCTGGTAACAGACTATGTATTTATAAAATCGAGATCATTTTCTACATACTATTCTATATATTTATTTTTCTGTTAATGTATCATAAAAATTTCTCATGACATTAAGTTCTTTTCAAAATCATTTTTTTTTAAAGATTTTATTTATTTAAGAGAGAGACAGTGAGAGAGAGCATGAGCGAGGAGAAGGTCAGAGGGAGAAGCAGACTCTCCATGGAGCTGGGAGCCTGATGTGGGACTCAATCCCGGAACTCCAGGATCATGACCTGAGCCGAAGGCAGTCGTCCAACCAACTGAGCCACCCAGGCGTCCCACAAAATCATATTTTAATGTCACATAGGGCTGAGGGATTTTTTTTCCCACTTCCTTGATGTGTTAAATGAAACTGTGATACACATTCCTATAGATAACATTTTCAATTTCTTCACTCACACTCCAAATCACATTTCAGAAAGTTAACAATGTAGACTTCTATAAGGATCTACAAGAATGACTGTTCCCAATCCTTCACAGCTTTTAAATTTTTGCCAGTTAGATGGGCAACATATTAAGACACTGATATTTTCATTCGTGTGTCTTTATGTTTATTTTCCATATGATATTTTTTTTGACAGCTGGATATCTTCTCTTTGTGAGCTATCTATTCACGACTTTTGCCCATTTTTCTTTTAGAGCAAATGTTTGTGGTGATTTTTTAAATAATATTTAAGAATCCTTTGTTTTCAAGTAATTAACAGACTGTAAATTTTCCTGTTTGTCATTCGTCTTTAAATCTGATATTTTTTTCTTTTAATGTATTTTTTAAGATTTTATTTATTTATTTGACAGACAGAGATCACAAGTAGGCAGAGAGGCAGGCGGCCGGCCGGGGGGGGGGGGGCTTCTTGCTGAGCAGAGAGCCGATATGGGGCTCTATCCTAGGACCCTGGGATCATGACCTAAGCTGAAGGCAGAGGCTTTAGCCCACTGAGCCACCCAGGTGCCCCTGATATCATGTTTTAAAAACTCAAATGAATAGGCCTTTATATCTGTGTCATTTTTCATCTGAATTTCAAAGTGTCCTTGAAAATTATACCACTTAAAATACTCAGACTTATTTAATGTTCTGAACTTGTCCACTGACAATTAAACACCTAAAATATAAAACCACTAAAACTTTTTGAAAAAGAGAGCCTTTGGCTGACAACTATCAGAAGACAAAAAAATGCCAGTAATTTCTATTGTTTTTTTGCTGTTCACAATCAGGACCCAGCAATGCCTCAAAGACACTAGCTCTACAGTGCTCTTACTCAAGTCACAGGAGCCACACACCAGCAAGCAAAGGCAGTCGAGGACAAACGGCCATCCTTTGGGATTCAGTTTAGACTTCTAAGGCGACCTAACCAGAGGAACATAAACATAACAGAAAAAGGCAGTCCAGCCTGAGCAACCACACTCACTAAGTTACTTGAATTTCTGAGTCTCATTCTGGCATGTTAACTAACTACTGGCAGTATTCCTTATGACTCTCCAGGTCTGATGATGTTCCAACTTCCCTCACACCGCGGGCCCAGGATATTAAATTTACTAGAAATTTGCAGAAAACATTAAACATGGAACATTTAACTCAAACTGAAACTGAAAACCAAGCAATCAAGTAGAGAGCTAAGATAAAAAATAACATAAAATCAAAAAGGACACAAAAATATTTCCTAATTAAAGAAAAGAAGAGGCTTTAACAATGGAAGAAAAAGAACATTCTGGGCTTTCTGAGCTCTGTTCACTCTCTGACAATTACTCAGGTTACTGCTACATACAGATAGTCTCCTTGAGGGACAGGGCATAATCTTTGTCACAATGTGTACGTACAATTCATGCAAGGACAAACCAGACATACACGGGATAATCCACAAACTGGTAATAAAGACAAGAGTTTCAGCCCCTTTAAGAACTACTCATGTGTCCATGCCTGACTAGAACCCAACCATAAGAGATTTAAAATATATTAGATGAAATATAAGTTCTGCTTAATCAGAGGAGCCTTGTACAAGTGTGAGATTAATCCAGTTTTCCTTGAACAGGACCATCTCATCAAGCCAACAGTCACCATCTATCCCAATGGTAGAGGAAACAGAACTGAATGGGGCCTACTCTTCATCTGACCCATTTCCTCCACTCTCCAACATGGTTTAAAATTTTCAAAATTCATGTAAAGGATGATCTCCATATATCTTGGATTATCTTTCTGTATTCTCCTTAATCCAAGATGATATAATTCACTTTTTGGTGGATCACTTGTGAATTATTCTTAAATGTCTTTGTTAATACTATTACTGTTCTTGTTATTAATATATCCTGAAACAACATCAAATACTTAAAATCCCTGCTAATGAGGCAGAGACTTGAGCTGCAGGTCTGCAGTTGTGCAGCGTCTGTGGGGGAAGGCTGACCAGAAGGCAGAAACATTATCTGGACAATTCAGGTGAGAAAAACTCACCTTTCCCTGAATTCTTTCTGTAAAAGCAACACTAATGGACTGAATTACTCAGATAATTGTTCTGTGCCTGTCTGTATTTAATTAAAATAAGAAAGGAAATAACGCTGCCAGGCAAGCACTTTCCAGAAGGTTTAGAGTACAGAGCACTCAAAGGTTTTGCAATAATAGGACTACATGGCTCCAGAAAGTGCCAGTAGAGCAGAAAACTTCATCTAAACAACATTAGTTTTAATTTCACTAATTTCAGAAGAAATCCACTTCACAAAGCTTACAAAAACACTGGTTTTCAAGCATGAGAAACATTCTTTCCCCTTTCACATAAAATAAAATGTAAAAGTGTTTTCCTCCCAGTTTGTCAAGGGTAAGCTTTGTTTTTGCATTTCTGTTTTTGTCTCTTATTTTTTAAATTTTACAGTGTAGCAGAAATTGCCCTCTAATATTTCAAACATCAGGCTTCAAGTGCTAAGGCAATTGTGACAAGAGTTGAAATAGTGTGGAGAGTGAACAAATGTTCAATGCAACTAAGATTGATATATAGGTATCAATCACTTCAACTAAACAATTCACTGATTTCTGTATATGAAAGGAATCTATGAAGCTTTTAAATTCAGACCTAGAGTAGGTCTATTTATATACCAGAGTAGAAAATTTTAATAATGAAAGCTCCTCTTCACTCAGCTTCCACATTCAGTGTCATCCCAAGTCCTCATTTTAGTATGCTGTGAATATCCAGAGAAATTAAATAGGCCCCTTCTGTGAAGGCCTGGGTTTAGCATGCAGATTGTGTATGAAATAATCTGAAAGATTATCTAACCGTGTTTTTGCTTTATTTTGGTAACCTAAATGATCATAAATACACTATAGCCCTATGGATGGAAAAGTAACTGAATAGAAACGGAAAGAGGTATGTTAATAAATCTACAGAACTAAAAACAAAATAGTATGTTAATACCATCTGTTCCAGTTCTGTATCGTCCAACTCTGCCACCCCCCACCCCATCAGAAGGACCTAGTTAATTCACTTGAACTGCTTGCTGCCTGAGATTCTTGCCAGAACACTTAACGGGCCCCTCATTTGCAGGGTGGTTTTATAGGTCTCTGGTGCTGAGCAGAGGTAGGACAGCTTGCAGGGCATGAGGAGGACAGATAAAACCACCCTGCTGTGCAGATTCAGTCCATTTGCACTGGCTCTCATACAGAAAACAAATTGCAACCTCTCACAAAGGGGCCCTTTTCTGCACTAGCAGCCCTGAAAAATGCAGGCAAAAATGAGTAAATCAGGCAACTTCACATCAGGAGGGAAAAAAAAAATGGCTACCACTCCAACAGCTGCTCTCATAATTAAGAACAGATTTCATCACTAAACTCTTGCTGGTTATGTCTGCAGCAAAACAAATACACAGATGTAAGGCATTTACATACTGGATATTTCATACTGGGTAACCAAACCAAATCTACCTTTTCTGCTTTAAGATACTCTCTTGAAAATATCATCTAGTCAATGGTAAAGTATAAGGCAATGTCCAAACCTTAAGTACAAATATATTTCTGTCATCGTCTTTCAACTAAATTTATTTTGGCATTCTACCAGATTCACTTTCTTTTTACATATTCAAAATTGCAATGCACTGCCATGGACATGACCTCTCTCAAATAATGAAAATGCACTACCAGTTTCTTTTACTTGTAAAATTTGCAAAATTTATTGCTGCCTCATTTATCCATGTTTTAAAGGATTGCATGGCACATGCAGTAAAAGGAATAGCATTTGAACTTTTTATTTATTTTTTTTTAAAGATTTTATTTATTTATTTGACAGAGAGAGATCACAGGTAGGCAGAGAGGCAGGCAGAGAGGGAGAGAGGAGGAAGCAGGCTCCCTGTGGAGCAGAAAGCCCGACGCGGGGCCTGATCCCAGGATCCCGGGATCATGACCTGAGCTGAAGGCAGAGGCGTTAACCCACTGAGCCACCCAGGCGCCCTTATTTTTTTTTTTTTTAAAGATTTTATTTATTTACTTGAGAGAGAGCATGAATGAGGAGAAGGTCAGAGAGAGAAGGAGACTCCCCATGGAGCTGGGAGCCCGATGCGGGACTTGATCCCGGGACTCCAGGATCATGACCTGAGCCGAAGGCAGTCGTCCAACCAACTGAGCCACCCAAGCGTCCCAGCATTTGAACTTTTTAAAGGTAGATTGGTATGCCATTAAATCAGAGAAATAAAATTAATGAAATGATAAAATTATAATAAAAACAGATAGGTAAGGACAAATTAATGGAATGCCACTCCACTGCAATGAGAAAGCGGTCTACAATTCACACAACACTGATGAGTCTCACATACAAAGTGCTGAACAAAAGAAGCCAATAATATAAAGTACAAAAATAGGCAAAAGTACTTTTGCTGTTAGAAGTCAGGATAGTGGTCCCCCTTGGGTAAGTAGGGTCATTACTGGGAAGGGGCAGAAGAGGGCTTCTGGGGTCTGGTAGTGCGCCATTTCTTACTGTGGATGCCAGTTACGCCAGATGTGTTCAATTTGTAAAAATTCCTCAAGCTGTATTCTCAGGATCATTTTTCTACATATAAATTGTACTTCCACAAGAAATAAAAAAATATAAACTGAAATAAAGTAAAAGAGATAGACAAGGCATGGACCGAACTTCACGATTTTCAACATCAACAATAAGTACCTGTTCACCAATGTTAGTCCTAACCTTTTCATAGGACCCAATCCATGCAGTGTTCACAAGCTTCCTGACACTGTTACAGTAGTGTCCTTATTAACAATATTTATCAAGTCATGTGTTTTTCTTTTTGAATGCCTAAATTGGCCAAATGTTTAGGCTTAAATTAACAGCACAATGTTCTAGGAAAGTCTCTTGTCTAATATGTTAAACTGATTATCCTCCCAAAAGGTAAGAATGTTAAATCAATTTTTGTGTATTTCATTACCAGTACTATAATTTAAAGCAAAGAAGCAGTTCTAAACATGTAATTTTCAGTAAAAAGTGGTTCTAAGAGCATTTTTAAAATGACATATTATTATACTGCTTTACCCAAAGAACAATAATCCTTTTATTTATTTATTTATTTAGATTTTATTTATTTGACACAGAGAGAGAGAGAGAGAATAGGCAGAGAGGCAGGCAGAGAGAGAGAGGAGGAAGCAGGCTAAGCAGAGAGTCCAAGGTGCAGGGTTTGATCCCAGGACCCTGGGATCACGACCCCTGAGCCCAAGGCAGAGGCTTTAATCCACTGAGCCACCCAGGCGCCCCCAACAATAATCCTTTTTAGAAATCCACAGATATAAATAAACTAATTGAAAGTAGAACATAAAACATAACACCTAACCAAGTTGACATCATATTTTCTAAAAGTCTTCATATTTAAAATTAAACTTAAAACAGTACCCCCACCAAAATATCTAATGCATATAGTTCAGGAATGTATACCTGGTACATTAAATAGTGGTGGCAGTTCCATTCAGAATTGCAAATTTGAGAATTTACAGATGCAAGTTAAGCTGTAAATAAGTATTAAGGCATCAGAGTATCATAAACTTACTAAACAAGCTGTGGTGGCTGATGGGGAGGGCGGTGTTTCCTGCACTCTCCTCCCAGCTAGGGCTTTGAACAACACCGGCAGCTGATTTACAAACACAATCACGTGCCCTTTACTTTAAGTGGCTTCACAGCTGCACTTCTCAAACAGTGACCATCCAGTGTATGAACCAGGGGTCAAAGACATAAAAACACTTTCCTAGCCTAAGAGGAGGGTCTCTCTGACCTCTTTCTGCATGTTTGTTCGTCTAGTTCAACATTGTTGCCAAGGCTGAATTCTCTTCTGATAGCTTGATCCTACACAATAATTACTATTAAAACATACCTAAAAGAAGGGATATGGAAAACATTATTCACAGTCTTTTTGTTAATCGATTTGGGGTTCACGTTTATAAGTAAGAGCCCCAGAGAACTTGGATGTAGCACGATGGAACTCTCCACAAGCTGGTTTCTGCTGAAGGGCTGAAATAACACCAGGTTTCACTTTCCCATGCAGTGCTTCCGCAAACAGCCAACCTGGTGACCGCTCCTTTAGATCCACCCACACATCCCCTCTGACTGTCAGCCCAAGATCTAGCTTGTGACCCAGGACCATGCAGGGCTCATTAAATTTTGATTTATGAGTACTCAATATTATTTGAACTTTTGCTTATGCCAAACTATGGGCATTTACTTCTTTTAAAGAACTCCATTGTAATTATAATTTAAGGAAACTAGATCTGTATCCTTAATGGAATTACGATTTCAAATTCCTCTTCACTCTTAAGAGTGTGGACACTTCTCCACTGATAGTCAAATGAAGCTTATATTTACAAGCTTTCTCCTGCACTACCTATGCCTCTTAAAAATGTATTCTCTGTTCTTTTCTTTTCTTTTTTAAAAGATTTTGTTTATTTATTTTCCAGAGAGAGAGAGAGAGTGTGAGTGCACAGGCAGACAGAGTGGCAGAGGGAGAAGCAGGCTCCCCGCTGAGCAAGGAGCCCTTTGTGGGACTCGATCCCAGGACTCTGGGATCATGACCTGAGCTGACGGCAGTCCCTTAACCAACTGAGCCACCAAGGCTTCCCATATTCTCTGTTCTTTAAGAATTGAATGTCCAGCCAGAATTCTGACAGGCTGTAAGATGCAAGGTATATTACTTTCTCAAACTCTAGGCTAGGATAATGCTTGCTTATAAACATTATGAATCCTTGGTTAAAAAGAACGGCTATGTGATATTTTAAAGCTTTTCCTTTTTTTTTTTAATCTAATTGGACATTAATTAATGAAGTATCTGCATTTTAAGCACTGTACTCTATGCCAAGGATGTAAAGATGAGGAAAACAGGGCACTAGCCTGACTAGGAGCTCACAGACTAATGAACGAGAACTCTGTGAACCTAATAAAAACATAATGGGACGGATAGATGAATGGATAGCTAATACATGGTGGGCGGCAGTGGCAGGGGGGAGCCGGTAGAGACAAGAAGTTCTGTGAAGAAACAGAAAGCAAGTCATTCCACAAGGAGCAGAGGTTTCACAGAGGAGATGATCAAGAGCTACAGTGACAGTCACCTTGATGGGGGTGAGTGGATGTCTGCTATGGAAAAACCGATGGTAAAAGAATAAAGGCAGGAAGGTGCATGTTGTGTAGGGGGTTGGGGGTGGGAACACAGCCGTCAAGTTCAGGGTAGCTAAAGCGTAGGAAACCTGGCTTATGAGTGTCATGAGGTTAAAGCTAGAGGGGTAAGCTGATATAAGATCGGCAAGGCTGTATGCTAGGTCTAAGTGTTAGGTTTGGTTTTGTTTTGTTTTATCTCTAAATGGGTATTTTCTAGGATATGTTTCTCAGAATACCAATTCCCTCAGTCACTTTGGGGGGAAAACACACACACACACCCCAAAAGAACGAAATGCTTTTTGATCAATAAGTTTAGAAAATGCTACATCCTATAGGGTCCTTTCAGAGATTCATAATATACATTTGGTAAAATGCTGCTCTAGGAAAGTGGGGGGACAAAAAAACTATTGGAGCAAGAATGTAACATGATCAGATTTATTTGTTCCTTTTCATTTCCTCTTCATTAGCAAAATATTTTTTTTTAGCAGTTCATGTCTGGTAATGATGTGGATGTTGCACTAAATTTGAAAGAGCTTCATAGCAAAACTCCAATAGGTGACAAAACACAGGGATGGCCACTCCACACAAGAGGCTATCTCAGATTAAAAGTGATTCATGATATGGGCGCCTGGGTGGCTCAGTGGGTTAAGCCGCTGCCTTCGGCTCAGGTCATGATCTCAGGGTCCTGGGATCGAGTCCCGCATCGGGCTCTCTGCTCAGCAGGGAGTCTGCTTCCTCCTCTCTCTCTCTCTGCCTGCCTCTCTGCCTACTTGTGATCTCTCTCTGTCAAATAAATAAATAAAATCTTAAAAAAAAAAGTGATTCATGATAGAATAAAGGTAGAATTATGGAAACATAGCAAATGAGAATGACTTCAAAGGTTCTAGCCTAGAGACCCAGGGGAAGGTGCTCCTTTAACCAAGACAGAGAATTTCAAACAAGTCTGCTCTGCAGAAAGGCAATATCAGTACTGGTCATTTTAAGTATGGGGTGCCTACAAAAACATCTATAGGGGCATACTGAGAAAGCAGTTAGTGAGCACAGAATAATGTATAGAGAAGTTGAAGCACTATTACGGTACATACCTGGAACTAAGACAAGATTGTGTGTCAACTATACTCAAATGAAAAAAAAATTAAGAAGAAAAAGAAAGCAAGCAGTTAAAAATATGGCTTTCAGCTTAGAAGGAAGGCCAGGACCAGAGATACATAATTGTAATCATACAGATGGTCTAGGAAATCATTGGAATGAATAAAGCATCCCCCTCCCAACTCTGGGGAAAATGCACAGGGCAAAAAGAGTAAGAATCCAGAATACCAACAATTCAGTGTGTAAAATGCAAAGTTAATTGATCTCTTATGTGACATTTTTTATACTATAATCTTAAGGGATTTTATTGTAATTTATTATAATCTTAAGGTTTTATTGTAATGTAAAAGGTTCTGTTTTGCATTACCCAGAAACAAAATATAGTGCTAAGCCTGACACTGTTTTATATTATTACTTTGGTCACTGGTACATCATGTAAAGGAATCAAAATCTTTGGAACAGAGTCTAATTAAATACACCTTTAGTCCAGAGAGATTCAGAGAATTGACCAAAGACTTGCAGTGAGTTGTTCTATTTGCAACTAGCCCACTATTTAAAAATTGTTTCAAAATCCAACTTTCTCTTTCATTTGGTTCTAAGGCATGTAAGAATGCAAATGAAATCAAGTAATTCACTCAAATAAGATCATTAACAGATATTAGAAAAGCATTTTCCAACTTTCACATGTTCTCTTTTTCATTTTAATTGCTATGATGGAAGACTGTTAACAATATTAGCCATTTTTTCTTGATGTAGTTGAACTGTGTTTCATTGAAAAGAACATCATGAAACTACCCTTTATTCTTGGAAAGATGGTCAAGAAAAGACCATATTAACAATGGTCTTAGCATCCCACATAGCCAATCAACAAAAGTTACTAAGGGCCAAACATGAGTGAAGCTCATCCTTGCTCTTTTGAGATACACCAGAGAAAGGAAAAGTGAGTAGCACAATCATAACTGAAGTCAAGGAAGACTACAGCGGCCGCCACTTAATTGCACATCATTATTTCAGTTGATTGGCATAAAGTTCTTAAGCCTTCAAATATAGAATCCTTTAAAATCTATGTTAGATTTAACAGAATCTACATTTTTCTTCAGTACAGAGGGGAATAAAACCTTCAAGAATTATAAAATATTGCTGCAGAACAGCATGAATATATTTCACACTCCTGAACTGTGTACTTAAAAAATGGTTATGATGGCAAATTTTAGGCTATGTGTTTTTCATCACAGTTAAAAAATTTTAAAGGCATTATGAAGTCAAATTACCTTAACGTACTATTGTCCATAAAATGTTCCATATCCTACAAGGAATAGAGAGCTGTCCACCATTTTCAGATGGTGAGAAAGAGGTGAATGGATCTTTAGGTTAATTAAACAGACAGTGCTACTCAGAGCTTGTTAAAGAGATGTTGACAAGATGAACATTCAAAAGCTAGAAAAGCTAGTAACAAAGTGAAAGTTAAATAAGAAAGTAGCACTAAGATTTAGAAGGGTATGAGAGACTTGTAAAAAAACAAAAAAAATCAACAAGATATGATGGTATGGATAAAGAAAGGGAGTCCAAGATGATCCCAGCACATCAAGTTCCAGTAATAACTTGGAACCATGTTATTGCGGTCGACCTGAGTTTAAACCATTAAAATAAAAATACCCAGAAAGCATTCAGTAAAAAAAACAAAAAACAAAAAACCACCACAGTCTGGATGCTCTTTAACCTTTAACCACCAAGGTCTGAAGATACCAAATCTGAGTGAGATATATGCCAGCTAAGTCTGAGCCAGGACTTCAGATGAAGCCCAGTCGACCAGTTCAGTCATCAGCTTTTGCCCCAGCAAGGTTGCGCTACTCACTCTCCCTGTGCCTCCGTCACTTGAAGTACACTGGGGAAGGTGAAGGGACTGACAACGAAAAGTAAAAATCATTTCACTTTCAATTTGATGGAACTAAAGAAACTTCTGGAGAGTGAAACAGTCTCTTTTAAAACTTTGCTGTGCTCATAGGAAACAGAATAGAACTGAGAAAAATTAAACCTGTTATAGAATTTATGCCTTTAGGCAATCTGACAACTGCTGATCTTTTTTTCCTTTTGGATCTCAGTACTGAAGGCAACTCAGAAAGTCTGCTGCTCTGATCTGTACAAAAGGTCATCTGGTGTTTCCAAATCAATCTCTGTGGTGTTCCAGTTGCTAAAACAGCAGATTAAATTAGCATCCACAAGAACTGCAAGTCTCTCCTCTTCACACCAACACTTGGGGGAAAAACAGGTAAGGATGTCATTGGTATACTGGAATTGGAGAACCTTACTGTAATGTCTAGCATTAAAAAAAGGAAAGAAAGAAAATTCAAGTTTTTAATTAAAACCTTCAGAGCCTTATCACAAAAATGTTTCAGCCTTTGCAGATTAAATGGAATTTTTTCCACTACAAAAAAAAAAAAAGCCAATTTCTAGGGGTAAAATAGTATTCAGAAAAACAACGTGAATTTACTTGCACTGAATGTATATATATTTAAACTATCTTACCATTTCTGTTCTTTAAATCTAAGCTTGGATATTTATTTTTCATTTAAAAAGTGGCATATTTTAATTTCTAATCTAAGGATATTATGGTTACCAAAAAAATTTATTTTATTTTTTACTACTGCTAGCTACTTAATCTGTGAAATACAGCTCAGGAAAAAAATGCTGTCATAAAACCTGTTGGTATAAAGATAAGCAGTTTATTTAATATCTAATTAAATGTGGTCACCAGAGAAATCACAGCTTATGAGACTTTATCAGAAAAAGATTAATCTATTTCAGGCTTAACCCAAATGTCATAAGAAAACTCATGAATTTAGATAGGAATCCACTTATTATCCAAAGACATTTTCATATTGAGTAAGAAGAGCCTATATTACTGGTGATATTTATACTTACTTCAATCAAATTCATATACTTTGTAGCTATCATTGATTTCGGGGACAATTATCAAACTAGAATAATATAATAGGGAGCCCTGTCCTCTTTGTCAAAAATTTCTATAATGTTCCAAGAACACTTTATGAGTTTATAGACCCCATTCATCCAGAAATTCAAAAAATTATATGGATTGTGTCATTTTAATTCAAAAA
The DNA here is from genome assembly GCF_030435805.1 of Mustela lutreola. Taxonomy (NCBI): domain Eukaryota; kingdom Metazoa; phylum Chordata; class Mammalia; order Carnivora; family Mustelidae; genus Mustela; species Mustela lutreola. The sequence continues at coordinate 64,948,336 of NC_081298.1, read as the reverse complement.
CAACTATCTAACAAAAAACTATTGAACAACTTATTATATGTGGGACTCGGGCACTGGGGAAATGAGGATGGAGAAAAGGATTCCTTCTTTTGAAAGGCTCACAAAAATCATGAGACAAACCCTTAAATAACCACTGATATAAAGTAATAAGTACGAGAGGGCGGAGGCTGCTTTTTTCCCCTAATATCTATTCATGCCTTTATCCACAAAAAAAAAATTATCTGAACACATGGTGACCCAGCATAAAGTCTGGATGGATTTCTCAGCCTTCCCCGAAGCTAAGACAGCCAGGTAACTAATTGAGATCAATGAGATGTGAGGGAAAATCGTCTGTGGTTCTTCTAGGTTGAAACTTTGAAGAACAAGATATGCCTTCCCCCTTCCCTTTCCTCTTCCTGAGGGCTCAAAAGGAACCTGGGCCATCTTGGATCAGGTGGACAAGTGTAGCACTCTTACAGATGGTAGAGCTATAGAATGAAAGGAACCTAAGTCCATGACAGGATGTCACAGACCAGAACCACCATTCCACCTCAGATCTATAATTTAAGAAAAATAAGCTTTTATCTTGTTTTTAAGTTGCTGTTTTTAGAATCCTTCACATGAAACAGCACCATGTTCATACTTCTTTTTTCTTCTGAGAATTTTGGTACTAGAAAATGTCCATTAATTGGAAGATCCAAAATTATATAGTAAAAGAGAAGAAAAGCCTGATTTCTAACTTTCTCATGAAAAATAAAACCCTGAATTAGAACAATAAACTAATTTTACAAATAATAAAATTAAACTGAGAAGTAAAACTGTACAAATTCTTAGAAGAGAATGACTTAAGTAATCGCGGGGGGGAGGGGCAGCCTGGGTGGCTCAGTGGGTTAAGCCGCTGCCTTTGGCTCAGGTCATGATCTCAGGATCCTGGGATCAAGTCCCGCATCGGGCTCTCTGCTCAGCAGGGAGCCTGCTTCCTTCTCTCTCTCTCTCTGCCTGCCTCTCTGCCTACTTGTGATTTCTCTCTGTCAAATAAATAAATAAAATTAAAAAAAAAAAAAAAAAGTAATCGCGGCGGCACAAGTTTTTGTTAATAAAATAACTAACTAACTAACTAAATAAATAAATAAATAATAAATAAAAAATCAACATAGTAAGAAATAGAATAGGTATCAAGAATTGATCATCGAGGGCGCCTGGGTGGCTCAGTGGGTTAGGCCGCTGCCTTCGGCTCAGGTCATGATCTCAGAGTCCTGGGATCGAGTCCCGCATCGGGCTCTCTGCTCAGCGGAGAGCCTGCTTCCCTCTCTCTCTGCCTGCCTCTCCATCTACTTGTGATTTCTCTCTGCCAAATAAATAAATAAAATCTTTAAAAAAAAAAAAAAAAAAAAAAAGAATTGATCATCGACCTGCAGAAGAGGCTTAGGAAAACAGTAGTGAATACAGGTGAAAAAAATACAGGTCAAAGCAATTAGAATGAAACTAATAGATAAGAAAGACAAAGATGAGTAATTACAAGAGTAATTCCTTGAGAGGTAAATCAAGAAGAGTGTGTGCAAACAATGTGTGTAAACACTTAATAAAAACAAAACAAACAAACAAACCGAATCAAAACAAAACTCCCTGAACTGAAAGAATGTACTAATCTGGAAAAATTGAAAGAGCAATTTATGTTTCAAGAAACGCTCAATATTGAGACATATTTTGATTAAGCTGCAGAAGTTTAAAGAAATAATTCTTTAGGTATTCAAACAGACAGAGCAAACCATTTTCAAGAAGTAACAGGATGGGCATATTTGAAGAATATATATACTGAAGCCCAAGAGAATCTTCAAATTTGGTGAAACTAAAGAAATATAAGAAGAGAGAAAGGTGAAAAAAGAAAAAATGTTGTCTGGAATGAAATTCATTTTATATTTGTGGAATTTTTTTCTGGATGGTAGGATTTGACTTGATTTTTAAATTTGTTTTTTCTTCATTATTTAGATAATTTGAAAAAGCATATAACATGTTAACAAAAACAATGAGTAGGTAAGCAGAAAAATATGAAGAATAAGATGGAAAGCAAACATGCCAATACATTAATAACAATCAATTCTGGGTAGTGACTTTATAATTTCTAAATATTATTATCATTTCTTATAAGAGGAACTGGACCTGAAGGAGGAACCTGGCAGGCAAACTGGGAAAGAGTAGTACTCCAGGCATAAGCCAAGCCAGGAATTTATGAAAGGAAATGGCATGCATAGGAAACAGCAAGAGGTCTTGTAGGTAGATGGGGATGATGCCTGGGTCAGATTATATGCTATACTTGCATTTCATTCTAGTCTTTATTTCTGTCACTGATCTACCTAACATCATTCAAACCAGTTATAGCATATTTGTCCTTGTTTTTCAGGTGAAAAACTCAAAGTCCAAACCTCAGGGACAAGATAATTAAGTACTGGATCTAATAGAACCCTCTTCTAATAATGGCACAAACAGATGAGAAGCGGGGCCTGTGCTCAAGGTGATTCCAATGTATTTGTGACACTAGACAGGCAAAACAGCAAATAATAATACACGGTAATATAACACGCATGGACCCTATAGGAACTTAAAAGAAAGGAAACTCTTTGATGGTTGGAGCAGACTGTGGAAGTGGCATGACTTAGGCCAGGCTCTTGAAGAAAGGCTACAGCATTTTGATTTAAGATTTCCAGTCTCTCAAGAAATTACACTGTAAGATCCCCACCCGCAGCTACCTCACAATTCCACAAAGATGGAGTATTTATCTTTTTTTCATACTGAATTATAAAGAAAAGGCAGACTGAGTCATCACTTATGCTGGAATATGACTGTGGGGAAAAATAAACAAGTAAGTGAAGGCTTACCTTATATTAAAATAAATTCCAGATGGCTAACTTTTCATCTAGTTCCTTTATGGTTTTATACATTAGATTTAACTTTTTAACGTATCTATGGAAATAGCCTTTTTAACCATAATTAAAAAGGAAGAAAGATACAAAATTTAATTTCTACATTATAAGCAAAAGTTAATCAAGGAACTGGGAGAACTGCTTACAGTATATTTTTTAAAGGTGCACTTTCTTAATGTTAAAAAACTCATAACTTGGTAATTTACAATAGTGCAAAGAAACTGAAAACAGCTTAAATGCCTAACAAAAGGATTCTGTAATAAATTATGGTATCTGCATAGGATAAAAACTACTGAAACTCTCAACTAAATGAGATGCAAAGACCATAGAGTGAATGTTGCCAAAGACTGTTCAGTGACATGGCAAAGTGGTTATATCATGCAAGGAGAATAATTGGGAAAATAACTATATATGATAACTTCATCCTGATTCAGTAAAGAAGGTCTAAGTATACAAAAAAACCAGAAGAATCCACACCAAAATGTTAATTGTGACTATTTCCAGACTGCAGGAACTGTGAGTTTTTCTCCTTTACGTTCTTAATCTTACCTGAATTTTTATAATGAAGACATATTACTCTCAAAAATCTTTCCTGCCCCTTGCTGCAAAACTTCTAGAAAGAACTGTCTATATGTAATGTCTTTAATTCCTCCTCTTGATTTTCTCTTAAACTCAGACTTGGGCCCACAAAACACTCTTTGAAGTAACTGATGAATTTCATGTTACTAAATCCATCATCGGCAGAATTGAAATCGGTAATTCCCTTCTCTTCTTGATACCTCTCTCCTCATGTCTCCTAGACACAGTACTGATTTCTTCCTACTGACTGATCCCTTCTTTTCTGTCTCCTTTGCTGGCCCCTTCTCAGTAATCCCCTGATGTAGGGATGCATAAGGTCTCAGCCCTGTTTTTTAGCCACACTCACTCCCTGAGTGACCATATCCAGCCTCAAGGAATTACCACACATATGCTGACCACTTCCAAATCTATACCTTCCAGCCCAGATATATATTTCCTTCTCTACCAAATTCCACATTTGTGGCTCCAATGTGCATGTGTACTCATCAGGTCCACTTGGACACCCCAAACTCAATAAGCTTAAATGAATTCCTGCACTTCTCTTCAAGACCTGCTTCATATATCATTTTTCCCATCTCAGCTGAAACCAGCTTCTATCTTTCGGTCAAAGGTAGAAGTCAAAAATTTGTCCTCAATTCCTCTCCATCTGTCACCCAACCAGTCAATTCTTACCGACTCTCCTCCAAAATATATCCAGAATCCAGCCTTCTCATTATCTTTGCTATCACCTAATTCCCATAACTGCTATCACCTCTCCCCCAGATTAGGGAAATAATCTGCCAAGTGATCTCCTGCTTCCACCTCTGTCCCATCATGGTTTATTCGCAACACTGACGGCCAGATCAATCCTTGTAATACCCAAGTCAGACCATGACACTGTGCTCAGAACTTCTCAAGGGCTCCCCCTTCTCACTCACAGTAACACCAAGATCCTTGCTGGGGCCTAAAGGACTTATGTGATGTGGGCTCCTCTCCTGCCTCCTTCCTCCTTGTGTATTCTGCACCAGCGCCCTGTCCTGTTGGTGTCACAGGGTGAGGAGGTATGTTCTCACTTGGGCCTTTGCTGAGCTATCCACTCTACTCCAGCTAACTCCTTCTTTGTCCAGATACCTTCCTGCTAATCTTGCCTCACCTTCTTCTTGCTCAAATCTCACTTTCTTAATGAGGATTATTTTAACTTTTTTCTAAAAGACTTCATTTATTTATTAATTTGAGAGAGAGAGAGAGAGAGAGCGCACTTGAGAAAGAGGGAGAAAGAGAGAGAGAGCACAAGTGGGGTGAGGGGCAAAGGGAGAAGCAGGCTCCCTGCTGAGTAGGAAGCCCTATGTGGAGCCCAATCCTGGGACTCTGGGATCAGGACTGAGCTGAAGGCAAACACTTAACTGACTGAGCCACCCAGGAGCCCCTTAACTAACCTTTTTAATAGTGCAACCTGCTCCCTATCTTTCAAACCCGTCTGCACTCCTTTATGGGTGTGAACCCAGTCACGTTTACTCTTTTCCATAATATTTATCACAAATCATAAAAGGGTAAAAACCAAAATGATAAAGGAGCAAGTGAGACACGCAATGCTGAAGCAAGGAATGCTCCTCTGAAAACTTGTATTTAAGCTACTCTGATGCCATTGGGAAAGGGCGGAGTGACCCTGAGGGAGGCACTGTCCAGAGGACCAAACCCATAGGAACTGATAATAAAACACAAACACAAATGAAATAGTTAGCAATGTGAAATCCCAGTGGGCACACTGGCAGCTAAGAAGTTCAAGTTACTAGAAGGTTGATTTGTAGGTCAGCATAAGCAAGGGTGAGAGCTGCCTAAAGGAGGTAGGAAGTTCCCTCTTAGCTATGGGAGCTGAACACAGGAGGAGCCTCACTAGGGATGTCACAGAGGGGAGTCAAACACAGGAGGTCTGGAGGAGACCTTCCATCACCCATGCTCTCTCTCTCTGTGAGACTGTCAAGACATCCAAGAATGGGGGGAGTGGGGAGCGGCTGATCCATATTTGTTTCCAGGGCTTCTACAGATCAAAAACAGAATGCACACATTTTTCTATTTTCTACTCCTTAGCCTTCTGTCACACAGATAAGGAGTCAAACATTTACTGTGTATTAAAGGCATGCCTCTGGCTATGTGGACCCAAATGCTATGTAACCGGCAATGTTTCTGAAGGATATGTCTCCCAGACAACAGATAAATAGAGCTCTGAGTAAATATATGAATTATGTTTGCATAGGTTATGAAATAAAACATTACCATGAATAAGTGGAATAGGAATCATGACAGAAACAAGATCCATGAAGCACAAGATCCATGAAGCACAAGATGACATATAGGGATAAAGGGCCATTCTGGGAATCAGTATCCATTGTCATCAAGGAGTACCTCTAAGAGCTCCATGTACACCAGGCTATTTTAAATCCACTAAAACTTAATTCACAGGGCAGGAAGTCTGAAAATGTGGTCTCCCCCAACACTGTCCCCTTTTCCTCTCCTCACGCTCCTTATTCCCACATCCCTGTGCTACAGCTCACATCATGTGGCCAGAGAAGAGAAGCATCTGCTTGCAGCACATTCACAGCACCGTACACACCGCCCCTAGGCCAGGGCTCCTGCTCACAACAACCAAACAAAGGAGAGCAAGGAAAAAGAGGCAGAGCACATAACATCCTCGGCAGAGCCACTGCTGACTTAGGCTTTTGCTTCTCAGGCCAGCATATAGCTCTCTGGTTTATTTTACATGGGCTATGTTTACATACATCAGTAAATATGGTTCCCATTTCTCTTTGTAACAGCAGCTATAAATTATATGTTGGAAGTGTTTGGCTTTTCTCTTCTCATAAAAGGTTTGGCAAGAATTACTGAGGCCCCAAGGACAGGAGGTCAGTGGTTGGAGGGGAGTGACTTCCTTCACCCCATAGCCTTAAGTTAACTAATTCAACAAATACCTACTGAGCACAAACTATGTGCCAGGTATAGTTAAAGACGCTTCAGTAAACAAAGCAGTAAAAAACAAAACAAAATCCTTGTTTTTACTGCATTCATAGTCTAGTGAAATTCATCACCTCACCTCAATTTCCAGATTCTGAACCCTAAAACCATCCAGGGCTGAGCACATTAGCAAGTAAATGTGAGGTAAAGAGAACTATATAAATAATTATAATAATAATCACAGGTTATTATTGTTATGGATTTGTAAGTGCTAACTATGTACCAGGCACACTATTCTAAGCACTGTACATCTATTAAGTAGTCATAAAAAATGCTATCAAATGCTATCAGGTACTGTTATATTGAATTGTGTCCCTCACAATTTTAAATTTTAGATACAGATAGGGTCTTTATGGAGTTAATCAAGTTAACAATGAAGTCATTTGGGGGAGTGCTCTAATCTGGAATGACTGATGTCCTTACAAAAAAGAGGAAATGTAGGCACACGTACACATAGATGGAAAACAATGTAAAGATGCAGGGAGAAGACAGCCATCTTCAAGCCAGGGAAGGAGGGCCTGGACAGATTCTCCCTCACAACCCTCCGAAGAGACCAACCCTACCAACAACTTGATTTCAGGGCTCTGGCCTCCAGAACTGTGAGATAATTTCTGTTGTGTTAAGCCAACCAATTTGTGGTACTTTTTCACGGCAGTCCTAGCACAATAAAGGTACAATCATGATTCCACTGAGACACAGGGTCATCTGGTGAGCCAAGGGACTAAGAGTCCAAGTCAGACAATCTAGCTCCCGAAAACACACTCCTCATTCTGTTCTAAAATCAGACCAATTATGCAGAGATAGGTCCCAGTCAGTACCCCTCATGCAAGTGTCTGTTGATCCTAAAGCCTGACCTTTGGCCAAAATAAAAAACTGCTGTGTCCAGGGGTGGCCGCAGAAGGCTTGTCGCATGTGCAGCTACAGGATGGAATGTGTGAGTAGCAGCAGGGACCCTGCACTCTCCTCTATAAAGGCACTGCTAATGCTGGTTAATCAGGTAGTAAGTGAGTCTTCTGCTCGGCCCAGTTAAACATGTTATTTAATACTGTGTGGCTTCAAAGAGATCAGTTTCACTGAGTCATTCTAAATACTTACTTCCTGAAAATTTTAACACTTTTCCTTAGTCCATATTTTGTTGACTTCATATTTCATTTAACTGGAAATAAAGCTCAAGTGTGGTATGTTCTACTACAGGTAAAAATAGCTCAGGAAAGCCCACAGAAAGAGAACGTTTGACCCCAGGCTTGGCAATAAAATCTCGGGAGGGGACTAAGCATTAAATAAGGGAGTATCATGTCACTCAGCCTTTGCTCTGTTAATCCAGGATGATCCCAGTCTCCAAGATTGCCATTATTTCCAACAAATAAACAAAAAAGAACTTTCAGAATTTCATTTTTCTTTTCCTTCCCACCTCTCTCTCTCTCGGTCATACACATACACACACCCCCCCACACACACACAAAACCACTTCCAATAATATCCTCACTTCTTTATCTTGTTTACTTTTGTCGTTTCAGAGGTATTTCTATTAGAAATTGTTAGAGTAACAATATATAGCTAATATTTACTGAATGCTTACTACATGTCACTGTGCTAAGCACATGACATTCTTGAACTCACTGATTGACTCCTCTTTCTGGTAACTCTGCCACATAGATATTATCATTTTCTTCACACATAAGAAAACTGAGGCCCAGAGAAGTCAAATTCCTTGCTCTCCGCCACATGGCTAATGAGTGGCAGAGCCAAGATTTGAACCTGCCTCTGGCAGAGCCATCATCATGCCACTGTGTATCTCTGTGTATCTGAAAGTTTGCATGAACGGGTGAAATACAGAACAAGAGGCTTTTGTCATTGGACTGTGCAGCGATGTTTTTTCCAGGGTGGATGAGGCTCTTGGATCACATAACATCTCTTCTAGTGACTCCAAACACAGAAGGCCTGGACTCTTGATTAGCCCCAGGTTTGGAGTCAACACACATAAGGTTGCAGTTTAAGGGCAAATAGTCCCATAATCCAGCCAGATGCTTTCCGGGAGAGGAAACTTTATGGGAATTGAGAAAATACACAGGGAAAGTAAAGTGGGGCTTTCTAATGGCCTCCCTCTGGGTCTCACTCTCAACACCTACATCCCTGGGAGTAGTTTCCTACTTCATGGCTAGAAAATGTGGTTTTATAATATGAACTAAAGGAGCCCAGAGAGGAAAGGGGATGGAAAAGGACACGGACACCTTTACACAAGACACATTTTAATATGCTTTCTTCAGAGTTTTCAATAAAGGGTTATGGAAACAGAAGCTATTTTTAAGTGGCTAAGCGCTTTACCTTTAGGGCCTCACCAGCTGAACATAAAAGTACCAAAAAATTTGGAAACATTCCCACTTGCCAGCCTTCATTATGACCTTCAGAGTGACCCATCTGTAGGATGGAAAACAAGTGCTTTCATCCAGTATCTGAGATCAAAGTTGTGGGTCTTCACTCTTCCAAGTATAAGGGGTGCAGGCTGCCCGCATCCTTGCTAAGAAAATGCACGGCCTACGTTACAGGGAAAGGAGGAAGCACAGAGCGTAACCATCTGTGCTGTTACTAAGCCCTGCTGTCCCACAGGACGAGGCCTCAGTCTGCAGTGGGTAAAGGGGGACGGAGGTATGATGATGGGGAGGATGAAACCACAACAGACAGGGAAACCGAGCCTCCAGCCTGGCCACACACCCTCGTTTCATCAATGAGCAATCAGATAGCATACTTCCATTTGAAAACATTATACATCTCAAATGTAATTAAGAAATTTAGACTGGCATGAATATGTAATGTACACATTGCTCTGCAGATGCCTTTCCCGTCCGACAGGCTGGTGCCGACTTTAATTTGGAAGAAATCCATTTTCATACAAAGGTAACCAAGAGTGACAGGAAATAGGAAGCCTACATCATTTATCTTCTGTGAACTTAGGGGGAAAAAATCAGTTAATTGCTTTTCTAGGAAGCTATTTTGTGGAATCACGGTGCTTTATCTTTCTGCTCATATTCATGGTATAAATGGTGATTTTTAAGTGCCTGGCGTAAATATACTGATTAATCAATACACCTTAAACTATTTAATTACTTATTTTAACAAATAAAACTCTGATCAACCAAAAAACAGCTTCACTGTTCTTGTGGATTAATTATCAAGCACTACGAATATACATACATACAATCCTAATATACATACAGTCTATTAATTGATACTCAAATGCACATGTCTCCTTCCTTATCACTGACTAAACTTAAGAGCAGCAGGCCCTGCTTTCCTCTCTTCCTTCCTTGGCTTTTTAGGTCTGTTCTATTCTCAGCCATCAGAGCTCCTCTGCAAGAGCCATCTTAAATCACCGCTACTTATTAAATTAATAACAAACAGAAACTAAAATGGGTTATGTTTTAGAGTACCACTGAAGCTGAAACTTGCCAAACAAACTGACTTCATGGCCCATGAGACCCATATTCCCATATTTTGTCTCAACAGCACTGTATATTGGGCCTTTTCTATAGAATTGTCCCATTTCTGCCTTCCTATATCACCTAGCATATACATACATATTTTTAAGTTTGGGGCCAATATAAAGCTCTCTTTTCAAATCTAAAATTATCATTTCAATAACAATTTCTTATTATTCCATGAGCCAAAGACAGATATGGCATGAAGTTAATGATGCATAAGCTCCAGGGCCTCTTAAGCAAAGATTCCTCTAAGGCCTCAGGAGGGTCTCTAGCAATGAGTTAATACTTGTTTTTGAAAAAATTTCAAGTATAAGATAATTTTCTACTCCTTTTTTCCTGAAGAAAAACCCCAAGATGGTATACATTTTCGGTCCCACAAAACTTGTAACTGCCCCACTAGGTTAATGGTCCCCAGTGCCTGGATCTTGAATTACATGTTGAGGGCAAAACAATTATTTTGTGTGTGTATGTGAAACAAAAAAAAATTTGCTTCAACTGGAAATAAGATTTAGTGTTCCCTACCCTAGAATGTTGTAGACTGCATCTGCAGTCATTTCTTATGTCTCTGTCTCACACCTAACACTAGTCACCCTTCCGAGTGGCACTCCAGGGAAGGCTCACTTAATGAGGGATGGCATCAAGAATAAAAATCTCAGCTATAATAACAAAAATATGTTTTTCATTAAACACAAAACTGAGCTGGGAAAAACCAGCCAGGAGACAGGTGTATCACTTAAAGAACTCCCTTGAGGTCTTTAACTTCCACATCAAATTGCACTGAATTTTTCCACACTAATTACCTATTATTGAAGACTAAAGAATTATAACAAATAATTCACCATGGCAGCAGATAGAGTGCAGATGTTGTAAGAAAAAGAATGAAGAACTTATGAAGTCTAAAATCAGGCAAAAGAGATTCACAAAGTCTCAATTTTTTAAAATGACAAAGATTTTTCTACTACAAGGATTATGAAAGTGAGGAAATTTTCTAGGACTAGGAGGACAATTTTAAATTTAGTTTGGACTGCACATAAGAGAAACTGTATATTAAAAGCTAAGTGCTAGAGTCTAATTTATTTAATTCATGTAAAATTTCTTGCAGGCAGAAAAAGTCTTAGTTTTTTTTTTTTAATTTCCCCTATCACATTGCATTTAGTCATTGATTTGATTTCTTATGAGTACTGTACCTCCACAATGCCATACGCAGCTATATTTGCATCTCCTTTGTCTTTACATCATTTTTACCCAACACTTCCTTCTAGCCCCCAAATCCTTTACACTGGCATAAATCTTGCTCTATAGCTAATGTCCTGGGAAATTATAATCAAGTCATACAAAAGTTCCTTTAGTTCACAGCCTCTGTAAATTTCCCTTAAAAAAAAATGCATTCCCTACCTCACTGGAAATTAATGTCAGTACTATCAAGAGGACATTTTCATCTAGGTACTATCTGTGTTTATAAAAAACAATAGTAAAAATAATAAAATAATAATTAAAATAATAGTTCTTATTTGCCATGTTTGTTTTATTCTCTCCAAAAAATAAAAGCAAATGTACCCTCAAAAAGTAAAACCTGATTCGCTGATAAAATTCTTCAGTTTCTCTGCTATGACTGTGGATTTTATAGGGATGCCCTATAAACACTGAGTGACATACCTGCAAAAGATATTTTTTAATCTCTTGGAGTACTGTAAAACAAACAAGCAAACAAAAAAACTCTTTGAGGGGTGCCTGGGTGGCTCAGTGGGTTAAAGCCTCTGCTCAGGTCATGATCCCGGGGTCCTGGGATTGAGCCCCACATTGGGTTCTCTGCTCAGTGGGGAGCCTGCTTCCCCCCACCCTCTCTGTCTGCCTCTCTGCCTACTTGTGATCTCTCTCTGTCAAATAAATAAATAAAATCTTAAAACAAAAACAAAAACAAAAAAACAAACTCTTTGAGTCTGAAGGATAGGAAATATAACTTATAGATACTATCCTACTGCTAACTGGGAAAGAGTCATTTTCTTATTATAATAGACTAGACAGCAACACACAAGTGCTGCAAAATATACATTATCATATTTTCCATAATATGCAATTTTTTGCTAAAATAAGGACTGTATTATCTCCCCTACAATAAAAACACCAAGAAAACAAAACAAAACAAAAAGCAGATCTGCCAATTAAAACTTTGTTCTGCAAGCAACACTTCTCACCTCTTTTCTATCAATGCACGATTGGCCTCTTTAACGTATTCAGTATAGAGTATTAGGAAGAAGCAAGTGGACAGGCTAAATGTCATTACATGGGGGAAATGAAACACTTCCTGTATAAAAGCTCTAATTTTTCTTGGTATGACTCTCTATCCCAGGCATTTCCCTCTTTCTGTGATTACCGAACCGTAGTACAATGTGTCATTCCCAATCTGGGGTCTTGGAAGGACGTCCTGAAAGTGTCCATGTTATTAATGACATACCCAAAAGCCTAATGAAAACTGTACTGTTATCTGCATAAGGCTGTACTGGTTATCAAAAACTGGCTTTTAACCAGGGCTTTATCAACTCATTGGGTTATAAAGTAAATAAATGAATTACTACCTAATAAATTTGAAGTTTCTCTGGCACGTAAAAATCATTTTAACAAGGAATCAATTGGGATTACAATTATAATGGATTCCTGGTAGTTACAGCCACCTCTGTTCAAGGATAAGCCATGTTTTATTTGCCAGGTCATTTGATGATGATAACACAAATCAAAGGGCCTGATAAATTCAGTTTTATAAGGGGATATTAATACGCGTTTCCCACAAACTTTTCAAACCACAAATGCTAGCAGAAATTATATGCTGCTTCTATTAATTCCTAGGAATACTTTATGGGATCCATCATAAATGAATGATCAAAAGGAGTTACTGATGTACATGTCACTTAGTTTCCTCATTAGAACCTGTGTAAACATCTCAGAATTTAAAAAAATACATCTTCTCTAAGGGCAATATGTTGATCTCCCAATTGGTGCACAGTGCTTTCTGACGTGAGAGCTCAGCTCATAAATCATTAAGTTCAGCCTTGTCAGACTCCAACAAAAAATATCAAGTCATTTGTGTTTTTATTTGGTCATTAAACCAAATTAAGATACAAAGAATATGCTAGCCACAGTATTATTCCATCTTTAAAACCGAATATGTCAAAAAGGAAAAAGAAACTGAATGGTTCCTAAGTCCAATGCTCTAGAATTCACATTTTATGTTGGCTAGTATACCACATTATAGCAAAACAAACAAACAAAAATGTGCATGTATGCTTTTTCATATGCTCTTGACAAGTGCCATTAATTTGGAATATAGGAGGAAATGTGCTTCTCTAAAACAAGACTTCATTTTCCATCCAGATTTACTGTTCAAGTAGACTAGACTCTTTGCTTCCTCTGTGATTATGTGATTTGCCTTTTTGAGTTCTCATATTCCACACATCTAGTCTACACATTTTGTAATGCAATAAATAAACACTTCAGATTAAATTTAAGATGCAAGAATCTGAACTAAAAGATTTCACTCTCTTCATATAACCTAAGATTATTTTCACAGGACAAGGCGAGTCCTTACTTGATTAACATCAATTAACCTGAATTTTAGGTATTACAATATGGATGAGACATCTGATACATTTGACTATTCACCATATTCAATACTGAGTCATTTAACAATTAATTTAAAAATCATTATAAGGTTTCCTTTATGTCTTGGAACATTTCAAAACTGACAAAAATGTTAAACTTCTGAACTCTTTTACATAAAAATTAACCTCTTTTTTACAATACTTCTACTCTTAATATATAATATCCATGTCGACTCTGACCCATTCACACACACACACACACACACACACACACACACACACACAAAATCCCATGAACTGTATTGAAGGAAATTCCTTCCCGGATGAACACAGACACATAACCAAATATGTTAGAACTTAAAAAAAAAATGGTGGTAATCAATTTGATATTTTAAGAAATCATTATTTATGTGTATAACCTCCTTTAGCAATGGCTACAAATCCTACCACATGAAGTCGTTCACACACTGAAAATTAAGAAACATGGGCACTGGATTTATAACTGCCGAGTCATCACTGAGAACTACTCAGATGTATGTAGTTGGCATTGACAAGAGACTCACCTCTCCTTGTTTGGGGATGCTGAACTTGGAAAGCTTGGTCTTGGCTCTGGCGGACTCTGGCTTGGTGGCTGGGACTCCCCTGTACGACGTGCAGTGCACACTGGTTTCTGTGGATGATTTAAGTTTTGGAGACTCATCAGGAGCCTGATCTTGGCCGTCCATCGGCCGCACATATGCGGTGGGTTTTTGCTGGACCAGACTGGGTTTTGAAGCCAGGGATGGAGGAAAATTCTGAACACAGTGTCCGCTGCTGCTGTGCTTGGCTGCCATAGCAGGTGGCCTTTCCTGGGTCTGAAGACCCACCTCTACATTGCACACTTGTTTGGCTCGTGACTGCTGTCTGCCAACACCATCTCCAAGCAAGGTCCTGAGAGAGCCTTGTTGTGCTGAGTTGGAAGAAGAAGAAGAGGAAGAAGAAGAGGAAGAAGAAGAGGAAGATGAGGATGAGGGGCTGGACACAGACTGGTTAGGTTTTTTATTATGGTTCTTTGGGTTAGCAGATCTGTTCAAATCAAGCAATCTGTGTCCGTGCTTACTTGCTCTTTGTTGGCCATCCGATGGCGGGTGCCCAGCCTTCTGCCAGCCCATGGTGCCCCTCTTACTCTGTTGCGTGGGGACAGCTGCTGGTGTGGAAGAAGCTGTGCTACAGACAGATGAGGGCTGGGTCTGGGCTCTTGAATCTGCAACAAAATGTTCATCGATCTTGTTCACAGGAGCCTGAGGAACGCCAGGTTTGGGAACACCCACGAGATGACTCTGATTAGATCTATCAGTTAAAAAGTCTTTCATTTCATCGTAATTGCCTAAAGTATTCTGGATCCTGTTGGAGAGCTCATCCCCCTTGTTCGTCTGGAGAAAGAAAAACACAACAAGCACCCTGTTGTTAGAGAGAAGAGAAACACAGGAGACCACGGGGAGGTACCTTGATGGCTCACAGAGTCAGGACTGTCACATTCAGAATGAGAGCTGGGAGATGAAATCAAAGTCGCCATCTCTTAAGTCTGTCCACACTGCATCGCACCAGGACCAGGAAGCCGTTAAGAGCCTCAGACTGCATCAAAAGGGAACCTACCCATGGCAGTGTGATGCCGCTACAGATATCAGGGAAACAACCACCGCAGCTTTGCAAAACTGTTGGGATTGAGGCTTTCCAGGATTGGGATTTCTTCTCTTTTTTATAGTCCCTTTGGAAGCTTTTCTTGAAAATTCAAATTTGGCTCAAATTGTTCTGCTGACAATTTCTAAATATATAATGATTCTTGCCAGAAACCCAGAGGGATAGGCAGAAGAAGTCAGCATACAACTTAAAATGCACACAGGGCTTGATGTGCAAGGAGCCACCTGCCTAAACTACCCAAGGTTCTGTGCAGGCCTCAGTGAAATCTCAGGCCTTTTGCTTTGGGAGACAGCTTGTATCTCTGGCCTTTGGTGTAAATGAGAAACAATCCAGCAGTTTTTTTCTCATTACCCCATCAGGTAGCCTGACTGCAGCATGACCCATGTGGGGCAAATAGGTTACCCAACCTCTTTTTATTTCCTAATAGCGTAGATTTTTAAAAAATTACAAGTGGCATTGGCTTTGAAAATCAATGCAGAAATGAAGTCTACACTATGGATAAAAATCACAGCAAGCAGCTCTCATTATTAAGCAAAAGCTACATTTTACTGAAGGAACAGGCAGTCAAGTCGTGTGAACTGGATGCCAAGATTTGTGGGAGAAGACCTCATTCTGAGTGGCTGAGTGGCTCCCTAAAGAGCTGAACAGGCAGAAAAGCAACTGAAGTTTGGTTGGTCGACTCTTCCAGGAGAGATTGCCATCACAGGGGGAGAGGTGCAAGTGAGGGAGAAGATGAACAACTGAAAACCATCTACCTTGTAAGGTTCACTGAAGAGGGAGTAACTCGAATTAAACGTGCCATCATCTTGCTGAGTTTCCTGATTTCTTCTTTCTCGTTCTTTCCTCCGTAACACATTTCTGTCTGGTTCATAAACACTGCATCAGGAGAAAGAAAAGAGAACAACCACATAGGAAAAAGTTAAAGGCTAAAGCTCAGTGGAACATTCACCTGAGCACAAAAGTCTGGGTCATGGACAAATGGCCGTGATAGGGAGAACAAGGATCAGATTAGAGCCAGTATAATCAAGCAGTAGGAGCTTGGGTGTCTGATAATTACATTCTTCAGGAGCAAAAAAAAAACCCTTAGGGCAAGTTCCAACCAGTACTAGACCACTTTGCCTGATATGTAAGACAGGAAATATCTAAGCAACTTTGACAGGAGAAGACTGAAAGTAATCTTAAGGCAGACGGTAATTACAGCAAAGTGTAAATAGAAATTATGAGCATATTTTCCCCTTATGACAAAGCCTCTGAGTGTTATATGGGAATGCTCCTGTTCTTGCCTTTCTTTCTTTCTTTTTTTTCTTTTGCATGGCTGTTTCTGTAGTGATTCTTTCATTAACTAGCTCCCTAAAGAGCTGTTAAAACTCCATGCTGCAATGGTTTTCACAGTTATGAGCCTTCTTCTGATCTCTGTTAATCAGTCAAGTCGTCAAACTACTACTGAATCAATTCTTCCTTCTGATACATTTGACACTATCACTCCTCCTAACTATGAAAAATGTGCCAGGAGGAAGGGGTGCAGGCAACGCAGGGAGAGAACGGAAATTGAATTATGGTGTGTCATCAAGGATCTCAGCCTTTTTGTTAAAGAAAATTAATATCTATTCTCCCAAAATACAATTAATTATGAAGTGACCAGACACCAGATAACTGGGAGGACTAAGAGAGAAATAATGTTCCTTCCCCCTCATAAGGAGAAAGTAAAAGGGCTAATTCAACTAATAATAAGGAAGTGACCCGTTTACTGAAGGAAGGAAATACACTTGTTTTTTCAGCTCAGTATATAAAGAAATCTGGCTTCAGCGGAGAACTGATGTGCCCCTTAGAATGAGCATTGTCTTCATTTCCTAGCAGAAGCATTTGGTTTAAGTGACCTTGTTTTGCTTTGAGCTCCCACCTGGTCTACTGTATAGACACCTGAGCTGGGAGGTAGGACAGCTGCCTACTGACTGTGATTCTCCCATACCAGCAATATGATGATGGAAAAGCCACACCATCTCTCTGCACCCCAGTGCCTTCATTATAAAACAGGGATGTTAAATGGCATTGTAAGGTTTAAACATGAAGGTAATCTACAAAATGGCTTTGGAAGAGCTATAGGTGCCCAGACTCCAATGTATTGCTTTTAAATGTTGTTAATAATGAAAGGAGCTGTGGGTTCACCGAAACATAAGAAAAGAGTGAGATTCTGTTCCATCTTGTTTTGTTTTAGCTAAACTGCTATCTCCAGTACAAGAGAGGATATCGTGTCATGTAGCTGTAGAGGACACAAATAAAATGATCATAAAACAAATACTGCTTATCCTTCTAGCTCTGTCCGGGTGGACAGAATATACTTTAAACTCGCTAAGGGGCAATGCTAAATGCACTTCCAGCGAGGCTGTGAGAACACCTAAGGCATTTCATTTAAATTTAAGATTAGGCAATGTTAAAATACCCAGAACATGTCACCTATTAGCATTTTAATTCATCTTTAGTACATTACCCAAAGTTATTAGATTGGGGAATCCAACCAGTGACCTTGACATAAACCGAGGCTGCAGCCACAGCCTTACCAACTGAGAGGCTCACAGCTCCAACATCGCCATCACTATGAATTCTCTGGGTGGCTATGGTGATGGCAACTGGCAGAAGGGAGGCAGAAAATGAAAATGAGTCTTATTCCCAGAACCAGTCTTCCAGTTCAAAGAAGAGGCTAAATGAAGAGGCTAAAATGGTCCTGCCCTGCTTGTGAACATTTGCAGTATGAAACCCCAGATCTTTCATGAACATTCCATGGATTTCAAATGGAGACCACTCTGATGACACACAACTCATGCTGTGGATGGGCATGAAGTGAGCTTTAACCAAGAAGTGGATTTGAGTTTTAGTATGAACTTGCTCCCTTTGGGGCCAATACCAGCATCTGCAATCAGAAAAATAAGCTTGCACTGCATGCACTGCCTTTCTTCCCCTCTCCGACACATGTGGACATCTGGGAAGCATCTAGTGTGCAGAACTCCATGCACAGAGATTTCCACAAACATGTTCGCTATCCTCGGGCAAGTCAAACCAACCATACACACAAAACTGGTGTGATGCGTGAAGTGGCCTTATGTGACATGGAGCAGGCAGGTGGTCATTAAGGATGATTGCAGGGCTTCTGAGAGGTCCCCATGCCCAAAATAGTACCTCCTGCATCTGCTGGCTGATGACTGAAATTCCACAACTAGAGAGTCATTCCTCTGGTTTAAGATGTCTTCACCCCTGAAAGAAATGTAGACACCACAAGAAGGGGAAACACTTTAACCTGATCAGCCCTTAATATCTTAACATGCATGATGAGCTCGTCAGCCCTTCTGCCAAAGGCCAAGGGGAAAGACATAGGACATCAGGGTCCAAACAAGGTCCAAATAGGAGGTGTAACCAAAAAAGGAGGAACCATGTAGAGTTTAGCAATGAAAACAAATTCATAAACTCTACCTACTTCCCCCCGTGGTGAAGATGTTTAGCATTAGACTAAAAGCCATCATCAATTAGGCAGCTATCAAACTTGCTACACTTTCAAGGTCAGGGTTACAGTAAGAATCACTTCAAAATATGGGGAAGCTGGAGGTGAGAGGAAAGCTGCTCTTCTTTAGTTAAATCTGCCTCATTCCCCAATCCACTTAAAGGTAACCAAAAGCACTCCAAGATACACACCCCTGCTGCTAAAGCTCTCCAACAAGGCTCTGCCTCACACCCAGACTATAGCTTCTCATACTAAGAAGGACTGAACACCCCCAGGACCACCCACATATAGCTTGCTAATAGAACTGCACTGGTCATCTTTTATGGGATTGCCATGATGCTTGTGCCTACAGTACCCTCCATGCCACCAGATGAAACCAGAAAGACCAAAAATGACAACCATCCCCACCTTCTCCAGAATAGAGCAAAGGAAACCCAAAGAGAGAGCCAGTACTTCTTCAATGCCTTCCCTTTGGTTTCTCTTTTCCTTCCTTGGAAGGCAGCTCTGTCGCCTTCACTGAACATTTAACTCTTGCCGATGGTGACCCACCTGACTCCCTCTCCTCCACTAGAACCACAACTCCCACCTGTCACATCAGGCCTTGGAAACTAAAATGTCATCTGCTTAAAACAAATGTCATTGTAGAGAAAGTATGGACTTGCCACCTGCCATCTTTCTCTAAGCATCTGAAACTCTTTTTTTTTTTTCTTTTTTCTTTTTTTTTTAAAGATTTTATTTATTTATTTGACAGACAGATCACAAGTAGGCAGAGAGGCAGGCAGAGAGAGAGAGGAGGAAGCAGGCTCCCTGCTGAGCAGAGAGCCCGATGCGGGGCTCGATCCCAGGACCCTGGGATCACGACCTGAGCTGAAGGCAGAGGCTTTAATCCACTGAGCCACCCAGGCGCCCCGCATCTGAAACTCTTATCTTTTCTACCAACACTAAATGTTTTAATGCATAAAGACAGTATCTTCTCGACAGTGAGTCACCATTCCACTAATTACCAGTGAAATCTGTGCAGATACTTACAATTCCAGAGAGTGCCTTTCTCTTGATCTCTCACCATTAAAACTCAGTCCTCTTCCCTTCTCTGCCATTCAAGCAAGTAAAGACCATGCCATTTGCTTTAGAAACAAAGGCTGAAAGTCAGGTCAGCTTCCCTGGAGATGGTTGACTAAAGTTGTAGAAAATTCCTGGCATGCCAATATATATGTTAGACTCAGTAAGAGCCTCGTCTTATGAGCTGTGTTATTTTTGTTGTTGTTACTAGCAGATGGTAAAATCTCTATCATCTGTAAAGTTATTCCTTATTTCCGTGAAAATTATAAGAATCACACTCCTCAAATGTATGTCACCAAATGTATTTATTTATTTTGTATGAAAGTGGAGGCAGCCAACTGCTACAATATTATTTATTATTTATTGCAGATGCATAACATTCCCAGGAAATGAACCTTTTTAATCAACTCCCTTTAAAAGACTTATTTATTTTTAGAATTAAAAAAAAAAAAAAGCCAATGAAAAATGTAGTAAAAACAGTTCGGATCATTTCCTTTTATTTGTTTTTAATCTATAAAATGAGGTAAGGGTAGGGTTCAGGCCAAAGCTAATTATGCTGATTAGGTAGGAATAGAATTCCAAACATGAAATTATCACCATTTCCAATTAATGTATTCTT
Organism: Mustela lutreola; assembly: GCF_030435805.1. Classification (NCBI taxonomy): domain Eukaryota; kingdom Metazoa; phylum Chordata; class Mammalia; order Carnivora; family Mustelidae; genus Mustela; species Mustela lutreola. The sequence continues at coordinate 64,927,943 of NC_081298.1, read as the reverse complement.
GATCACATGGTAACAGTATGAGACTAAATAATAGTAAAACTTTTGAGTCAGATGGTTTCTCCCTTCCACTGAGCTCAAAACATTTTATACATAGGTCCCTTAATTATCCTTACAATGTCCCTTGGAGAAAGACAAAGATGGTGGGTATCACTGCAGGGCTAACTTTTTTTGTTTTTTTTTTTTTTTAAGATTTTATTTATTTATTTATTTGATAGACAGAGATTGCAAGTAGGCAGAGAGGCAGGCAGAGAGAGAGAAGAGGAAACAGGCTCCCTGCTGAGCAGAGAGCCCAATGTGGGGCTCAATCCCAGGACCCTGGGATCATGACCTGAGCTGAAGGCAGAGGCTTTAACCCACTGAGCCACCCAGGTGCCCCCAGGACTAACATTTTTAAAGATCAAGGAACTTACGGTAAGAGTTCAATCACCGAAACAATGTCAAAAAGAAGTCATCATGTAGAAGGGACAGCAGTGCCAACCCATGGAAGAGGAGCGACCCAGGAGCGAGAGATGGGCACACTTCCTAAAACCCTGATGTCTACAAGCTCACACTATCAATAAACAGTAAATGTGAGCCTCTCAAAAGCAAAACAGGACAAATGAGACATAGGGAAGCTACTTTGCATTCAGAAAGATCTAAAAGAAGAATTCTAGAATAAAGTCTGGGTTGTTAAAATTGTTTACAGTCCCCAAAAAACAAAAGACAAATATCAATTTCTTTCCACAGTCTACAAGATAAAAGGATATCCTCCTAATACAGAAGAGTAGACTACAGCACAGATGAATGGCTTTAAAAATTACAGAGTCTGAAGTAATAAGCCAGCTAGGGCTGCTAGTAACACCATTTTTTAAAAAAATATTTTTATTTATTTATTTGACAGAGAGAGAAATCACAAGTAGGCAGAGAGGCAGGGAGAGAGAGAGGGGGAAGCAGGCTCCCCACTAAGCAGAGAGCCCGATGCGGGGCTCGATCCCAGGACCCTGGGATCATGACCTGAGCCGAAGGCAGAGGCTTTAACCCACTGAGCCACCCAGGCGCCCCTAGTAACACCATTTTCATCAAATCCTACCCATCCCTCAGCCTGTTCTTGTCTCTGCCCATATAGTAATTTGCATGTCTTGTACTTTTAAGTCCTTCTTCCGTTCACTGTCCTACACAGCCCTACTGTGGGGGACAGGTGCTGGAGCTGGTGGAGCTGCCCGCTCAATGGAGCCTAGGTTTGACCCAGAAGGCCTGGCTGGCCAAGAGGGGCTACCTTCTACCTGCTCTCCAGCACTCATCCATGTGCGGCCTGTTTACATCTGAACATTAGCTGCCAACAAACTGCATTTCCCAAGGAGGAGGCTTTCAGCCAAGGGTATATATAGCTAATTGCACCCCTTAACTAGAACTGTCTAAGTGTGTTCTTCTTTAAACACACCACACACACACACACACACACACACACACACACACACACAACTATCCTACCTACTGGCATGTACTCTCCAGAGTTGAGGTCTGAAAAACAAGCCAGTTCAAGGAAGAGAGAGAGAACCACCTCTTACCGATCTTTTGGAGAAAGTCACCATGTTCTCCATGGCTAAAAACTATTCTCCCCTTCATACAGCAGAAATACAATTCACTTCAGTCCACAGTGATTTCCTGAAAGCCAAGATGTTGAGGCAGGGGAGACAACGAGGGCTGTGAGCAGCCTTTTCTTCTGCTGAGAAGCTGTGGTTCAGGAGACAGGGAAAGAGGGAAGGGGCCCATTCTAAAAGAGCATGTTGACAGCATGTGGTTGGGGCACTGTAGAAGGGAGCACAGGGAATCCAGAGCGCTCCCTGCAAAAGACTTCATTTGAGCTGGGTCTTGAGGAAGGGCAGGTAGAGGACAGTGGAGGGAAGAAGGACTTAAAAGTACAAGACACGCAAATTACTATTAAGTGGCCTTTGAGAGTAGTTGGAGGGGTGACCTCTGCCCTCCCCACACCAGCCCAGGTCTTTAACCAGCTGGAATTCCACACTTAAATTATCATTTGTTTGGTTTGCTCCACTGCTACCCTTTATTGCTTCCTTACCCTAAATAAGTTTAGCTGATCCCTTTGTAGAGCAGGTTTGATTTGGAGTAAATAAATGAAGGGTGGTGGCAGGGAGGAATAAAAGACACCCTATTCCTTTCTTTACAGTTTGCATCAGGATGGGCCTTGAACAACTTGAGCACAGAGAAAACAATCTTTTCAGGCACTCACAGTCCTTAGACAAAATGCTAACCTGCCCCTGGAGTGTGCACTGGCAGCCACAGGGGCGAACAGGAAAAAAAGCACTAGGTAGAGAGAAGACCTTTCGCAGAAACTTTCCTGTTCTTTGGAGCAACAACATCAACAACTGTGTGTAATTAAAGAAACTTAATCAAACACTGCAAAATTATAACAATTGCTTTATGAGTCAAACTAATTATCATCTCTCTTTATTTATAAAGCAAATGATAAAACATCAGTAATCCCTTCTTCAGTCAGAGAAAAGCAAGACTGTTGAAGTATACGAATTCCTTTCTTAATCTTTAGACAGAGCTGGGAGACTGAAAGACAGGAAGGTGGTCAGAGAGTGAGCAGATAAAAGAAGCAAGTCAGACAGACACAAAGTGGGTTGGAATCACAGCTTGGTAAAGAAACAAGGATCCCCCAACCGGAGTCCTTCAATGCCCTGAATGGTTGTAGACATGGTGCTGGTACTGAGGGTGAGGGGTAGGGTGCAGGAGGGTGATGGTGGTGGGGGGGTAATGAGGAAGGAGGTAGGGGGTGGGGGATGATGGAGGTAATGGTGGTGATGATGGGGGTGTGGGAGGGGAGGAAGGGGGTAGTGAGAGTGGTGGCAGTAAGAGGGGTTGGGATGTTGAAGGGGGCTGGTAATGACGGTCATGGGGATGGTGGTCATGGGAGCGATGGTGGTGGTAGGAGTGTTAGTGGTGGCATGGTGGTGGTGCTGGTGAGAACAGTGGTGAGGCTGGTAGTTAAAGATCTGTTGAGGAATGAGGACTGGTCAACAGTGCATAAAACAAACCCTTAAATCCTGAAGAACATCACTCTGCCTGCTCACTTTTACTAGGCTTTTCTTGTAGAGTCAAGTAATTCCATTCTCACGCCTCTTTACTCCGTTTTCCCCCAACAGCATTATACCACTGGCTTTGCCATCAGCTTTGTAAGTATGACCCCCAATATTATTTCTACCACAGATACCTTGGGAAGGTCAGTCCAACCCTACTTGTTTGTCTCTGATCAAAAAGGTGATGTCAATTTTAATTTCATCTTGAAATTCTCTTTGAGAGCATTTACAGATCTCTGCCTCTGGACTGCCGATCTGTTCTACAAGAATGGGAAAAGAACTGGGGGTGGTTTATACCAGAATCACTTGTCCTATACCCCAGCTTCAGTAAAAGTAGGAAACAGAAGAAAGTCACAAAATAATGAACACCCACAGACAAATTTAGCCCACAAATATTCCAAAGAAAAATAACATTTTGGGATCATCTATAACATCGTCCCGAGCCCATCAGGCCCAAAATAAATTTTGCTAATACCAACAACCCTTTACTACTATACACAGCCACTGAATGAAGATCTTTACGTGCATTATTTCACTGAGTAGTTTTCAAAACCCCAAGAGACGTTATCCCCCTCTACCAGTAAAGAAATAAGAGGCTCTGAGGTTAACTAATTTGTGCAAGCCTCACAGCCTGTGAGCAACAATGCTGGGGTCCAAAGGCAGGCAGCCTGTCATCAGAAACTGAATTCTTAGACTCTGCTCCTCTGGCTTCCTGGGGAACCTGCTCACTGGCAGGCTTTGACAAATGGTATCCCCATCTTTTGCTAGTAAATGTTAGGCAGAAGGGTGTTAATTTTCAGATCATGACAATTTCAGTTCTTTCTTCTAAGATCTGCTCAGTCTCCTTGGTTGATAAGTGTTAACTCTAAGAATTCTTCTAAAACAAACAAACAAACAAACAAAAAACAACAACGGGGATCAGCAATTCAAATGAGTCCGCACTAGCAATTAACTACACTCCAGTCCCAGAATTCTGTACAATGAATTCCTTAAAAAAATATGGAATACCATAATCACACCAACAAAGAAAAGATACTTCTGCAACATGGTGCTGGACATTCATTAGTTCTCTGCTGATCATTTAGTGAATCCAAACTCCATTTCTAACTCAGTGGAAATGATGACTGCTCCAACTCTCTTGTAGATACCCTCCAGTGAGTTTTTAGAGAGATGACAGATAAATGACAGCTTTGCATTTCGAAGGGTTAAATGCTTTTCCTGAGGGATCTTAAGTCTTGGTGCCATGAGAACAAGTGTCAGGTTCTAATGGAATTGTTCCATTATAAATAAACCACCAGGTTGTATGACAAGCAGCTTTCAAAGAGGCTTTCTGCATAGTATAAACAGAGAAGTTAATTCGAGTTTCTTAACATGACCTTTTTCCTTTACAATATAAAAGCGCCTTGGGATGAAGCAATTACTCTGATTTGCCATCTTCTCCTTGTTAGAATATAAAGATGCAGCAGAGCTTCACAAAAGCAGTAGTAACCTAACCAAATGAGACCCACCTGTAAAGCCCCTACTATGCTATTTCAAAGAGTTCACTTCTAGCCAACAGCAGCACAAAGCTGGCATCAATCACAGTGTCCATTATTAGAAGGTTGCTTACTCCCAGGACTTTGATGTTAGAGCCAATAAAGTACTTTTCCTCTACCAACTGCTCAGTTAAATTTCATTTTTATTTTATAGCATCAGTTTCTAAACTTCCACCCCTAGGAATTGTAAAGCCATATACAAGGAGGAGTCACATTTAATAGCATGCTTATGTTTTAACTATGATGCCCTTCCATACAATCCCTGTGTAGCCACTTAGGGTCACGGATGTGATGCCTTACACCAGAGGGCAGAGGTGGCAGAGTCCTCTCATATAACTTCCTGCTATCAGTTGGGTCAGGCTTCTGGACACAGAAAGCCTAAAGACCCTGAACACCAGCCATTAAAGAATGGCTCCTGTTCTCCCTGCATCCAACTGTTCAACTTCTTTTCCTCCCAGAACCATTAATGACATGCAGTCCCTGGTTGAAATGGGATTTCTGAAAAGGAGTTAAGAATTAACTTGAGCCACTTCCATCTGCTGAACTGAATTAATTTACCTGTGGGGGTACGGAACTAACCCCAAACTAGAATGAAAGCAAACAGAGCCACCTTTAAAGATAAAGAGAGAATTAAAGGAATATGTGTGTCCTCAAATACCTTCTGATGTCCAAGCAATCTGACAGACCAACCATTAGGGTCTTCCATGTAGGAAACACAATGGCAGCTACGATAATAGACCTATTAATTTATCTGAGAGGGAAAGAGATCCTGTTTTGAAGATGAGAATGACCTATTTTCGTACAGGGCAGTCTATCGGCTTAGCTAGCGTCTTGATGGGTAAAGGGAGGAGGGAGGAGGAAGGTATGATGTTAAATCCTCAGTGTCTGCAGGAGAACACAGAACCACTGAGAGGATGGAGCCCTATGTCACCAGGAATGCAAGTCTGGAGTATGAGACCTGGACTCCGTCCTCAGTTACAGGGAAACAGAAGCCAGTGGGCAGATGCTCCCCAGCTCCCATCCTCCAACCTTTCTTACCTCACCTGCCACCTCAGGCCTTACATCCTGCACCCCCATCCCTGCTTCTTTTCTCCTCCCCAAGCTAACTCTCCCATTTGGACTCTGAAGCCTATTGCCCCCAACTCCACTTTCCCACAGATGCTACTTTCCTCTACTTAGTCGCTTCTTGGTCTCCACTGGGTTTCTTTCATCAGCTAATAAACCCATTCAAGGCCCTCCTATCTTCTAAAAGTGAAAACGACAAGTCCTTCCTGACCCTCTGCCCCCTTCTGGCTGTTGCTCTCCATCAGCCACCATTTTCTGCAGAGCCACTTATACTTGCTGTCTCTCTCTGATTCCTGGTTTTCCTAAACACATGTGATCTGGCTCTGCTCTTCACAGCAAGGTCACAACTTCCCCACTAGGCAGTCAATGGACACTTTTCACTCCCCAAACTCCCACACAGCTACCATTGCCTCTTAAGAAGCTTTCTTCCCTAGGCTCTATGGAAATCTGTATTTGTGATTCACCTACTGCCTTTTGGGCTACTCCTGAGTGTGCTATGCTTGTCTCTACTTTTATGCCACTCCTTTAGAATCCACTGCCACTCAGGGTTCTGGGCAAGACCTTGTTGCCTAAGCCTGGTCTCTTCTCATGTGACAGTCTTCCTGGTGATGTCATTCATTCCTTGCCTCAGGTGCCATTTTTACCTTAGTGATATGCAAGGCTCCAAGATTTACCCAAATCTCTCTTCTCACCTCCAGATCCAATTATCAAACTATCCACCTGATCTTTTCAAGTCATGTTTCCCACAGTATACAGAGCCCAGCAACTCTACACAGCTTACTGCCACTCCCTGAGCCCAGCATCTGCCTTCAGTCTCTTGCCTATGTGGGTGGATGGCACCATTACCCACACAGTTGCTTGGGTCAGAAACAAGGGCATCCAGTCAACCCCTCCCTGTCAATATCACTCAAATTTGTTCAACTGTCTGTCTCCTTCTCCCCTGCTACCTCCTCAGTCCAGTCCACCAGTGGCTCTCTCCTAGTCCTTCACAGTGCCTCCTGTAGGGCCACCCAGTTGTTCTTCCTGCCATTTGCTTTTCCCCAGTGAAGGGGTGTTTCCTAAAATAGCACTTTGATCATGTCACTGTAATGCTCCACCTTCCCTTGGACAGAATCCAAATCCAGAATCCATGACCCTGCAGGACCTGGTCGCTGCTTATCTTTCCAATGTCAGCTCAAATCTCCCTCAGTCTCTACACTATGGCCTCTCTTTGAGTCCAGGGTTATGCTCTCCACCTGCCTATCTCCTCCTAATCCTGAAAATCTCAATTTAGTGATGCTTCCCTCACGAAAACTTTCCCTGGCACCCTCAACAGACCCAAGTCGTGACCTATGTCCTACATGGAATCCACACTCTCCCTCCAGTCACATTTCTTACATAAATCTGAAACCTCCATTGAATGGTTAGCACCCCAGAAGAGAACCTGTATCTACTTTCTGTAAAACTGTATTTCCAGCACTTAGAACACTGCCTGGCACAGAGGTGGAACTGAAAATAATATTCCAAGTACTTTAAAAATACATGGCAAATGATTTTTTAAATTTCTTCTCATTCCTTTTCAAAATTTAGCCTATATACATACCACAATTTGAACAATCAAAATAAAAATCCATTCAAAGCGTGGGACTTAAAATGTTCTTTGTGGTTGTAGAGTATAACAATGGGAATCATATTAATAGTAATACTGAGCAACTGTTTTGGTGCTGGAAAGTTTGTAAAGAAAGTTTGTTATTTTATTATCTCTCTCAACAAACTGTTATGTAGCCTTTATTTATGAAAAACACAGAATTTTAATAAATGAACATGCAAATATAAAAATGAAACAAAATCTGTGTGCCATAAACATTCTTCTGTTCATTTTACAGATAAACGCCTGTCTTCAATGGAGAAATGAGGCTTAGAAAATTTAAATGAGTTGCCTAAACAGTAACTGTTGGAATTAAAATTCTAAGTTCCACAGAAGTTCTGGATATTAAAAACAATTCAAGTGTTTAAAAGTATATTTCTATTAAAAAAATTAATTAACACTTACTATATAAAAAATGTCAGCTAGACATGAAAAAATACCCATTTTGGGGGACATTTCTCTAACTTACCATGCTGAAAGCTCTACAGTCGATTAAGCTTAAGTTAGAGGAAGATGTTAAAAATTATGAATTATTTGAACTCTATAGTTCTATAATTCATTAGGTGCTAGTGACAGTAAAGATGATTAATTCTAAATATCTGTATAACACAGTGTCAGGAAACCAAGGGGGTCTTCCTATGGCTGATGTATCATTCACAAGTTCCCAATTTTAAATAGACATGTAATCTATCATAAAAATATTTTATTAGATCCCTAGAACATTAGGAATATTATATATTATGGGGCTGCGTGCACATGATGGTAATTATCACAGTTCTTTAAGAAATGTAAAGAGGACACTCATACATACTCTGCCAAGATATCTGTATCATGTTATCTTTTTTTTAAATATTTTTATTTATTTATTTGAGAGAGAGACAGAGATAGCCAAAGAGAGCATGAGCAGGGCAGAGAGGGAGACGCATACTCCTTGCTGAGCAGGGAGCCCGATGTGGGGCTTGATCCTAGGACCCAGATGACCTGAGCCAAAGGCAGACGCCCAAATGACTAGCCACCCAGGCGCCCCTGCTTCATGTCAGCTTAAAATAGCCCTCCTCCCCTTTTCCTTTCCTGCCCTCCCTCACTCCTTACTCTTTCTGTCTCTTTGAATGTGTCTAATATACTACGATACACAACAGAGTAAATCCAATGTCACAGGCAATATAGGCAGCTCTGTGGCATTAAATTTACATGAAGAAAGTCTAGGAAGAAGGTTCTTCTTTCTCAAAATGCTGTGCCCAGAACAAGGGTGGGCAGAACAAGTGGCACATACTTGAGGAAGAGACAGGAGAAGAAACATGTGACTTCTCATCTTTGCTATCTGGCAATTCAGAATCAATTAACCTTCAGATGAGTTAGCAGGATGATTCCTTTCTGTGGGCTTGCATCTTGACTGCCCAGCTTTCAGAGTGCCCAAGGGTCTCCCTCCCCTAGACTATAGCATCCATACCTCTCTGAATTAGCTGAGGACAATACCCTGGCTTACAATAGGCACACAGTTACCATTTCTTGAGTGAAGGGATGGAGGGCTGAATTGCCAGTGTTCGTTTTCACTTAACCCCTCCTTTCACTGAATAACCAGTAAGGATAAGCAATACAGTGAGTAGATTTACCTGGTCTTCTCAGGACAGTAAAGCATATGCTAGGACACACAAAGGCCTTTCAGATACATTCTGAAAGCAACAGCCTCAAGGAGTTGATAAAGCAGGTTTTACCAAATAATTCTTTAAACAACTGGCATAAAGAAACATGGAAATGTCATATTGTCCCTTTAGAATTAAAAGGCTACATGTATTAATACTGTAATATCAAGAATATCAAGAATACAAGAAGATACTGTAATATCTCAGTGGGAAACCTACTGAAAATCACTGAACTTAATGTTTTCTTAATAAAAAGCTAATGATTCAAAGTCAACTTAGAATGATAGAAAAGGGAAGCAATGCTAGCATCCCACTGAATAAGCAGAAATTTCCTACCACTGGGCCCATAACAAGGACCCTCCACTACTACCAAAGATATTAATATTAGGCCAAGAATGAGGAGATCCAGGTAAGGTCCAGCTACAGACAAGTCAGGAACCACTGCATGGCTTAACAGGGTCAATAAAACCAATTTGTACACTGAGCACTGGTTCTAAGCAGCAAATGAAGTTATGAAACTGCTTTCATTAAAGTGCTCTTCCGAGGTAAAAGATTATTAATGCCTGAACAGAGGAGATTAAAATACCCACTATGCAGAAAGAAATACCACTCTTTATCCCTCTCAGGCTGTCATTAAATACTGAATTTGACCTGAGGATTTCATATTTAGTAATATACCATTCACATTTAAAATGTCACTGCAGCATTATTTAAACTGTAAAACAAAAATTTGAAGTTAATTAAATATCATTCTTAGGAGACTAGTTAACAAATCCTTGTTTTTCATACAATGGGAGACTATGTAGCCATTGGATGGAGGGGGGTCTAAATGTACAGACATGGGAAAATATCCAAGACATGCATATTAAGCGGAAAGAATAAGCTGTAGAACAGCATAGATGATAAAATCTCTTTTACGTAAAGTAACATGTGTGCTTTTACAGACATTTGAAAATCTTAAAATACTTATCTCCGAAGTGAACAATGAAGTGGCAGGGGGTAGGAAGGAATTTATACTCTTCTGTCTAGCTTAGACGTTTTACAAGCACATTACTTTTTTAATACAAAGCATATTTTAAAAACATTGACAGTGTTAAGTTTTAATTTGTTTCTTCCTTCCGAAGTATCTATAAACATGCAAAACATACAGTTAAGGCAACGATTAGTAAATAGAGCACAGGTTTATATGCGACACTCTACCGGGATCCTGGCTCTCCCAAACAGGCTGGGCTCCATTCTCCTCCTCCCTCACTTCCCAAGGATGAACTGAACAGATCTCCCCACAAACCCAACCTGTAGTCTTTAATTCAACCAAACCCCACTTTGATCAAAGACTTTCTGAATCTGTCAGTAACTCCCCTGTACTTAAGCATGCCAAACCAACAAAAAACATCACTGTATTCATCCTGCTAGCATCTAATTGCATCTACACTGAAACAATCTGGGTTTCAGACAAATAATCTGCATAATTCCCAGGGATATCTCAGAAGACACCAGGTCATATCCTACCAGTTCTGGAAACATCTCTTTATGAACTCAACTTGTCTGCTTTTCCAGAGAGATACAGAACCTCAATACAACAAACCTGGGTACAGAGGCATCCGAGACTTTCAATTTATAGGAGGATAATAATTTAACTCAGAAAGGGCTTACTGACTTGCCAAAGCCCTCCAGGAACTCCAAATTCTGCTCTCCTGGCTACAAATTAGTTAATTGTCCATTCTACTCCCTCATCTGCACTATCCGCTTCCAAATCCCTCCCCCCTATAATTTCATCAGTACTTTCTCTGGTTTTTGTGTCAGACTATCTCCTTAGCTCTTATCTAGTCTAATTTTGTTTGCTGTTTGCGAAACAGTATTTACTGTATTAATTATTTTCAAGTTAGTAAGTAATAATGTTGGAATTTTAGATAAAAATGAATTGTTCTTCAGATTATAATATTCATTTCCACTTTCAAATATTTATATTTTAAAAGGTTGTCTAGTATTTACAGCTTATAAAACAAGTAAATTACCATTAATAAATGCAACATCATCTCTTAATACTAGGCATATTATACATTCTTAAACATTAAAGGTTATGACTGATAGCATCTTCTTATACTATTCTTATACTAGGAAAATACTGATAATTCTGCAAATTCAATGTGCCATTTTCTATCCATGTCAATTATTTTATCAGGCACATTAAATTCTCAAGAGAAGAAATACTAAATATGTAACAATGGCACATCTTCACTAAAAAAGAAATGCAAAGCAAATCAAAGTGAAAACATTTTTACCTAACCAATTAGAAAAAAATTTTTAAGTGAGCTGGAAAATTTATATTCAATCCCGTTAAGTGTTGGATGATAGTGATGTCTCCCATGTGGCTGGAGGGAGCCTAGATCAGAACCAAGTTCCTGAAAACAGTTCTGTACTTTATAATTCATATTCAGAACCTTTAAAAATTCAGAATCTTTTACCTCGCTAATCTCCCCCTAGAAATCTGTTCAGGAAAATTGTCAGAAATGCAGAGATTTATGCAGATTAAATTTCATTGGAGAACTATATACAAGAGAGGAAACCAGGAGCAGCCTGATGTGCAATAATCAGAAAATTATTAAATCATTACTTACTATAGCCATTAAAATTCATTTATTTCAATAATACCTAATGACATAGGAAATACTCATAATGTTAAAGGAAAAAAACAGGATAAAAATTACATAAGCAAATGATCAAAGTTTGTTAAAATTATACAAAAGTATATTTGTATGTGCATATACAGATACATACATTACAATAGCCAGCATTAACATCTTGGTATTCTTTTAGATTTTATATATATATATATATGTTTTTATTTGGTGTGTTTGATTCTTCACACACTTCATACACGTGAGGGTGACAGCTCTAAGACACAGACAATAACAAGTGTTGACGAGGATGCAGAGACACTGGAGCCCTGTGCACTCTTCGGTGGGAATGTAAAATGAGGCAGCTGTATTAGAAAACAGTATGACAGTTCCTCAAAAGGATAAAAACAGGATTACAACAGGACTTAAGAATCCTACTTCTGCATATGCCCAGAAGAATTGAAAGCAAGGTCTCAGAGAGCTATCTGTACATCCACGTTCAGAGCCACATTATTCTTAACATCCAAGAGGTGGAAGCAACGAATGGATAAATGAAATGTGGTCTACACATATGCTGGAAAAGTATTCAGCCTCATAAGGAACTTCTGACACTTGACATATACTATAATCTTATGGCTAAACTGTGTCCCTCCTAAATTCCTGCATTGAAGCCCTAAGCCCCAGGACCTCAGAATGTGACTGTATACGGAAGCAGGGCCTCTAAAGAAGTGATTCAGTTATGATGAGTCATTAGGGTGGGTCCAAATTCAATCTGACTGGTGTCCCTCCAAGAAAGGAAATTTGGACTCACCAGGGAGACAACGAGGATGCCCATGCACAGAGAAAAGACCACATGAAGAGGTGGAAAGACAGAAGCCATCTGCAAGCTGGCTTCAAAACAAACCAACCTGCTAACATTTTGATCCTGGAAATCCAACCTTGTGAGAAAATAAGTTTCTGCTGTGTAAGCTACCAGTGTGTGGTATTTTGTTCTATAATCCTAGCAAACTAATATATACAACATGGTTGGACCTTGAGGATATTATGCTAAGCGAATGAGCCAATCATATAGAGACAGATACTGTATGATTCCACTTGCATGAAGTACTCAGAGCAGTCAAATTCAGAGACAGAAGTGGAAGGTGGTTGCCAAAGACTGGGGGAGGGGCAAATGGCAAACTGTTTAATGGACAGAGAATTTCAGCTTTGCAAGATGACAACAGTTCTGGAGATTTGCTGCATTTAACACTACTGAACTGTGCACTTAAAAATGATTAAAACAGGGTTCCTGGGTGGCTCAGTGGGTTAAGCCTCTGCTTTCGGCTTGGGTCATGATCTCAGGGTCCTGGGATCAAGCCCCACATCAGGCTCTCTGCTCAGCGGGGAGCCTGCTTCCCCCCCCCCGCCCCCCACCTGCCTCTCTGCCTACTTGTGATCTCTCTGTCAAATAAATAAAATATTTTTAAAAATGATTAAAACGGTAAATTTTATGTTGCATGCATTTTACTATAATTTAAGAATAAAGAAAGTAGGAATCTGAATTAAAAAATTATTTCACGGGCGCCTGGATGGCTCAGTGGGTTGGGGCCTCTGCCTTCGGCTCAGGGCATAATCTCAGGGTCCTGGTACGGAGGCCCGCATTGGGCTCTGTGCTCAGCAGGGAGTATACTTCCTCCTCTCTCTGCCTGCCTCTCTGCCTACTTGTGATCTCTCTCTCTCTCTCTCTGTCAAATAAATAAATAAATAAATAAAATTATTTCACAATTATAAATACACATATTTTATTAATATTTATGATAAGGTACTTTTTCTTTAATTCATGTCACTCAACAGTAGAGTAACAGTATTCTAGAAGTTCACCACAATTTTGCTCCCATGTAGTCTTCATCTTAGTAAATAGCAACACCATTCTTCCAACAGGCCAAAAAACCTTGTAATCTTCTTTATATAAGAAAGGGGAGGAAGCTGGAAGGATCTATGCAATCCATGTGATAATGGGTTAGAGCTGGAGACATCAGCCTCAACTTCTGGTCTACTTAATATATATGCAGGTGGATAAATAAAGAAATATTTATAGATATGTATTTATATACACATATAACCCATATATGGGTTAGGATATACCCATATATGTCCTTGTTCTTGTTTTGTCAGTGGACCTAAGAAACATCAACCCCTCAGTGGCAATGAGCAAGTCTCCAAATCTTGGTTTCCGAAACCATTCTACACTGAAAGAAACCAGAGCTTCTTGAGGAAATGTCTGACTTTAGGACCGACACACAAAAAATACAAGCTATATTTGAACAAACTTGCAGCACCAAAAAGACCACCACCACCACCGACAGGCAAATGTCAAAGAAATCTGGAAGCCAACTGGAAAAGCTTCCATTGCTGGAGCAAATTTGGACAAGAAAATAACTAAAATAGTATTGGAATATAACCCAAAGTAAAAAAAAAAAAAAAAACCTATGAGTCCACACTAAATAAACAAATAAATCCAAATAATTTATATAGCTACTCCACCTCCAGGCAGGAGAAACATAACTCCGTACTTTTTAAGAATTATAACTATATCCAATAACATAAGTAAATCTCACAAACACAATAGTGAATGAAAGAAGCAATACAAAGAAGAATATCTACTATATAATTCCATTTGTATGATATACAAAACAAGTAACCATAAACCTCAGTATTAGAATTCAGGACAATGGTTATCTCTGGGGGAAAAAAGGAAAAGAATAATAATTGGAAAGATGCCCAGGAGAGATTTCTGAGATCTTGGCAATATTCTATTAAACTTGTTAACGATCTATGTTCTATCAGTGATTTAATCAACTCAATGAATTAAAATTGACCACTACTTCATACTATGCCTAAAACCAATGTCAGTTCAGGAGGGAGGGGGGAGTGCGAAAAACCACCTGAAACTGATTTTGATGTGATATAGTGATTAGTTTCATTTTTTTCCACATGGCAAGCCAAATGACCCAGCTCTATTAGTTGGAAAGACCATTATTTTCCCATTGCTATGTAGTGCCAACTTTTGCCATAAATCAGGTCTCCATATAGGTGTGGTTCTGTTCCTGGACTCCTTTTTCAATTCCATTTGTCGATTTGCCTATCCCTGTGCCAACACTATATGGCTTAATTACTACAGCTTTATAATAAAGTCTTGATATCCAGGAAAGTAAGTCCTACAACCTTATTCTTTTTCAAGAGTATCTCTTGGTATTCTTGACCCTTTGTATTTGTCATACATATTTTAGAACCAGCTTGCCAATTCCACACACAACTACTAGGAGTTCACTTAGGAACAGATATGCATACCCTCCCATATGTCACAGCCACATCTCCTCCCTTGCCAAATATGGAAGCATAAAGATGTAGTTTTCCTTCACTTGGGTGCCTGAATGGGGTTGCCATCACAAAAAGCCCCCACTCCCATTGACACGAACGTGTAGCATAAGCAAGAAACAGACCTACATTATAAAAAATTTTTTTAAAAATGCTAAAAATATTATGGCCTTGGGGTAGGAAGAGGAGTTATAAGAAAAAGATCCAATATTAACTCTGGATTTATTTTAAATATCTGAGCTACAACAAGCTTATTGCATATAGACTCATACACACAAATATGGGATACATGAATTGTTATTTTTGTATGAAACATCTGAGTTATTTGCAACTCTCTGAAATTAACTCAAACCATTTACCAGATGGTAAATCCTGGAAATAAATTTAAAATGTGCAAAAAAAAAAAAAAAATACTATCTGACTTTTATATGAAACACAGAGTACCTAATTATAACCTCGTATTTTAATTTTGAGAAGAGGAAACAATACAGAGTTTTTATTCCTGATATCAGCTTTGAATGATAATCAATTCTGATTTACAAAAAGGTCTATGTTTTGCAAGCAAATCAGTATTTCCCAGTTGGGATTTTTATTGGGCAATAAAAGCCTTATGGGCTAAGAATTCATCAGGATTAATAAAAAAAAAAAATGCAAATTCTTATAATACAATGTGCCCCTTAACTTTTTAAGAACCTCTGCAACAGCTTTTTGTGTATATCAAATTAAGATTTACTGTATAATAAAATTATGTAGCAATAATATAAAACCTTTATCTAAAGTCATATGATTCTTCGACATTTATCCCTGCTACACTGCAGCACATAAATCATGCAAGAGAACTCTCAAGATACATATCATAGAGGGCACAGGATTATTTCAATTTAATTCTTGATAAGAAGTGAAGCAGTAACTTGTTACTCTAGACTGGCAAATCAATATCAAATGCTTGTTCTAAGATCGGTTATCACTCTAGTCATTGCAAGTAGCTTGAAAAACTGAAATATTAGCATTGACAAAAGGATTGCTCTATTTGTTTTCCAAAGGTTTTCCTGTGTGACTCAATACTTAGTTTTACGCCAAAGAAAATCAATTTCTTTATTCAACTTGTCAATCAGAAAACACATAAAGAAAAAATGACTTTATTGGAGCACATAAAAGAATAATGAGTAAAAATGTAAGATGAAATGGAAATATAAAATGGCATTACATACTAATATACATACGTAACAATAGAATTAATACACATATATAGACTTACATGCAAAAAAAAGGAATTAAATACAGAAGTTAAAACTAAACTGTCAAAAATCAGTTGAACAAACTCACTCCTATCTTTAGTTTTCAAATATAACAATCTCTTTTCAATTCAAAATTCAAAAAAGAAAAATCATTAGAAAAACCAGTTTTTCCTCTTACAATGAAAGTCCACAGAAATCCAATTTTTCTTTTCTTTTTTTTTTTATTTGCAAACACTAAACTACCTAGAGGGATGATAGTGTTGGCAATCACAAGTGTAACCCTGAGTTACACTTTACATAACAAAGAACCAAGAAATTAGCTAGCTTTTGATCTTGAACCAATAAAGAGTTTCAAGAAGGTATACATTGGATACCATGGTAGACAGCAACATAATACATTGATCTTACTACCACCCAAGTTCCCCCATTCCATTCAGACCACTCAAGCTCACCATGTATGAAGTATTCAGTGTCACCCACATTAATTGCCTCATATAAATCATCTTTTATTTTAATGATTGGGTATTGCCAAACACCAAGTCTTGGCTCTAAAAAGTGAAATCTGACCAAAGAAAGGGTCTGATTCTTCCTTGTTTCGATTAAGAACAAGAACCTTCCCTTCTATGTGTCCTCAGTACCTAACAATGCCCAACAAACCATGGGCCCTTGATAAATATTTATTCAATGAAAGAACAGGAAAACATATTTTCTTTGTGTGACCTTAGGCACCTAATGTCTTTTGGTATAAGTTTCCAAATCTCTAACAACAAGAACATAGTAATTAATACACATGTACCTCCTACACTGGGTTATTGTGAGAACCAAGGGAATGAATAGGTATGAAACTCATCTGTTACATATAAAATATGTTACAAAGGTAAGTTGTAAGTAAAGAAGCATTCTTGGAAATGGAGTGGTAGCAATGAAGAACCTTCCAGGAACACAGCTTTCAAAAGTCCAGATTTCCCTTCTGTCCCTTAGACCACTTAATCGACATCTTGGCTCGCAAAGATGTTCTATCCACTGAAAGACGGCAACGATATGGTTCTAATTAAAATTAGGGCTCTGAAAAATAAGTACTGAAGAAAATTTATCAAACTCTTTCCTGCAGATGATCTCTCCCACCATGAATTCCCCATTAAGATGGATGGTACCACCATCCTCAAAATGCCATAGGTTTGAAGTGCCTGCCATCCACCTGCTACATTCAATTTCTTCTCTTTAATAATTCTAGGGTTGCCCCACATAGTGTCCTAGGCCATCATTATCTTACTAGCTTTCTAAAAACCTAACATATCACTACAGATCCACTTTTGGGTTTTAGGATAATAAGTACAGTATTTGGGAAAGAAAATGTTTGATCCTACTCATAACATATTTACAAATAAATTCTAACCGTTTGAAGAATAGCTGTTTTAAAATGAAGCAACAATAGGTGCACCTGGGTAGCTCAGTCAGTTAGGCATCCAGCTCTTGCTTTCAGTTCAGGTCATGATCTCAAGGTCATGAGATCAAGCCCTCTGTCATGCTCCACCTTCAACACAGAGTCTGCCTGTCCCTCTCCTTCTGCCCCCCTCCCCACAGCTCCCTCTCTCTCTTTTTCTCCCTCTCAAATAAACAAAATCTTTAAAAAATAAAATGAAATGAAGCAACAATAAAACAACAAAAAGAAAATATAAATATGTCATCTAAGAAGGGGCTGGCATTCCTAATCATTAAAGGAATGAAAGAAAATGAAAAAAAAAAAAAAAAAAAAAGACGGATTTGATCATGTAGAAATTATATGCTTCTATACATCATAAAATTCCCACAAATTTATCTTTAAAAGATAAACTGAGAAAAGATGTAAAACATATAAGAGTAATAGTTTTATTCTATATATAAAAATTCCTTATAGAAAATTGTTTTAGGGACGCCTGGGTGGCTCAGTTGGTTAAGCAGCTGCCTTCGGCTCATGTCATGATCCCAGCGTCCTGGGATCAAGTCCCGCATCGGGCTCCTTGCTCGGCAGGGAGCCTGCTTCTCCCTCTGCCTCTGCCTGCCATTCTGTCTGCCTGTGCTTGCTCTCTCCCCTTCTCTCTCTCTGATAAATAAATAAAATCTTTAAAAAAAAATGTTTTAAAAAATCAGATAGAAGTGAATGAGGACATGAACACTAAGTGACAAAAAAATATAAAAAATAAGAGAGAGGGGTGCCTGGGTGGCTCAGTTGTTAAGCATCTGCCTTTGGCTCAGGTCATGATCTCAGGGTCCTGGGATGGAGCCCTGCATCGGGCTCTCTGCTTAGCAGGAAGCCTGCTTCTTGCTCTGCCTCTGCCTGCTGCTCCCCCTGCCTGTGCTCTCTCTTTCTGTCCAATAAATAAGTAAAATCTTTTTTAAAAAAATTTAAAAAATGAAAGAGAGATAGGGAGAAGCAAAAATAACCATTGTTGTGAAAAAAATAGCATATCACCAGTAATTTTTAAAAAGAAAAAAATAAACAATAAATACCATTTTCCCCTACCAAATAGGTACAGAACTAAAAAGCATAATCCTCAATACAGACAACTGTACAGTGCAGCAGGAGGTCTCATATGCTCCTGCTGGTAGCAAAACAGGTCAAATCTTTCTAAAGGGAAATTTGGCAATATATCAAAAACTATATAAAAGCTCACATCCTCCAATAAGGAATTACTGGCAATATGTGCAATGACTCCTATACATTAAAGTTCACCATCGCACGTGTTTGTGTAACAGCTAAAATATTAAGAGAAAAAATCCTAAATGTCCAATAAGAAGATGGCTAAACAAGTTATGGTATATTCATATAATTATTAGAAATCTGTTTTCAAGGGAAATGTAATGATATGTAATAATAAGTGACCACAATATTAGTAAAAATGGAAGATTCAAAACTATATTGGCGATAATCCAAATATGGGGGAAGGTGCAAATATAAATAAACACATTTTATAAATATAAAAGTCAAGAACAGCACTCTCAACTTCAACTTGGAGTGTTTTGGTTTTTTTGTTTTGTTTCGTAATTGTTTGATCTGGGTCTCAGTAGACTCTGAAATGGCTTGGGCAGAAGAAATACTTTCAAAGTCCGTATTTCAAACTATAAAACTCTAAGATACATTTATTCTCACTCCCCTCTAAAAAAATTCTAATAAAATCATTAAGGGAAGACAAAAGAAAGAGAAAGAGAAAAGCAAATACAATACAGGAATAATTCTTCAATGAAGTCCAAGACAGAAGAAGAGAAGGACCACCAGAGCCCCCTGTAGTCCTCCAAGGGATACAAGACACAGAGGAGGCACCCATGGACACTTGAGCGAGTGTACCTAAACCCTGACTACTTTCCTACCACACTAAGTTAAGTAAGACCACACGACACTAAGGCTGTTGTGTGGTCTTACTCCCAAAGATTTCAGCCAAAGAGAACTTGTAGCCCCTTATTTCATTCCTTCCAGGACTCCAGCCTTCCAGCATCTAACAAATTGACTTAAATTTTCCTCAAATTGAAAAACAATCTGGAGATATCAATAACCCTAAAAAAAACAATGTACAACTATGTACATATCAAAAAGAGATGAGCTGCAAAAAAAAAAAAAAAAAAGTGTCTTACAGAAAGACACAGAAAAGAGTAAACAATGTCAACCATTTTGTGGATTAATAATACAAAGAGAGCTTTGATGTTATTTCTCATGCATTTTATAAGCATTGGAGAAAGCAAGTGAAAGACATCACGCGGCTTGTGGTTGGGGCAAGAAGGAGGCTGGGTACCAGTCCAAAATCTTCCCATGATTTGACCAGCGCCACGTCTATGCTTAGAAAAGACCGCAGTGTAACAAACCATTCAAATGGCTTAATTTTTATAAATGGGTCATGGGATTATGCAACATATCTATTTTCTTCTTTATAGTTTTTCTACTTTTGAATTTTTCTGCAATTAATCTATCATACTTTAATGAGAGAAAACTATTGTAACAGTGTTTACATTTTAAATTAGTTAAATAAAATACCAGCTTCACTATGTCACTCTCCTGCTCAAAAATCTACAATTGCTTCCTCGTAACCAGGAGTGACCCTATCAAATCCACAAGGCTTCGAGTATTTTCTTTCAGACCTGAGCATACCCAGAAGCCTTGGCATGACATACAAGCCTCTCCCCACCAGAGCTGACCTACATGTCTCCCTCCTTAGCTCTACAGAAGTTATCCTCCTGCATGTGTCCAATCCATATAGCGGACACATGGGACTACTCCCCAAGGCATTGTATTTTTTTTCACATACACACCTTTGCTAACAACTTTGCTTCTTACTTAACTTGAAATTCCTCTTCCATCTGTTTCCCCACCTCCTATTCACTGTCAGCTCTGCTGGAAGGTCCCTCCGCTCTAGCAAGCAGTCCCTGACATAACCCACTGCTGCCTCCTCCTTGATCTGGGTGCCTTGGGCTCCCATCCAGCCCAGATTAGTTTCCATTTTCTCTCTCTCCCAGGAGACTGTGAATTCTGGGGCACATACTCATCTCTGTTCTCCCCAGAACCTAGCTCAATATCTAGCTCAAAGGGGCATGGAATAAATGTTTTTTAAATTAAGTTTTCACCTCAACTGTTCTAATTCACAGAAATCTTGCATACGGAGATTTCTAATACTTCAGCCTAGCTTCAATGCTACTGCCCATTTCAAACCCAATAACCATATCTGCCATGCTTTCTTTTTTTTTTTTTAAGATTTTATTTATTTATTTGACAGAGATCACAAGTAGTCAGAGAAGCAGGCAGAGAGAGAGAGGAAGAAGCAGGCTCCCTGCTGAGCAGAGAGCCCAATGCGGGGCTTGATCCCAGGACCCTGAGATCATGACCTGAGCTGAAGGGAGATGCTTAACCCACTGAGCCACTCAGGCGCCCCATCTGCCATGCTTTCTTAGTGGGATTCCATCTACCTGCATGATACATAACCTTCCCCCTTCCTCACAACCCTTGTCATTTCCTTCACAGAGCACTTTCCCTTCCATCCTCCCCACCCCCACAAGCTCTTCAGTCCCTACATTCTCTGCTGGACCTCTCGAAATCTGTAGTCATTTGAACCTGTGTGCCCAGTGTTAATAAGCATTCTGGCAATTGCTACTTAAAACCTTCCCCATCAGACTATAATCTCCTGAAAGAGAGAAAATATGACAAATTACTCGGAGCACCATTTTCCTGTAGTCCATGATACAGCACTCCACAGAAAGAGCTCCACCCCAGTGATCACAGCATCCCTTTGCTCCAAGAAAGAGTTCAATCTAGCTGGGATGCAACCATTTTACTAATTTGGCCAATACACATCAGTGAGTTGCAGAAGCTCTAAATGCTCCTGGAGACCTCCCTCTCACCAGTAAAGGAAAATAATATGTAACAGACCCCTTTTGTAGTCACTAACTGTAGGAGAAAATGTCCTAGTTTTCCATCCTTCTCAGTCACACCAGAGGACCACCAGGAACCCCTGAGGAGAGGAGGACGTTGAGGCAGTACTTAAAGTCACCGTCAGTCTCACCAGATCTGACTCACCTATCTGGCAAGACCGGTGCCGAGCTGGGGTGCTGAAGCACCTGCCTCATTCCCCTGATACTTACAGGCCTGATTTTCCTTCAAGAGATTTGCTCATGGATAGTCTCAAGTGAAAGCAGTATTAGGAAACATGGTTTCAGGGCTTGGGATGTGTCATTTTACCAGGCTAGCTGGGAAGTCAGACTCAGTGATGATAGGACAAATCACACTGAGGGAGAGAGCTCCACCTGGATAAACCCTCGAAGGAGAACAAGAAGGGTAAAAGCCCCCGTCAGCTGGGGAATGTGCTCCGTGACAGGGTCAGACTGTGTTCCAACTGTAGTCTGTCTCTTACTGTGGCCAGTTTCTTCACTGTGTCTCCCCCACCCCACTTTATTAGGATTTGTAAACAGAAAAGTGGAGAGTTCTCAGTAAGAAGTAAAAAAATAAAGATGTGTAAGGGAAACAGTGTTCAACTACTCTTCATCCCTTCCCTCTACTACCATCCCATGCTATCCCACCATCTTTCTATGTGTCATCAATTTAACAGAATACAGCAAAAACCAAATCACATCATATTTTAGTCTACGAATTCTAAAAGAGAGAAACTTCAATCTCAACACAGACAGTCCCCAATCCTGAGGACAGCATCCTCTTGACCACCTTGAACTTCCAGCAAAGCAGTGCAAAAGAAATCTTAAAATGCTAAGGGTTAACCTGTACTATCCTATGCCTCCTTCTAAACTGGAAAGAGGTAAGCTCTGTGGACTTTGGCATTTGGCAAATTTCTTCCGGCAAACTGAAATTTAGCATGGAACGGTGGTAAAAGCACAATGCTTGATAGCCTCACATCAGGGATGGCACCTGCTGGATGGATGGACAGCTCCCTCAGAAACACCATCAGTATCTTTTATCTTTACGGTGGCCATCATAATGCTGATATTCTATATGATTTGAGTATGTCTGAAAAGACAAAATAAGAAATTGATCCTGTGCTGTAAAACATTTTTCAGATAAAAGAGCAGAATACAGTTGAGCAAGGAAGAAAAACTGATATTAATAACAAAACAGTAAAATCTGTAGGAAAGGTTCTGTCAAGCGGCTATGAGTTTTTGTCTCAACAATTACCAAATTTTATTTCTGTGTTTCTTAAGAAGTCACCAACTTTCATGGGGGGTACCTGGCTGGCTCAGTTGGTAGGCCATGCAAATCTTGATCTTGGGGTTGTGAGTTTGAGCCTACATTGGAGAGAGAGTTTACTTAAAAAAAAAAAAAAAAAAGGCACCAACTTTCAGAATTTAAAAACATATATGAGTTAAATCTGAATGCATTAGGAGGGTCTCAGTGGTGGATCTTCTTAATGATGGTAAAAGGGACTGGGTTACCAACTGGGTAAGTCTCAGAGTCTTTATTTCTCTTAGTCCCTGGAGGTGAGAAATGGCCAAACTCAACACTACCTCTTGAGGCCAAGGGCTGCATCATCCCAGGGGATCAGCGTGGCACTCGGGATCACTTCAGCCCAGTCGGGTTCTTATCAGGGCTCCAGCCTCCTTCCTCACCACCTTGAAAGTTAAGCCAATCTGGGTCTCTGGGTCTTCCGCAATAAGGTCACACAAGGGCTAGGCCACACCTTTTATGAGGATAAAAGTCCTGTGCATGACTGATGGCTCTGCCAGGAAGATGTCAGCAAAGGCGTTCAGGAAGAGCTTCCTGAGCATATGGCATCCTCCAGTTCCTCAAAAGCAGAAACGAAGAATCAGGTCTCATCTCAAAGGAATGGCTTTGACTACCCTTGAACTTCAGGGAGCAGAGTATTTTTGAAATATACCTCAGAAAATACCTCGCTTGTAAGTAAAAATTATATATTCAGGGTACTGTCAGTGCTTATCCAAAAGACAGTGTAAAGCTAAGCAAAATATTCTGTTAACAGTAAAAGGAGTATTATGATTTTAATTCTGGAGTGCTAAGTCAACTAATCTTCAATGTTTTGTGTTCAGATGACAGGCAGGCAGCCGAACCTAGAGTTTATGCTTGTCCAATTAATCAAATAACCTCCTTGGCACTTATCCTTGGAATTGGCATTAGAAAAGCACCCATGTGCCCCCAAATCATATAAATTCCATGGTTTCCTATTCATTAAATCCAGGTTGGCTTATGCTGATATGTCATATTTTGACATGTAGCCACAAGGGATATACAATCAAAATTAAGAGGAGACCCTAGCTAAAATTGGCATGCCCTACTCGAATGAACAATTTATGCCTACCCATGGATAAAAATGTATATATCTTATCCAAATGATGAATATTAAACTGTTAGAAACAGAGAGTTATAATTCACTTACTCGTTTCTTTTTGTTTTCAACCACACAGACTGAGGGAGTTTTCACATCCTAGCAAGTGCATATGCTATTATTACACATAATTATATACCCACTATCAATACTACTATCATCATGGAATTTACCAAATAAACCTGCAGCATTAATAAAATCCTATTTTTCTCCTGCTTTCAACCCACACGTAGCTTCTGTCTGCCTTTGGACTAAATGTCCAACTCCTCAACTACTGCCCCCCAAGCTCCAGCTGTTGTCCACTCTCTGAGCCCAACTCATACCACCTGCACCCCATCCTGCAACCTCACCGGCCCCCAGCCCTGTCCCACCATCACTCATCACCATACCCACCCCCACCAGGCACGCTGGCCTTCTTTCTTTGCTCTTTGTCCCATGAATGAGCTAGAAAAAAGCCCCCATCCCTGCAGTTTCCTTTTATTGAAAAGCTTTTCCCCAAGACCTCTTAGGTCAAATGTCACCTCATCAGTGGGGCTCCCTGGCCATCCTAATTACTGCTGTCCTCAAATTGCAAACACCCTCTACCATGTCCCTTGTCACCCATTTTATTTTCTCTATAGCACAAATATATTTTAATCTGAAAGCCCACTGAAACGTGAGTTCCAATAGGAAAGCTGTTTCTTTTTATTGCCCAGTCTGGAAGCTGCGTAGCATACAATAAGTCCACAATAGTATTTGTTACCTAAATGAATGCTGGGCTAGGAGGAAGATAAAGCAAGTTACAGATGTGGCAATCCACATGCCTGAAACTATCTAATGACTGAGAAATAAATGGAAACATAGAAAAATATTTAGCAGTTGGACACTAAATTATGACTAATCAAAGTCAGCTGAAGGTATCCAACATGAATAAATTATTTAATAAAATAAAGAAGGGTCGCGGGGCTCCATTGGTTAAACAACTGCCTTTGGCTCAGGTCACGGTCCCAGGATCCTGGAATCAAGCCCTGCATCAGGCCCCCTGATCAGCAAGGAGTCTGCTTGTCCCTCTCCCTTTGCCCCTCCCCCTGCTTATGTTCGCACACTCTCAAATAAATAAGATAAACTCTTTAAAAAAATAAACAAAGAAGAAAGGGTCACATGGAAATGTAAGTGGCCTGGACTGGGAAGGCTTTCTGAAATTTGATAACAAAGAACTTGATGAAATTTCTAACATGATCTTATGGACTGAGTATTTTTATCTCTCCCAAATTCCTATGTTAAAGACCTAACCTCCAATTAGATGGTGTTTGTATGTGGGACCCTTGGAAAGTAATTAGGTTTAGAAGAGGTCATGAGAGTAAAGCCCCTATGATGGGATTAATGTCCTTATAAGAAGAGAAACAGACCAGACAACATCTCTTTCTCCACCTCCCCTCTCTCCCCACCTCTCCATGTAAGGACAGCCAGAAGGCAGCCTTCTTTCTGTAAGCCAAGAAGAGAGACCTCACCAAACATCAAACCTGCTGATACCTTGATCTTGGACTTCAGCGTTTAGAACCGTGAAAAATAAATGTCTGTTGTTGAAATCTCCCAGTCTATGGTACATTTGTTACAGTGGTCCAAGCTGACTAATACACAAAGTATCTGGTATGGCACCTACTGCCTGGAATATCATAGCTGTTCAATAAATATCACTGAATTTTGAAATACTCAAACTAAGAAAAACCTAAAATGTTATTATAGTTTTCTCAGTGAATATTTTTAAAGACCACTTCTCTATAATTCCTACTGATGTTCCTCTCCAGCATAAATACCAGATTTGTGGATATTAAAATTAGGCAGTAGAAGAACTATCCATGAATGTAGGTAAGATACAACTTGGAAGACTTTTTTTTTCAAGCCCTACAAATTTCAAAGAGCCTTTGCAAGTGCAAACAGACTTCAGCTTTTTCACATTTCTCATGCCCAGAAATTGGGACATTAAAATGCCAGGAATCCTTTCAATATCTAAAATATGTGATAAATGCAGAAGAAACTCTCAAATGACCAAGATAACTTTCTGTGGAGCTGCCAACAAGCCAGATGATTGTTTCAAAAGAATATCAGTTTGGCTTGGAATGAATCTGTGGCCTTCGCCCCAAACAGGAAGGGCAGGTGGAATGACATGGTATACAATGCATATCCCAGTCCCCTTAGCAAGCATCTTCTGACAGCAACACTGTGTTATTACCAGGCTTGGCATCACATGCCAAACACATGGCTCTGTTGTATCTGAGGATAGGAATTGGAGGGATTTGGTCTGGGGCCATGCAAAATGAATTCTGCACCATCACATGGGGAGCACGTTACATTGGAAAAGATGCAAAATAGCTTCATCACACTTGAGAGTTTTATTTTCAGAAAAGCTGAACATAGTTGAAGAAAAAAAACCAGCCACATTCAAAAAAAGTTTCATGATGCAGGATACTAGAAAATACAACTCTGCTTTTTAACCACTATATACAACAAAAAGCAATTGTTTTTACCATTGCCATCTACCAAACTATCAACTGTGTGATCTTTTGCCTTAATTCTGAGCATTTAAAAGGACTTATTCATGTGCATTCATTTTTCACACATGCTTGTGAAACTAGAATGATGATTTGGCTTGAAATAATGCAGCCAAAGGGTTTTTGTAGTTGTTGCTGAGGTTTTTGTGTGTTTTTAAGAACACCTAGTCTTCATTCCCATATTTGCAGCTCCTAGTGGAGTTCATCTGAGTTTAAATTTGCTGCCAAAATTATTTTTTCCAGTATCTTTAACACTGACCGGTCTCATGAGAGCTTGTGTGCCCTGGGCTTTTATAATTAGGCAGCTCGCACCTGAGCATTTCTGTCTCTGGTAATTAGATCTCATGGCAGCACTTGCCTTCCTGTCTGGCCACTGGGCCGGGACTGAACATATTTAGGAGCCGTGACTGTGGGGAGCACTGATGTCTTGCCCTTTCTCCCCGCCCTTCTCTGCCTCAGGATGGCCAGGTTCTCAATTACATGGTGAGTGCCTGGAGGGCAGGAACACATCCTCCATTTCTGCTCTCTCTGTGCACCTAGCAGAATCTCCTCTTGTGGAAGACAGCTGAAAAACATTAACTTCCCAGCAGTAATAATGTCTATATGTTCATAGACAGTTACATGTTTTGAGCGAAATAGGTCTTTCTGTATTTATTTGCCCCTGTCCTCTAAATATTGGGGATGGTACAAAGGAAAAAATTTCTAGATGGGAATACTGAATTTAATCAGAATCGCTCCAATTGCTCTGTTCCTTTAAATCTGTCTGTAGGAGTCAAAGAGTGCAATGAACCTCAAGGTCCTTTTTCAAGATATTTTTCATCCTCAACATCCAGTGTAAGTTCACTTTCCTGGCCCAATGCCAACAGCTAAGGAGAGTTCCCTAAAAAATAAACAGAAATGCATACTATCTCATTTTTTTTTTTTCACTATGGGCTAGCCAACAATTCGCCGGTACACTGGCTAATAGAAGTTTGACATGGTATTCAATTTTGATTGATCTTTGAGATTTAGGTTGGGGCATATTGTTGTGTTTAGATTCATTCTAAAATACCTATGGTTGTGCCAAAGAGGAAAAAAACAAACAAACTAGTATTGTTCATTCAGGGGCTCATTGACTCCTTCTATCCCACGGCTGTCTCACTATCCTGCAGGTCAGACATCAAGTAGTGAAGCAGACCTAAAGAGATGGGCTGGAACAAGGTAGGTGGAGGGTAACAAGTACAGGACAGGAATCTGCTTTGGGAGAAAGAGCCTCAGCCCAGGGACTCCTATGCACCTCCCCAGCCTAACCAGCCATCTTCACCAAATTTGGGGCCATAATCATCAATCTGAAAGGAGAAAAAATGGAAGGGAAGGAATATGCCATGGCCATGGGGGAAAGGAGGGGGCAAGAATGGGAGGAGGGGGGAATCTGACTATTTTCTTTCATGAGGTGGCTAGTGGTAGCCAAAGAATATTGTGAAATCACCTCAGAAAAGCAAGCGATCGATGAGTTATGGAGCTGCTACTCTCCAGCAGCAGCAATCGTATTTTTACCAGCGTTCTTTTTCTGCCTTTAAGCAGCACAGAAAATGGCCAAGCAACTGCAGACAAATATACTTCTTAATAGGAAGAACAGCCACCATTATTGAGTGCTCACTGCATCTCAGCTATTCTGCTAAGAGCTGCCTTAAATCTTCCCTTTAAGGGTACCAATAAATATTTATTATTCTGACATATATATATATATACGTATGTATACATATATATATACATACACATATATATTAGATAGATAGTCATAATTTCTAACCTACCTTACAATCCTGTTCTATTGGTTATTAATCAGGTTTCTCCAGAGGAATAGAACCAACAAGGGGTGTGTGTGCATGTGCGTGTGCTGTAAACAGATTTACTAAAAGGACTTGGCTCATGAAATTATAAAGGTTGACAAGTCCCAAGATCTGCAGGGTGAGCTGGCAAGCTGGAGATCCAGTAAAGCCAATGCTGTAGTTCCAGTCTCAGTCTGAGGACCTGAGGACCAGGAGAGCCGATGGTGTAAAACAATCACTGTTTTACTTTTTTTGCTCCTCCATGAGACTATAAGTTCCAGAACTTGTAGATACTGAGTCTTAAAATTCACCAAGTATTATTGAGTAGCTGCTATAGGCCAGGCTTAACAAGGACACAATGCAGACTCTGTCCTTACAAACCTTCCCATCCTCCATACCTGTAGGACAAACCCCAAAGCAACCTAAATAAAATCAACTGAAAATTTAAAAAAAAATAAAAAAACCTCAAAAAATAATCCAAAGCACATGTCCTTGACAATTTTTTAATTCAGTTACAGTAATTAAAATCTTGAGTTTTTAAAAAGTCAACTATAAAAAACAAAAACAAACAGACAAAAAAACAAGTCAACTATAAGATCTAAGCCAATGTAATGCAATAACACTTAATTCTTCATTCAATCATTAGTGTAGTGATGAAATTCTCTGTAAGGAGTAAAACATCATGTCCTTTGTGACAAATTAAGCTACAAAGCTGTTTCCTCTGTTCTCTGGTTTCTAGCTTATATTAACGAGTGCCATAAAAGAAAGCCTTTAAGATAATATTTATTTGCAAAAACAAACACTGATTCAAAGCACTTAGAAGCACATATGTGCATTGAGGGGAAACACTCAAGGGAATCCTAATATTTATCATGTCGTGTATATGATTACTGTAGTACCTGCATATCTCCATACTCAAGCCACTCTCAATATTTCATGTCTATCTCTATCCTCGACCAGAGCCATTCTGGTGGCACACCTGCATATTACCCACGGTTAATGACACCAGTAAATAATCACATTTTACCCTCTGTCAGAACTGTCTCAGATTATATAAACATGATATATTTTAAGAAGGAATGCATCTCTGTTGTTTACAATTTAACAAAGATAAAGCTATGACAAATATTATAAGCTATAAATAAAGACATCTACCATTGTACTGCACTTATTCATCTCCGGGTTGAACAAATGTTAATTATACAGAATTTGAAAATGAGACTTGTTAATGTCATTTTTAATTTAGCATGTTACAGTGTAAATGTTTTCCATTGTGTTAATTTACACCTGTTATCACAAGCTTCATTATTAGGTTTATAGTGGAGCAGCTCTCTGTGACTCCGAAATTTGCTTAAAATGGCAGAAACAATTACTAATTAGAAGGGCATGTTTACTTTAATTATATTTATTTCCTAGTCTAGTTTTATATGTAATGTACTATGGAAGTGTATGATTTAATTAGTGAAGCCCATTTATCACAAGCAATTTCTCAAATGAGTGCTGCTTAAAAAATACAACAGATTGGTTCAGAGTTTTGTAAATTCCTTAGATGATATTTCTACAGGGACAGAGAGAGTTACATGGAGATCTTTCACTCATGCGCACAGAATACTTTCCCACTTTTGTTCTAAATACTGCAACAAGAATTCAACCCTAAAATTTTTGATGCAAATTTTAAGATATGATGTACAAAATTTATAAATTTATAAACTCCCAATTTTATGATCTGCACTCAAAATGAACACAGGCTTTTATTTGATAGTCACACTCACAAATTTCTTTTAAACCTGCTTTTTAAATTATGGAAAAAACTTTAATGTTTTTAATAAAAGGACATGCATTTTTTTCTCTCTAGAGTCATTTCTCTGGTACCCCAAGTACAATTGACTTTTTCTTTCCCAAAATTGGGGTATGGTAACCACCAATTCAATAACTGATTTAGGCACAGACCATCAGTAGATGTTAAAACTCCTGGGAAAGACTGTTGGAGAATGGGATAGTCACCTGGTCTCAATAGCACCCCACAAGCTACTTAATTGCAGGAGAAATAAAGTGTCTTTACAGGTGAGAAATCTGATGAACAGCACTTTAACCACATGACCAAAGCCAACACCACCATCAGTGGGACAGACGGACTTTCTGTGCTTCCTGAGGCATCGCCACAGGAAGGTAACCCTCCTGAGGTAGCATTCTTGAATCCTATAAGAAACAATTGAACAGATACTGATGTCGCAAAAGACTTTGAAAAAACTTAGAGACGAAAAAACTTAAGGACCAGTTAAAAGAGACCAAGGCAGGGCACCTGGGTGGCTCCGTAAGTTAAGCAGCCAGCTCTTTTTTTTTTTTTTTAAAGATTTTATTCATTTATTTGACAGAGAGAGATCACAAGTAGGCAGAGCAGCAGGCAGAGAGAGAGAGGAGGAACAGGCTCCCTGCTGAGCAGAGAGCTCGATGCAGGACTCGATCCCAGGACCCTGAGATCATGACCTGAGCCGAAGGCAGCGGCTTAAGCCACTGAGCCACCCAGGTGCCTCAAGCAGCCAGCTCTTAATTTCTGTCCAGGTCATAATCTCAGGGTCATGACATAGAACCGTGAATAGGGCTCCACACTGGGCATGGAGTCTGCTTAAGACTGTCTCTCCATCTCCCTCTGCCCCTCCCCACCCCTCATGGGGAGTACATGCACTCACAATAAATGAATGAATGAATGAATGAATGAGATAAGGAAATGTGACAACTAAATACAATATGTGATCCTTGACTAGATCTTGGATTGTTTTTTTAAAAAATAGCTATAAGGAAAATAACTGATAAAACTGGGAAGCTTAGGGGCACCTGGGTGGCTCAGTGGGCTAAAGCCTCTGCCTTCAGCTCAGGTCATGATCTCAGGGTCCTGGGATCGAGCCCCACATCGGGCTCTCTGCTCAGCAGGGAGCCTGCTTCCCCTCTCTCTGTCTCTGCCTGCCTCTCTGCCCACTTGTGATTTATCAAATAAATAAAAATCTTAAAAAACAACAACAACAACAACAAAACTGAGAAGCTTAAATATGAACTTATGCTAGATGATATTATTATGTTAAAGTTAAATTTTCCTGGGGTTTTAATGGTAATAGATTCTGTAACAGAAAATTTAATTCTTTTTTTTTTTTTTTTTTTTGACAGAGATCACAAGTAGGCAGAGAGGCAGGCAGAGAGAGAGGGAGGGAAGCAGGATCCCTGCTCAGCAGAGAGCCCGATGCGGGGCTCGATCCCAGAACCCCGAGATCATGACCCAAGTCGAAGGCAGAGGCCCAACCCACTGAGCCACCCAGGTGTCCCAGAAAACCTAATTCTTAAGAGATACACCTGAAGTCAGTAGGGATGAACTGTCATGGTCTGCATTCTTTAGAATTTTCCCAGAACAAAGTGGGAGCAATGCAGCAAGTGTAGCAAAACGACTGATACACAGGGGTGTGAGGCAGGGTGTGGGTAAAGAGTCCATCATGCTCATTACACTCTTGTTTCAACTTTTCTATAAGCTTGATATCAAAAATTAGTAAAATATGAGAGCTCCAATAGGCAGAATGGGAGGCCCAGCTAGGAAAACTCTCTATACAACTTCTTAGAGACAGAGTTGCAAGAAACATTATTGCACTACTCCGAATTTAAACTTTTTAGCATGAATATTAAATCCATTAAAATGGCAGAGTTACACTTAAAAATGGCTTCACAGTTGTGTCTCAATGTATTGATTCAAACGTTCCCATGAAGCACATTCCAGTCACCTTATGTTTTTAGGCCCCAGAAAGAATCCATGCTATGTGGAGCAGCCGAGATATTTCTCACTAAAGACATGTATTCCACCAGCCCAGGTGAGAAGTCTAGTACTTAGTTTTATCAGAAAAGAAGTATCTTTAGAGTCTGTGTTCTTTAATTTTAAGACAGTTACTCTAAGTTCCCTAACGCAGTTTCTGCATTTATAGAAACACCCTTTCTTAAAGGAAAGCAAACATCTCAATAAAGGAAAGCAAACAGGGCTTGCTTGGCCAAGAGAACTCCCCCAGAACCCTAGAAGTCAGATCACTCCCTGCTCATCCCCAGTAAGTCCCGGCTTCTATTCCCATGGCTCCTATCAATGCACATGCGCTGGACACCCACTCATTCCCTCACAGCAGGTGACACTGAGGATCTCTGCTGGGGACATGCCTGCTGCAATGATTCATGTGGATTAACAGCCAATAAGGTGACACAGTCCCACTGAAGGAGGAGGGGCCCTGTCCTCAGTCCTCCCCTATTCAGGCAGAGGAACTATATACAGTACATTCTCTGCTACTGTTTTAGCCTGCCGCAAAGCTTTCCAATAATCGATGGCATTTTTAGGAATGCTAGGGAAGTTATCTTTTAATTAAATGTCTGATTTCTCTCCATTGGCAGGGCCTTTTTCTTCCAACTCAGTCATTCTGGCAGTCTTCATTAAATATGGTTATCCTGCTGGGTAGGATAGATAACAAGCTGCTTTGCTAAGTGTCAACCCACTCCTAGCCCAGCCCTGGATTTTAACCTGTGAGGTAGACCAGGCCTACCTAAGGAAGCAAAACGACGGGGAAAAGCCAAGCTGAGCCAATGTAATGGCTCTCAGGAAGGTACAGAGGGCTGATGGTAAAAAACAAGTTAAGACCAGGGAGCCAATCCATGCACAAATCGGCAGCTCAGCAACTTTTAACAACAGTCTTCAAACGCACTGCACTTACAGGTTCTAAAACTGCAAACACAACTTCTGGCTCCAGAAAAGGAAAGTATTGGGTTGAGGCAAAGCTCAGTAGGAGAAACAAGAGAGGCTAATAGTGACCCAACTCCCCTTTACCAAGCTGTAAAGTTAAAAGGAAAAAGGTAAAAAATGAAGATGGCTTACGTTTCTAATCTACCATTTACAGAGAGAGTTGAAAATAAAACCCAGGCAGCTTTACGGGCATAGATTGTGTGTGTGTGTCCGTACCTCCCAGTTTATAGCTGTACAACAGACACTGTGTGTTTCAAGAAGGGAATCCTGGATAAGGAGAGGTTGCTGAAGCAAGGTAAGTTTCAGCAAAATGTAACCTTCGCCTAGAAACCAGGTAACTGGAGTAATTAGATTACAATCTTTCCAACACTGTGGGAGAGATTTGATCAATTAGAGCCAAGATCAGTTACATAATTTGGTTTACCTAAGTAATGGATCCTTAAAGGCAATCAATACTTCTCCAGGCTGTGAGTCCTCAAGACCTAAGATGCATTCAGCAAACACAAATGGATTTTCAAAGGACCTTAGGATGTTCAATCACAGACTGGGGAAGAAAACTGGAGAGGGAGGGGAGAAGGAAGAAAACCCAGTTTTAAGCTTGCTATATGGAGTCTTCTTTTCCTTCCCTCCTTTGTGTGCTATGTTCACATTTGTCTTATAGTTCATATAACTTAAATTTGTTTTACCATAAAGCTTTAATCCAGGGATAAGGAGCCATGCCATTCAGTTTCTATTTAAGATTTCAATGTTGAGTCTAATTTGATAGGGGAAAGAATCAGATTTCTATTTACAGTTTAAGAAATCGACAAAACTTAAATTGTGAAGTTTTTAGAAGATTTTATTTATTTATTTGAGAGAGCACAAATGAGGGCAAGTGAGGGTGTGGGGGCCAGAGGGAGAGGGAGAAGCAGACTCTCTGCCAGGCAGGCAGCCCCATGTGGGGCTCAACTGCAGGACTCTGAGATCATGACCTGAGCCAAACCTTAACTGAGTGGGCCACCTAGGCACCCCTAAATTTTGAAGTTTTAAAGTAAAATGCCAGAAGCAACTCCAGATCTCTCTTCCACCCCATGCACATATTATCTGTCCTCCAGGAATGAATTTGGAGGAGGGGAAAGGGGATGCCATACTCAATTTGTTTGGGGACTACCTAGAGCTGCCTTTTAAGACTATTCTTGCTGAGAATGGATCCAGAAGAGTCCCATGCTAACAATCAAAATTTCCGACTGCCTACTCAAGTGCAAGAGCTGGGTTTAGGACCGTCCTTCAGCGTAGTGGGCTGACTTACCAATTCGTATGGTTGAAAGTCTGAAGATAATGCATTTGTTCCTCTAGACAGAACACTCTCCAAAACATTCTAAGTCCACCCACTATCAACCTAAATTAGGTTTCCTGGACTGCAGGACAGGAGCAGCAGCACCTGTTAGCATTTTCTCCAGCAGCCCTCTTAAGTATCTTCTTGGGCATAGGCACCTGCAACATGCAAGCCTCTTACCAGTGATTTGTTTAACATACTTGCAATAATTAGAAAGTTAAGCAACTAATTCCTGACTTCCCCAAGAGTAGGGCTTCTATTAAAGGGTGTGGGGAAATGTGACAAGAGGGGAAGTGGAAGGGGGGAAATTTATACTAAGAGGCTTTTTTGCATAGCTTTTAAGTCTCTGTAGCAATGATGAAGAGAAGCCGAGGTAATCTAAAACAACAGGTAATCAGAAAGTCATTTTATTTGCCTTTTATCATCAATTATCTTCCTCTTGGCAGCAGTTGAAAAATTATGTTTTACTCAAAAGTCAGCCTGTTGACTTTATTTATACAACACCTGAACTGTGTTGGGTGTCAGCAGGTTAGCCACCGTGGAATTTCAAATTTTGCTGTTTGACAGTAACTGGGAGCTGACTTGGAAAGCAATCTTCTGAATAACTGCATTATTATCGTTCCCTAAAATCAGATGGGCTCAGCGCCAGCAGCATGGAAACATGCAGGGGCATTACATTAGAAGCTTGAATCTAGGCTGTCAGTTCCAATGACCTTCTTCAAAAATGAAGAAAAGTGCACCTAGAGCTCAGTCTTCTTGTCTGTGGGGTGGCGATGACAATGGGCACTTGAAGAGCGGTTTCTTTTTTTT
The DNA here is from genome assembly GCF_030435805.1 of Mustela lutreola. NCBI lineage: Eukaryota > Metazoa > Chordata > Mammalia > Carnivora > Mustelidae > Mustela > Mustela lutreola. The sequence continues at coordinate 64,892,740 of NC_081298.1, read as the reverse complement.
TTTTTTTTTTAAAGATTTTATTTATTTATTTGACAGATAGAGATCACAAGTAGGCAGAGAGGCAGGCAGAGAGAGGAGGAAGCAGGCTCCCTACCAAGCAGAGAGCCCAATGCGGGGCTCGATCCCAGAACCCTGAGATCATGACCTGAGCCAAAGGCAGAGGCTTTAACCCACCGAGCCACCCAGGTGCCCCGAAGAGCGGTTTCTGAACTATGAAAAATAATGTATGTGTAGTACCTAGAAGGGTATTTGATGCCAGGTAGGTGCCTAGCCTATTCTGACAGCTGTCAGGAGCAGTATCCTAGAGGAAGAGCTCCCCTCTGAATGTCCTGCATCTTTTTGGCCAATCCCCTGCTAATTCATCACAACGAGGTCAGATGCAGAGCTGCCCCTATAACCCCACCCCTGCTGATGGACTGCCCCTCGTCTAATTATGCATGCCAGCATGAAATCCTATCTAGAGATTCCCTTTCCTCCTCCACTTCAGAGTATTAAAGGATTAGTAGCCTTTGGGGCTCCCTGAGAGGCCAGAAGGGGGGTTATGGATAAAATCCAAGTAAATAAGCCTGTGGCTGTCACCTGGGTGGATAAGGACCACCTCTGTATCTAGCTGACAGGTGTGCTCCTCAGAATGCACACTACTGTCCAATGGCTGCAGTGCTTTGTCCTGGTTAAGGTTTCTCGCCCTTAGGCAGTTCTTCTTCATTTCTTTTAACAGGGTCAGTTTAACCCTGAGAACTAAGAGAGGACCCTTGGAGGTCACTGACACACCATCTATATCTACTAAACAGTCTGGCCAGAAAAGCAGAGGCCGGTGGATTGAGGAGACCCAAATTCTAGAGCTGCTCTGGTCCCCAGAGTACCTTGGGCAAGTCACATCCTTTGCTTTCTTTTCCACGAAGACATTGAGTAGATGGTCACTGTGATAGCAGCTAATCTGATGTGTCAGTCTGACCAGGCTACAGGTGCCTGGCCATTTGGTCAAACACTATTTAGAGTGTGTCTGTGAAGGTGTTTCTAGATTGCATTAACACTGGAATTAGGAGTCTAATGAAAGCAGTTTGCTCTCTCCAATGTGGGTGAACCTCATCCAATCCAATGAAGGCCTGAATAAAACAAAAAGGCAGATTTCCTCTGAGGAAGAGGGAATTCTTTCTGCCCAACTACCTTCAAAGTGGGACGAGGGCTTCTTCCTGCCTTCAGATTTGAACTGAAACATCACCTCCCTCAATTTTGAGCCTGCAAGCCTTTTTTTTTTTTTTTTAATTTTAAAGATTTTATTTATTTATTTATTTGACAGACAGAGATCACAAGTAGGCAGAGAGGCAGGCAGAGAGAGAGAGGAGGAAGCAGGCTCCCCACGGAGCAGAGAACCTCGAAGCAGGGCTCCATCCCAGGACCATGGGATCATGACCTGAGCCAAAGGCAGAGGCTTTTTAACCCACTGAGCCACCCAGGCACCCCGAGCATGCAAGCCTTTTGACTGAAACTAACACCATCAGCTCTCCTGGCTCACAAGCCTTAAGGACTCAGACTAGAACTTACATCATTGGTTCTTCTGGGTCTCCAGTTTGCTGACAGACCCTGCAGACCTTGGAACTTCCTTGCTTCCATAATCACATGAGCGATAAATCTCTTTATAAATATATGAATATATGGACATGCACACATACATCCTATTGAGTCTGTTTCTCTGGAGAACCCTAATATAATCACCAAGAACATTTTCAATTCTAACCCATGCCAACTGATCATACAATCTTCCCTTGAATACCTCCCAAAGAGGAGGAGACCTCCTTGTCTCCTGTGGCAGCTCATCCCACCCCTGGGATGAATCCAAAGCTGAATCAGCCATATACTCAGCCATAAGGAGCTTACTTCTAACAGATGTGATCAGACCTGAACAGCATATAGTATCTTTGCTTTTCATTATAATTAGGTTAATGCAGGCTGAGACCACCTTGGTTGTTATAGTTGACTTTGTTTCATTTTGGTTTTCCTGGTTATATCATAATGTTGGCAGTTAACCCTTAGCTTATTTTCACATGAATTACAATGAGGTTAAATCATCACCTAATATTTACACAGGGACATTTAGTATATAAATGCAGCGCGTTGCATTTAATACTATAACCAACATCATTTTCTTTCTTTTTTTTTTTTTTATTTATTTATTTGACAGATAGAGATCACAAGTAGGCAGAGAGGCAGGCAGAGAGAGGAGGAAGCAGGCTCCCTGCAGAGCAGAAAGCCCGACTCGGGGCTCGATCCCAGGACCCTGGGGTCATGACCTGAGCCGAAGGCAGAGGCTTAACCCACTGAGCCACCCAGGCGCCCCCCAACATCATTTTCTTACCCTAGGGGCAGAAAGTTCATAATTCTTATCCCATCATCTAGAGAACTATCTCTTCTTCTCCCTTCTCTGTCATTCAGAGACTAATTATATATCATTAGCTCTAACAAGAAACATGACACGGCTCCTGATCCCCTACAGCACTCCCCATTAGTATACCCTGTCTCTGGTCTCCAGCCCTGACTGACTACACATTAGAATCACCTGGAAATGTTAAAAAAACAAACAAACAACAACAACAACAAAAGACAGTCCTAGCCTCAGAGATTCTTTTTCAGCTGGGGGAGGTGAGGAACACAAGCTAGGACGTTAATAAGAACCTAGGTGATTCTAATATGCAGCTGGTCTGAAATCCAGTGTTCTTTCCAGGCCAGGGTTCAGCAAACTTATTCCGTAAAGAGCCAGATAGCAAATATTTTAGGCTATGCAGGCCATATAGTCTCTGTCACAACTGCTCAATTGCTCCCTTTAGCAGAAAAACAGCCATAGAAATGAATGGCTTGATGGTGTTCCAATAAAACTTTATTTACAAAAACAAGCAGTGAGCCATACTGGCCCATAGGCCATATTTGTCAGCTCATCCATTCACAAGTTTTAAAATGGCTGTTGCTCTCTCTGCAGCAAAAAAAGAAATTCATCAAACTACATTATCACCTACCTCACATTTCTCCATCTTGCCATGTCACAAAAGAGTCTCAAATGTCTTGTTAAAATCAATATTCACTATCTGGCAACCTCTTCCTGTGTCACACTACTGATCCCATCCAAACAGGAACAAACTTGTTCTTAAGAGAATCCTTTGTGTCTCCCAGTAATCACTGCTGCCTTTTTATACGTTCACAAACATCAGTTTAATATTGCTTCTAGAATTTCATCAGACACTGACTTAAGCTCACCCATCTGTAGTCTCTAAACTACGCTTTTCCCCCTTGAAAACTGATACATGTTCACTGAAATCATTTACAATCTTCTGGCATTCTATTTGCCTTGATTCACAAAATATTATCTAAAGTGGTTCCACAATCACATCTGCAAGTTCTTTCAGTGCCCAGGAGACCTAAATGCATTTTTAGCAGCTCTCATTATCTCTTCTATCTTGGCTTTAATTTCTTGTAACCATCTTCATTCTACCCATACCAATTTCAAAATCATTTTTCCTGATAAATATGGCAACATCAAAGCAGGAGTCAAGCAGTTCGGCTTTTTCCATGTCATCTGTTTATACCATACCATCATCTGTTGTAAATAAAGCTATGTCTTTTTTATTCTTTTTCGTATGGCTTGTTTTGAAATCCCTACACACAGGTGACCACATTCCTGGGACAGTCTGGTATATATCTGTTGCCTTCAGGTAAATGTTAATAGAGCCTTTCTACTCAGAAAAGTATCCAGTTTGAACAGCTGGCTCCATAGCAAAAGCTGAGGAAATGGAGGTAGACCGCATTTCACAGGCTTGATGAGTTTTCGGGTCTCTCTCGCGCACTCAATCAAAAGAGAAAAACATCTCTGTTGTCTCTAGCCTCTGTTCTAGATTCTAGAAATGAATCTAGGATTCATTTCCTGAATCTGCCATTTACTAGCTGTGTGATCTCAGAATGAGTTCTTTACTCTCTTTAACTACTGACTAGATTCTGTGGAACCTTTTATTATACAACCTAATACATGATCAAAGCACTTAGCACTGTATGCATATCATGGAGCAGATTCCCAGTAAATGTTATCTATTATTACTAGAAGCATCATTGCTAATGTTATTAATTTCCTCAACCCCCTCCACAGGGTCACAGTATGTAACCCTCTACTGTGGGTTTGTCCTTCCTTTTCCATAGTCACATTCTTTCTTCTCACCAATCTCTTTCTATCCATTTAAAGTCTACCTCCCCACAGTCTTGTAAAGTCTCTCCAATCCTGGTGAAGAAATCTTTGTCTCCACTAGAGACAAAGAAAGCTACAACATGCAGAGAAGTTTCTCCTCTGGCAAAGAAGCAACCTGTATCTATAACCTACATAATTTGAGAGCTACTATAGCAGGAATGCACACACATATTCCATGAATCCCTCAGCATCTTTATTTCCTGGAACCAGATAATATACTCTCTTTCATCGTTTCCTTGGGAACACCCCCTGAAAACTTGGGAGATTTCAACTTTCAAAGAGCCAGAGTAAATCACTCTAGCTGGATAGTATGACTATACTAATCTTCTGAGAATAAAGACTGACCTAAGCCATATTCAGATAAGGGCATTAGAAAAAGGGCTAGACAGGGACGCCTGGGTGGCTCAATTGGTTAAGCCGCTGCCTTCGGCTCAGGTCATGATCCCAGGATCCTGGGATCGAGTCCCGCATCGGGCTCCTTACTCAGCAGGGAGCCTGCTTCTCTCGCTTCCTCTGCCTGCCTCTCTGCCTGCTTGTGTGTACTCTCTGTCTCTGGCAAATAAATAAAAAATCTTTTTTTTTTTTTTTAAGATTTTATTTATTTATCAGAGAGAGAGAGCACAGGCAGACAGAATGGCAGGCAGAGGCAGAGGGAGAAGCAGGCTCCCCGCTGAGCAAGGAGCCCGATGTGGGACTCGATCCCAGGACGCTGGGATCATGACCTGAGCCGAAGGCAGCTGCTTAACCAACTGAGCCACCCAGGTGTCCCTAAATAAAAAATCTTTAAAAAAAAAAAAAAGAAAGAAAGAAAAAGGGCTAGACAGAAAACAGTGATTGCTGGGGTTTCAGTGTCAACTACAAAATTTGCAACCATTTATTGAGTGACTACTACATGCCAAGACATGATAACCTAGGCATTTTATAAATGTTATCACACCTATTCCTCTCAGGAACTCTGCAGGAAAATGAGGCTCAGAGGACTCACACACCCAAGGTGCCTAATTAATAAATGGCAGGAATAGCATTCACCTCAGGTCCTTTGCACGCAAAATCAGATATACCAGGCCTTTTTTTATGAAGACAATTCAAACTTGTTTTTAGACACAGTTGAAAAAATAGAAAGCCTCCATGAAAAACACAAAACTAGTAAGACTTTTATGTATTTTAGAGAAATAAATAAACCTTGTTAATTAAATGGATAGCTGACTTTAATCAATAATTTTGGTGATGAAAGTCAGGTATCCCAAGGGTGCTTTTTAACATAAGACTTATATAATACACACAAGGCCAGTACTTTGAAACAGATAACTACAATGAAGTAAAATTCCAGGAGACTCAAGAAAGGTATCACTTTGATTCATCCTGTGTACCAAAGAGAAAGTAGGTAAACATCATGAAATGGCCCAGGGTTGGTCTTAAATTTAGAAGATGGGTTTCTGTTATGAATTGAATGTTCAAATGTGGACATCCTAGTCCCCAGTATTACAGTATTTGGAGACAGAGTCTTTGAGAAGTAATAAAGTTTAGATGAGGTCATGTGGTAGGATTGCCCCCCCTCTATGATGAGATTAATGCACCTATAAGAAGTGGAAGAATCCATAACCCCTCTCTCCATCATGTGAGGATACAGCAAGAAGACGTGTCCACAAACTAGAAAGAGAAGCCTCCTCAGAAATGGAATCAGCTGCCTGTCACCTTATCTCAGACTTCCCAGATCTCAGAACTGTGAGGCCCAGATGTCTGTTGTTTAAACTACCCAGGCTATGGATACTTTTGTTACAGGAGCCTGAACTAAGATAAGCTCCTATCCTTGTCAATATACTTGCTACATGTTTGACTTTGTATAAGACATGTGGTGTTCCTGGGCCCTCCGGATTTAAATTTCTCTCTAAAAAAATATATGTCCTCTTTCAATAAATAATGTTAGGACAACTAGAGATCAAAATACAAAAGAATGAAGTTGGACCCTGTGTAATGGAGACCCAAGACCACCACTATGTTCAGATATTTGCTAAAAGGACAGTGAATCAGTGTATAGTCACACTCATTACTAAGATTTGTTACAGCTACATAGTAAAGATACAAAGCTAGATCATAAGAGGAAAAGACACAAGGGAGTCTGAAGGAACCCATGTGCAGACTTTCTATGCTCTCTCCCTCTCATGAGGGGTCACACAGAGCACACTTTTCTCCCAGCAATAAAAAGGTAGCAACATGTGTACAATGCTTCTACCCAAGAAAGCCCATTAGAGACCAGGCACCCAAGATTTTTAAGGAAAGCTGATCTCAGAGGCACCTTCTTCCTAGCCCACACCAAAATTACAGACCCTCTGGGTAAAAAAAAAAGCAAGAGATTCCTTCCTCATATCATACACAAAAATTAATGTGAAAGAGATCACAGACCTAAGTGTAAGATCTAAAACTATAAAAATCTTAGAAAATACAGTAGTAAACCTTCATGAACTTTCTTAGATATGACACCAAAGTACAAGTAACAACAACAAAAAATAGAGTGGATTTCATCAACATCAGAATCTTTTGTGTTTCAAAGACTATCATCAAAAAAAAAAAAAAAAAAGAGACACACAGAATGGTAGAAAATATTTGCAAATCACATTTCTGATAAGGGAGTTAGATCTCGAGTATACAAAGAACTCATACAACTCAATAATAAAAAGAAAATAACTTCTTTAAAAATGAGGAAAGAATATGAATAGACATTTCTCTTAAGGAGATACACAAATGGTCAATAAGCACATGAAAAGGCGTCATCATACTTAGTCTTTAGGGAAATGCCAATCAAAATTACAATGCGATACCACTGCACAAGCATTACGATGTCTATAATCAAAAAGATAATAAGTATTGACAAAAATGTAAAAAATTAGAACCCTAAGGAGCTACTACTGAAAATATAAAATGATGCAGCTCTTTTGGAAAACAGTCTGGTGGTTCCTCAAACATCTAAACATATAGTTGCAACATACTAACCAACAATTCTACTCCTAGGCATATGCCCAAGAAAACTGAAAATACTCATCCACACAACAACCTGTATACAAATATTCAAAGCAGCATTACTGTAGTATCCAAAAAGTATAAAAAACTCAAATGTTCATCAGTTGATGAACAAATACATAAAACATAGAACATTGGTATATTCAATGAAATACAATTCAGCAATAAAAAGTAACAAAGTACTGATATGTGTTACAATATGGATAAAACCTAAAAATGTTATGCTAAGCAAAATAAGCCAGATACAAAGGCCACATATTATAGGATTCTACTTACATGAAAGGTCCAAAACAGGAACATCTACAGAGATAGGAAGTAGATCAGTGGTTTTCTAGAGTTGGAAGTTGATGGGGAGACGGGACAATGGTTAAAGGATATAGGATTTCTTTGGGGATCATGAGGTGTCACAAAATTGAGTGTGTAAAGAGTCGCACAACCCTGTGAATACAATGAAACCACTGAAACATATATTCTATATGGATGAGTTGTACCAGTATGTGAATTATATTTCAATACAGCTATTTTTTAAAGAAAATTTTATGTCTTCATTTCTTCTAATCCAACTCAAGTTAACAGAAGGGCAATGAGAAAAACAGGGCTAATTCTGATCCAGAGGCCACATCAATGCTCCCATCTGGTTAAAGAGTCAGCCAAGAAGCCAGATGTCAGGACGAGAAGATGACCCCAGATCTGGCACTGATGCCTTGCAAAGTACCTTTGAAAGAGGACAATGAAAGCTTATCTGGCATGAAACACAGCAGTGTCCACAGAATAAGCTTTATGATCCCAGCCATATGATGGGTTTCCTCAAAATTATAAATAAATTAAGTTCTCCAAAACCACAAACACAAAATGCCTATGACCAGATGTATTAATCTGATCCATTCATTAACATTTAGAGAGTACCCCAAGGATCCAAGACACACAAGGGATGATGTTATTACCAAACACTGTGCGAAACACACCCTCTATTCCTGTTCAGCTCAACACCGGCCTCTGAGAACAGACGTTTTCACATTAACCTGCCTGGATTCTATCTGGTTATCCACTAACTTGTCTCAGAGTCCTCTGAATAGGTAGTAGAGATGTCGGAGGAATAGAGTGAAAGTCCTGGCACTACAGTGGGGATGTGGATTATGCCAGGGAGCTCGATGTGTGTTATCTCATGTGTCCTCAACCACTCAGTGTGGGATAATAATATTGTAGGTGAGAATACTGAGGCACGGAAATGCTAACTCGCCAAAGGTCACTCAGCTAAGAGGAATAAAATTGCACTTCAAAGCCTGTCAGTCTGGCTTCAGTAATGCCCTTCATCACCACGCTAACTGCTGTCAGCTCACCTATGCTATGTGCTTTTCCACCAGAATTTCTTATCTCTTCTAGACAACAGTCGAATGTTCTTCTGAATAATACATATAGTATTTCTCAGCATTATTAGGAAAAGTGTTTAAATACCTATTTTTATTTAATGATATCTATTTAAAATTTTAATTTGAGTAACGTTTTTACTTTACAATACTTTTGGGTGTGCAGAAAAGTTGCCAAGACAGCGAGAAGAATCCCTGTATACTTCATCCTTCAGTTTACCCTACTGTTAACATCTCCCGTCACTCTGTGCATCTTCCATAACTAAAAAACCAACAATAACACACTTTTATTAACTAAATGCCACCACATTTTTTTCCTAATGTCCTTTTTCTGTTCCCAAATTCCATCACATTATAGTTTGTGGCCATGGCTCCTTTGCCTCCTCTCACCTGCGACTGTTTCTCAGCCTTTTCTTATTTTTGATGATCTTGACAGTTTGAAGAGTGCTAGTCAGGCACTGTGTAGAATGTCTCTCGCTTTGGGTGTTACTGGTGTTTTCTCTTGTTGTTAGAACAAGATTATAGGTTTTTAGAAGACTAAAGGGGGTGAAGTGTCATTGTCATCATATCTTATCAAGGTTACCTACTATCTCCATGACTTACCCTGCTAATACCCACCTGGATCACCTGGCTGAGGAAGCATTTGTCACTCCACACAAAATGCAGCCCATACTTTAGGGATGGGGAGTTAGGTTCCATCTCCTAGGGAGGCAGCAGGATTATATAACCATAATCTTAGTTTCAAAGGAGTTAATCTGGCATGACATTTTAAAAAAATGAAACATGCCAAATGATCGAGTACTGCCCCACGCTGTTTGTAGTGACCCTGTCATGGTTCTGAGGGCTCACTGCTTGTCCAGCTTCTCATGTCTCAGAGTCACTGGAGTAAAATACACTTTCTGCAATGTAATAAAAAAGTGAACCAACCAACTTGCAGAGAAAGTAGAAAATACATTCCATTCTAGAAGATGTTTAATAGACAATAGGAGGGCAGAAGAAGGAAAAAATAACCTGTGATAGAGGAGATGAAACATGCTGTACATATTTGTATGGACAAATATTAAACCGGAAGTTTCAAATGAGCCTATCAAGCCATATAGATATAAACATCGAAAGTGAGGTATCAGGTTTTTTTTTTTTTTTAAGATTTTATTTATTTATTTGACAGAGAGAGATCACAAGTAGACAGGCAGGCAGAGAGAGAGAGAGGGAAGCAGGCTCCCTGCTGAGCAGAGAGCCCGATGCAGGCCTCGATCCCAGGACCCTGAGATCATGACCTGAACCGAGGGCAGGGGCTTTAACCCACTGAGCCACCCAGGCGCCCAGGTATCAGGTTTTTTAAAGGAACTTTTCAAAGTTAATGTATCCAATGATTTCATGATTTTACATAAGCTTTGCCCACTCAGAGTAGGAAAAAAAAAAGGAAGCCAGCAGAGAATTTTATATTTCTTTGAGAACAAAAAGCTGTGTTATGATTATGACCCACCACTACCAATAGAGTAAGGGCTAGCAGGGTGGGGCTGAGTGCCTGCTCTCACTTCAGTGAAAAGAAAGAGTCAAGAAAGCAGAAAGTAGAAAGAAAAGAAGGTAGAAACTAGAGCATTTGAGATGATTTCCCTAGAATCTGGGAGGCCTACTGGACTGGCAGCTGACACACAGCTAGAGGACCCCAGGCTAGCAAAAAATTGCAAAGAGAAGTGCCCGCATCCCATTATCAGCCTAAAGTGGGACAAAGGTGACTCAATCTGGGGAGCCAGAAATAGAATTTATGGTGGGAATGCTGGCCAGAGGTCATCCTGCCCAACAGACTTCCTTCCAGGAGATAAGGTTATCCCAACAGGGTCTGGGGAGAACAGACTTCTATAAAGTCAGAAGCTTGGATGCAACTGAAGGAGAATCCTGCCCTAGCAAGGGTGCTATGGTATGATGGGCCCAGGAGAGGAACCAAAACAGTGTCCATGGGAAAGGTGCTTTAAAAGCAGCTAACGCTTCCAGAAGTATGGCAGACCAACTACTCTGGGGCCTACCGGTCAAACAATCATATTCTAGATAAAAATGCAATCACTATTGTTTTTTTATGTTCAGAGGAAGCAAGCAAAATCACCAACAGGCACAAAGGAAAAAACAATCAAACAAAAACCCCAGGCAATGAGCACAAGAAAGGAAAGGGTCCTATAAGGGACAGTGTTGTTTCAAACTGGCATTAGGGAAGGCCTGATGCATGTGGTTGGGCTGGAGCCATCAAGAAAAGCTTGGGGACACCTGGAAGGTGGTGAAATTGTCACAGGACAGCAGTACCCCAGGGCTACTTGCAGAAGCAAATGCAAATACTCTCCCAGAAAAGCTTCCTTGGTTTAAGTCCCAAGGCTTCATCTACAGATTAAGATCAATCAAATCAAATATGAACTAGCAGTCAAGGCTTACTAAGTACACACGGAAACAAAACGCCATGCATGAGAGTCAGAAGAGATAGCGAACAACAGATTTAGACGGCCATGGACTTCAGAAGTTTCAATTACCAGAGACAGCCTATAAAATAATTATATATGAAATATTAAAGATGCAAAAAGATAGAATCATAAAAATAAACATGCAATAAGTGACTTTCAAAAATGACCAGGCAGTTTCAGTTTTGCAAGATTAAAACTGTGTTAGAGGGACACCTGGGTGGCTGTCAGGTAAGTATCTGACTTCCACTCAAGTCATGTTCTTGCTTCCTATGAGCCTAAGAAAACAATAATCCTACACTGGAGCTCCCTGTTCAGAGGGGAGCCTGATCCTCTGCCTCCCTCTGCCCCCATTCCACTTATGCTCTCTCTCTCAAATAAGTAAATAAAATCTTAAAAAATAAAAAAGTGCTAGAGATTGGTTGCACAACAATGTGAATGTACTTAATAACTGAGCTTAACTGAACTGTACAACTTAACAATGGTTAAGATGGTAAGTCTTGTGTGTAGACTACAGTTTGTTTTTTTTTTTTAAGACCAGCATTTTTAAGAAGAACCAAATAAAACATTTAAAAATAAAAATTATAGTTATGGGGGCACCTGGGTGGTGCAGTCAGTAAAGTGTCTGACTTTTAATCTCAGCTCAGATCTTGATCAGGGTCATGAGTTCAAGTGCCACGTTGGACCCTTTGCTGGGCATGGAACCTACTTTTAAAAAAATTATAACTATTGGAAACTATGCACTAGCAAAATTATGTAGCATATCAGTCAAAGCTGAAAAGGAAATTAATGAGCTGGAAGAAAGAGCTAAAGAAGTTGCCTAAAAGGCCATCCAGGGAGAGAAGGAGATGAAAAATACAGAAGATACGTTAACCTACAGGTTGAATACAATGAGAAGGTCTAACATGAGTCTAATCACATTGGGATGCCTGGGTGGCTCAGTCCGTTAAGCATCTGCCCTCAGCTCAGGTCATGATCCTAGTGTCCTAGAATCAAGTCCCACGTTGTGCTCCTTACTCAGTGAGGAGCCTGCTTCTCCCTCTGCCTGCCACTATCCCTGCTTATACTCTCATGCTCTCTCCCTCTCTCTTTCTCTGGCAAATACATAAATAAAATCTTAAAAAAAAAAAAAAAAAAGTCTAATCACAGTCCTAGAAGAAAAGAACAGAAACGATAGAGAACAGATGAGACCTTCCTGAAGGTGGTAGGACATGAATCCACGGACAAACTAATCAGGGTAAATAAAAAGGAATCCAATCTAGACATATTGTAGAGAAACGGAAGAGCCCCAAAGACAAAGGATGTTAAACAGCAACTAAGCCCAGAAAACGCAAAGCCAGCTTATGACCAGACCAGTCAAGTAAGAAATCCTGTCCATTTCTTATATGATTACCTTCTTTCCCTCAACTCCTTTTCCCCCCAACACAAACCCATTGAGAAGGAGCAGTTAAAATGCAGGGAAAAATGAAAAAGACACCAAATGCACCTCTTCTCCCATAATTAGAATGGATGGATGGATGTCTACAATCAGGTCTTAGCTGGGCAGGAAGAGTCTCACCTTTGAACAAGTGAAGTTTCTGAGGTTTTCACTAACATAATATGATAGTTTATTGAGCATTCTGTTACTACAGTGAGACAGTGTGTTTTCAACTTAACAGAACTGTCCAGTGTAAAAAGTATAAAAAGAGAACCGTGAGTTAGCCTTCCTCAACAGAAAGGAGGTGATAAATTCCTGTTATTTCTATATTGCAAGCTGCCAGAGACCAGCACTATCTCCCACTGTTTGTTTTCCCAGGGCCAGAAACCACAGTTGGCCTGATAAACGCGTTCTGTGTAAATCCAAAAATGTATCATTATGTAGTGATAATTTCAGTGCCCTCATTCACCTCCACTCCCATTTCTAATGTGCAAAGTATTAATCTGCCAATCGTTTTGAAAAGCATCTATGCCGTGCTCTCTTTTATAAATTCTATAGATGCATGATGATCAGATGCTCTCCTTACACACTATCTAGTCAGAAAAAGGGATGAGATAATGAATAATACCCAAGGGAAGGAAATCCCTTTTTCAGCTGGTTTAAGTCTTGCTGATAATGTGCATACAACATTTTGCATTTACCATAAAGCTCTTCAATTAGTTCATAGGCAAGTTAACCTTCTAACTCCCAGAAAATATAATTCATGCACGTTTTATACCATGCAGCATCCTGCTAGCTATTATCCATCATTTACAAGTGTTATTTGTCTATAAAAATGACACTAAATTTTTGAAAAATGACACTGCTCTGCCTGCTTCTGGCTGTGTTTTAACAAATGGTACCACTGCAAAAGGCTTTAAGTCGTATAAGAAGCAATTAGTCAAAGAAGCCATAAATATTTTTTAAAAGGATATAAATGATTGCTTGTCCAGATAGCCAAATGTCTAAAGGCTGATACACAATAAAATAAGGGTTAACATAAAAGAGTACACTTCATTATTTACGGTTAATAAAGTTAATCAAATTCAGTGCTTCTTACTCATGCATGCATTTAAAGAAAAACATGAGTATGATATGCATATTTATGGAAAAGAGCCCAAAAGATCATTATCTCAAAAGATAATCCAACAAAGAAAGAGATGCATAAAATGTTGCTATTATCTTATTACAACATAAACTGTTTTGCTTAAAACACAAACATTTATTTTAATTAAAACTATTAAGCTAAATAATATTTTCCACCACTGACAGCCATGACTAAAACATGCATTCCAGGATTAATATTAAAATAATTTTTGGTCAGAGAAAAACATAGTCAGAGCCCTTCAACGTTCCTTTTTCTGGTATCTTATCCACCTATCCTGGAGTATTTTTTTTTTTTTTTTTTTTTTAGATTTTATTTATTTGACAGACAGAGATCACAAGTAGGCAGAGAGGCAGGTGGGGAGAGAGAGAGAGGGAAGCAGGCTCCCTGCTGAGCAGAGAGCCCGATGCGGGGCTCGATCCCAGGACCCTGAGATCATGACCCGAGCCGAAGGCAGCGGCTTAACCCACTGAGCCACCCAGGCGCCCCTATCCTGGAGTATTTTTGTTCTTCCATTCAAAAAATCTATTCTCAAAAGATATATTAGGATCTTTTTAAAACAAAATTAGATAAGCATAAGCTCATCAATCAGTAATTTCTAAATGCATTATCTTCAAGTGGCTTGGTCTTTTATGTCACTTATCTGCTCAAAATTAAGTGTAAAAGAGTCTCCAAGAAAAGAAGATAGAAAATTAACTTCATTTCATAATACGTTCTCCAATCATGCCAGCAGACAGCTGACATTATTACAGCTCACACTTATAAATCAGTGATTATATACACTAGTTAAGCCAGAAAAGAAATGAAGAAGGCAATTATATAGTGGTGAAATTCCGAGAAGCACACTTGTAGTCAATGTTGCTAAACAGCAGTTCACTTGTGGTTAAAAAAAAAAGTTTTTAAATCCCATCTCTAGGTATTTTGGGGGGAGGGGGGTGTCCATAGTGACTTCTGAGGGAAATGTGTGTTACATGCAATGTGTGTTACAAGCAGAAAAGCCAACAAAGAAATCAATGGATTGTCATTTTAATTCATTTTATTGTTTATTTTGAATCTAAATTCTAAAAATTTCCATACATTGCTGAACAATAAAATAGTACTGAATCAAACTGAGACCAGGATATTTGGGGTGAGGTTGTGATAGCTATGTATCTATAGACACTTAGTAATGCATAAGCCCGTGGTAAATAAAGACACAAGAAGTCAGCCAAGCATGGTGTCCACACCCTCTTCTGCTCCTTGCCACTTGAATAAAGGCCAAAACACCACTTCTAATCTTATTTCCCATTTCTTAGGTGTGTTTCATTAACTCCTTTTTTACTGCACAGTTAAATACTCTAATTGGCACACTGTATACAGTTACTAGATGTCAATCATACTGGAATGCGTTTGTAATGGCCTACAGTCGAAGGGTTCTGGCAGACCCAGTGAGGTTCCCTTTATTTCTCACTTCTAGAGCCTGCACATGATAATACAACCTAAGCAGTGCATTGAGACAAAGTGGCTCATATCACTACAAGGCAAGGAATGTTCTCTCTTTCATCTTCTTTAAATTACTCTGGAGAAATGAGATATCCTTCTCGTTCACTCCAAATGAGCCCCAAACAATGTTCACCACTTTTGAAGTACCTTTTGATTGTCAAAGCATTTGCTAGTGTTCTATTTACTGAACCCCCCACAGCATCTCGGCAAGGACTGCTGGAGGAAATACTGTCCAAAATGACAGTTTTACAGAACAGAGAAGTGGGGACATAGATTCAGAAAATGTGACAAGAGTCTGAGGGCTTCTGCAAAAGAGGGAACCACTTTTATTCACATCTCCAACTCTAGGGTGCTATCTGGAAGGAAATACTACTTACTACTCGTGATCCTGGGCAACTGCGATTCACTGACTTGCATCTTCATCCAAACCATCTTCCTCATAATTATCTCCCTCCCAGCTAGCAAACATGGAGAGCTGTTCATACTTTAACACTTGCTTAAAAAATAAAAATTAAAAAAAAAAAAAAAGGTATTGTTCAAAAGGCCAGACAGATAACCTTAAATTGCCTGTCCCCAGGGAAATGTGAGAAATTCACTTCTTCCAGTCCAGTCCACAGCTAAGGAAAGAGCTGAAAAACCTGCAGGGGAAGGGCCTCTTATCTGTTTCCTTCCTGAGAGCTAATGGGGTGAGCACACAGACCCGAGTGTGTGTGTGTGCACATACGCACGCCCCTCTCCAAGCTCATCTGAGATCAATTAAGGGAGTTGTTTCGGAGTGATCAGTCTGTTCCCTGAAGGGTCAGACTTTCTGGTAAATATTTTTGATAACTCCACCCTGTCTAAACTAACCGCAATGGCAAAATTAAAAAAAAAAAAAAAAGAAAGAAAGAAAAAGAAAACAAAACAAAAAACCCTAAATGGCATGCTAGAGAAAGGGTCTAAATTCCACTGATAAGCCAATAAGTTCATTTCTAGTAATGGCTAATAAATATTCACAATGGCACCACATCATTTTATGTAAACTCATTTCTCTGGACATCTCAGGTCTCTAGGTACATTTAACACCTCTCTCCACAAGATAGGGCAAAGGTATTTATTAGCCCTATTTCACAAAAGAACGGTGGCCTAGAAAATTAAAAGACTCGTCTAAGCTAGAAACTGGTGACAAGGTAGAGACATGAATTCAGGTCTCCAAACTCTCTGCTAACTAAATAAAGGCCCAGAAGAGTCATAGAAAAGTCAACACAAACAGTGTCAGCTGTTATTTACACTGCCTACAATAAATATTTGTTCCAGAAAAAATAGTTCAAACAAGATGGGAAGTAGTTTAAACATAAAAGGCTGAAGGGTTCAGTATAGGAGAAAAATATGTTTGCTTTTACTACAGTGGAGGAGCGGTTCAGGAAGAGCCTGTCCTCCTGCCAAGGCTGGCCTGGGCTGCAGAGAGCCACAAGCTCATGGGCAAAATGGAACCAAGACACCTACTGCTTATCAGCACAACTAACTCCTCTCTTAAAGTCCCAAGTTCTCATGCTTTCAATTGAACCACATCTTTAATTTGGAATGCGAGAGATCTCTTTCAACAAGCAAAATTTTGATTTGTGTTATCAATAATGACCAAGTCTCCTAATTCTGACATAGTTAAGTGATACCAAAGAAAAAGAAAATTAACTGGGGATCTAAGGAGGCTGAGAAAATATCACATTAAATGCAATGGGAGGGGCGCCTGGGTGGCTCAGTGGGTTAGGCCGCTGCCTTCGGCTCGGGTCGTGATCTCAGCGTCCTGGGATCGAGCCCCACATCGGGTGCTCTGCTCAGCAGGGAGCCTGCTTCCTCCTCTCTCTCTGCTTGCCTCTACCTGCCTGTAATCTGTCTGTCAAATAAATAAATAAAATCTTTAAAAAAAAAAAAAAAAAAAAAAAAAAAAAAAATAAATGCAATGGGAAACAGCATGATACCTGCTTTCTGAAGGAGTGGGGAGAGTCCATGGTTGAGATCGTGGTTGGTGGTGGGGGCTGCAGTGGTTTCTTTTTGCAGGGGACTTGAATTTGGCTCCTGACACAGGTAGCCTAGAGTAGGAAAGCCACAGTAGGAAGAAGCCACATCTTTTTTAATAACACAGAGGCTGTCATGCATAAGGAGGAGTGGGTTTATTCTGGATGGCTCCAGGGGGCAAACCCAGTAAGCAGCCAGAGCAGAGCATTGTGAATAATCTGAACTGCTCAGCAACAGCAGGGGCTGCCTGGAAAAATCAGAGCCTCATCTTCGAACTGCATGCAGCAGAAGCTCAGAAACACAAGGTAAAGGACATTGAGAGGGGAATTCCATACTGGGAATGTCAGACAAAATAAAACCTAGGATTCTTTCAAATGTTAGGACTCTATGGTGGTTTTAAAACATCTCTGCACAAGCCCCCATGGCAGTTACTTCCAAATTATGGGAACTCTGGAATCACACAGATTTGAGTCCCGGTCTCAGCCCCACTGTTTCACAGCTGTGTGACACGTGGTAGCTCTTCCAACAATGTGTGGCCTCCGAACCTGGGTATTCATTAGAATCATCTGGGGAAACTACTGATCCATGAAGACATTCAGACCTATTCTCTAGAACTTCTAAAGCCTACCCACCAGAAGTTGGTCCAAGAATCTCCATTTTTAAAAAGTTCCCCTCAGGACTTGCTAGCAGACCAATTTGGGGACCACTGATAAACTTTTTTTTTAGCCTACATCTTTATTGGTAAAACAGACTTAATGACAGTTTTTGCCTAAATGAGTCGGAGATAATTAAGTAAGATAACATGTAAAATACTTAGCTTGGTGCCTATCTCTAATAAACATTCAGTGTCCCTTAAAAAATGTGTTCTCCATAGTACATGATCAAGCTTAATTAAGAGCACTCATTGATTAAAAATAAAGACAATGTGGCTTATGTGGAGTTAATGCTTGGCCATCTCCTGTTTTCTCATCCTGTGTTCTTCTGGCAACATGAGCAACACCTGATGCAACATAATTTGAATTAGTTGAAATGTCTTATCTATGTGAATATTGCCTTAAAATCAATTTAACATAAAGTTACATTTGAAAACTGACTGTAGCACTATATAAAGCTTATGACTTTTTGGTCTTTCACAACAATAAAAAGCTCAAGATATAAATTCTCTCCATAGATGAGTTTCAAGTTCATAATTATTCTAGCATACTCGGGTAAAGAAAGAAGACCCCATTTCTCATCTTCCCTGTATCAAACAGCCATAGTCACTCATTTAAAATCCTGCAAAGCACTGAAATGCAAGGATTATCCTGTTCTGACATTTCTATCAGCACAAATGGCTTCAATTCTTTAATTGTAAGGCTAAAGGTTAACATTCACCCTAGACACTAGGGTGAATGTTAAAAATAGCCCCAGAAAGAAAGAAAGAACAAACTAATTGAAGAAATTTATACGAAATGAAAAAATGTCTCCCGATTTCTGTATTCCTGGTTGTGAGTTATTAGACTGTTTCTGTTTGGGTGGTTTGTACAAAAAAATTGTGAAGCGTGATTGCTTAAGGAGTCTAAAAGTTAAACTCCAAGGAGCTCATCTGTATGTGAGAACAAGGAACTGTCAAATACTTCACCTCTTGCAGATTAAAACCCTCTGACTAACAGATGTGAAATCATTGTTGCTGTAATTGTTATAAGCAGAAATCTGAGCATTTTTAGAAGATACATCACATTTAGGAGCAGTCATTTTATGCCTCGGGTCAACTTTCCCATTCATGACTGATAGAATCGCTGCCTTTCATTTACGCTTACACTCTGGTTCCCCTGAATTACTATAAAGTGTTCATCATTATTCTACAGATGGGTTCTTGAAAAGTTATAAATTGAATTTTAATCATCAGTTATATTTTCACATTGTTCCATACATGATAATTTTAGAAGTGCATTATCTTCGTTTCTGAGTTCTCCTAATTGGCCACAGCAACTACAGTTTTCTGCTTCCTCCTACTTTTCTATGCCTGCTTCTACTGCGTAATTACAAGTGTCTGACTTACAGTAGACGCTTGATCAAGATTCGCTGAATGAAGTAATTGTATATAACACCTCAAAGCTCTACTCCCTCAAGACAGTTTTTGTAAAATCTTTTTGTTATTGTAAATCACCATCTCTAGTGAACTTGCTTGATCATTTTTAATTTTAATAAACAGAGGTTTTTCTTAAAATGAATTATACTGTTTCTGGTTTTCAGTTTTAAAGTTACTGGTAAGCATGAACATTTTATAACATATGAAGGCACATAATAGGATAAAATTATAGTATTATTCTTGTCCAGGATAACACAAGTGCTCAAATATTTGCTTAAAAGGATTGTACATGTTAGAAGTTATAACATTAAAACACTTGACTTGAAACATGCTACAATTTAATAACATAAATTTCTTCTTATCAACAATGATCTAAGAGCATATGGCCTATTTCTAAAAGAAAAAAATAAGCATGCATGCAAAAGCTTTTAATTCTGTAATTGTCATAGAAAATGGAGAACAAAAATGGCTGACAGGAGAAAAGCCTGAGGTATCTTTTATAGTTGACATCTGAACAACATTGGGGTACAGGGTGCCAGTCCCCTGCATAGTCAAAAACCCACATATAATGGCTGAGCCCCCAAAAACCTAATTAGTCGCCAACTATTGACCAGAAACCTCACCAATAACATAAACAGTCCATTAACACACATATCTGGTAGGTTATATGTACTATATACTGTATTCTTACAA
This sequence comes from Mustela lutreola, assembly GCF_030435805.1. Classification (NCBI taxonomy): domain Eukaryota; kingdom Metazoa; phylum Chordata; class Mammalia; order Carnivora; family Mustelidae; genus Mustela; species Mustela lutreola. The sequence goes on along the minus strand of NC_081298.1, from coordinate 64,872,878 downwards.
AAAAGTAAGCTGGAGAAAAGAAAGTGTTATTCAGAAATCATAAGAAAGACAAAATACCTTTATAGCACTACATGGTATTAATTGGGGGAAAGATCCATGTAGAAGTGGACCTGCAGAGTTCCAGGGTCAACAGTAATGAAAGTATGAAAGATAGAGGAGGGTTTTGAAGTTCCAAGTTCCAGGGGTTTATGTGAACAGTATACGAAATATGAATTATGAAACAGAACCCAAACCACCTGCGACTGAGGTGCCTCCATGACGTTCTACTCTACAAATATGGACTTGGGTTGGAACAAAGTCACAGTGCACTGAAGCATATGGACACTTTGTCTACCTCTGAAACACTGCTGGAGGAGGCAATGTGGTTCTGTGAGGCCTCTGGTCTGAAGAAACCTCCAACCTTCGGCTCCAGCCTGAAGCTGAACAAATGAGGTGGCTCGATATTAGGGTCTGCCTTTAAAGGGGTTGGTGTTTGCATGGGTACTGGAAGGAACTGAAAAGAGCACCCCTAAAAATGCTCTGAGCAGAACTGTCGATAAATACCAAATGATGAAGTAAGTGGCTGGCACTTACTTTCTTTTTTTTTTTTTTTTAAAAGATTTTATTTATTTATTTGACAGACAGAGATCACAAGTAGGCAGAGAGGAGGCAGGCAGAGAGAGAGCGGGGGGGGGGGGGGGGGGGGAGGGAAGCAGGCTTCCTGAGGAGCAGGGAGCCTGATGCAGGGCTCGATCCCAGGACCCTGAGATCATGACCCGAGCCGAAGGTAGCAGCCCAAACCACTGAGCCACCCAGGCGCCCCTGGCTGGCACTTTCTTTAAGAAACCATAATTGTGGGACGCCTGGGTGGCTCAGTTGGTTAAGCAGCTGCCTTCAGCTCAGGTCATGATCCCAGCGTCCTGGGATCGAGTCCCACATCGGGCTCCTTGCTCCGCAGGGAGCCTGCTTCTCCCTCTGACTCTTCCTTCCACTCTGTCTACCTGTGCTCGCTCTCACTCACTCTCTCTCTGACAAATAAATAAATAAAATCTTTAAAAAAAAAAAAAGAAAGAAACCATAATTGTGTCTTATTTTTCCTTTCTCTGCCTGTGAATCAGCGGCATTTTTCCTGTGCCTTTTTCCTCTCCCTTTCAGAGGCTCAGTGAGTATATATTCAAGGCACATATTGCACAGCAGATGTGGTTATCTGCAGGTAGTACAGTCAGTAAATCCAGCTTGCTCAACTAAACAGCATTTATCATGTATTTTTATGCCTTCTGACGTCTGTTACTAAATATAAACAAGGGAAGAGTCACTGACAACTGGAGATTTCTAATCTATGAGATAGGGTGGCTAGAAAAATCACCTCTGTTTTAACCACAAAATTAGATATTTTGGCCTCCCTCTGTCCATGATCTCAGGCTGTCCTCTAAATGACCCCTCAGGCTTTAAGGGAATATATATGGGCCTTGAAGAGAAGGACCCATGGAGAGGTGAGTCCGGCTGGAGCTGACTTGCTGACTGGGCCACAGTGTAAGGTACCTGTTCTATTGGTAAAGGCTGGACCACACACATCCCCGCCCCCAAACCCCACTCCAGGAAAGCGCTAGTCTTAGACTAGGAAGGGAGCTATTAATGAACTGAAATATCTCCAAAGTAATACTGATTACTACACTTTGGGCTTTTTGTTTATTACATGTGAGATTAACATCACAAATGCCAAGAACCCACCACAACATACCATAAACATTGACGATAAAGTGTATTTAGAATACTTCATAGATTTTCTGGACACAGAAAATTCCATCCAAAATATGCTCCAAACATAACCATCACTGGGGTTTCTTATTTGTATTTTCTTTATTTTTTATTGACATATAATTAACATACAGTGTTATATTACTTCCAGGTATACAATATAATGATTCATCAATTCTATACATTTCTCAGTGCTCATCAAAACAAGTATATGTTTTCTTTATCTCTGCCATTTTATCTGCATTTCTGTTTCCTGCCATCCCTACTTTAACTGAGTCCTTTCTTCCCCTATTTCTGTTCCCATATTAACTGATTTGGCTAATTAATCTACAAATATGAAGAAATTATTGTCAAACTTCACTGAAATGTCATTTTTCAGCGAAGATGAAGTCCTACACCTGAAGGCTGAATGCTGAGGACAGATCCCCTAACCTCAGTCTCAGAGAATCTTACTTGCTGTAGTCCATTATGAGTTGAACTGTGTCCCCCAAAATTCATATGCTGAAGGCCTAACCCTACTACCTTAGAATGTGACCTTATTTGGAAACAGGGTCACTGCCACTGTATTAGTTAAAATGAGGTCATCCTGGAGTAGGGTGGGCCCCTGATCCACTATGAGTGATATCCTTACAAAAAGAGGAAATTGCCAGTTGGGCATGAAAGTAGAGATCAGTGTGATGTTTTCCACATGCCCGGGAAAGCCAACTATTGCCAGCAAGCCACAAGAAGCTAGGAGAGAGGCAGGAAGAGATTCTCCTCCACAGTCTCTAGAAGGGAATGACTTTGCCAACACCTTGATCCAGAGTTCTAGCCTCCAGAACAGTGACACAATAGATTTCTGTTGTTAACGCCTTCTTGTCTGTGGTGCTTTAACAGCCCTAGCAAACTAATACACACACCATGCACTTTCTCTGTTCACCCAGGGTGCTCAACAAAATGTGTTATTTGGTCTAATAAAACAACACAGAGCCACATAAATAAGACACCAACTTCTTTAACAAATATAAGCAAGATCTTACATCATGATCAGAATTAAAAATTAAAAATTGTTGCCACCTACAACACAAAGGCTTCTTGACAGAGTTTCAGATGGCTACTTCATGGAAATCAGACCTTTTTTATTTTACATTTAAAGTGTTACATCTAAGCTTAAAACTATAAATAAGCAACTTATTGTGCAAAAAAGCAGCATTTTACTCCATCCACACTATATATCTAGTGGGGAGACTAATAAAATGAGAAATTCTTAAATTATGAAAAATGAGAACATGTGGCCTCTATAATGGAGCACTGAAAACAAGTCATAAGAGAAGAGCCAGTCCCATAATATGAAGGAGACTGAATAGAAAGTTCTAGAAGGAAGACCCCTACCAGGCCCTGTCTCAACATAGATCAGACACTTACTCATTCTGAGTATTGGTTTCCTCATGTGGATCTGTCAAATGTTTCAGGTATGGCCACCTAACTCAACACAAACTTTCCAGATCTGACTGAACTGGTGACTCTGTGGCATTTTATTCTGTTGACACCCCCATCCCACACCCTTGAAATTTCTTGCTTCCTGGGCTTCTGGACTTTGTCCCCTCCTGGCTCTCCTCCTGTCTCTGTATCTTTTCCTCCTCCACCTGCCAGGGACACCTCTCACTCTCTTTCATACTTGTCACTCTCCCTCCTGTACCCTATGTGCCATGCCATCTCCAAGCCTGTACTCCTAGGCCCAACCTCTCATAGCTCCCAAGCAGTGATCTCTGGGGAACAGTTATGCTAATGATCGTAGCATGTTAGCAACATGCCTGGTACCTACAAATACTCAGAGCTGCATATTTTTACATGTGTTTTTACAGCTGATCCACCACAGGATCAACACGCCATAAAGCGATAAGGTGACTTGGAAAATGGCCTGTGACTAGATTAGTCTCTCAAAGAAGGTTAAGACATCCTGGCACCTTGTTTATAGTATTCTTCCATTTAGCAGATGTCTTCATCTCACTTTACCTGGTAAAAAGTTAAAGCCCACTCTGCCTCTCAATTTTGAATCAGAGGGGTACAACACAGGCAACATGAGTTTAATAGCAACCAACATGAGGATCTGCAGGTTCTCCCTAAGACTGAACAAATGGGAAGAGCTAAGGGGCAGAGGCCCAAAAGAGTGCTTGTTAGCCTTGTTTATCCTGAGAACACAAACTCTGACCTTGGAGAATTAAGGAATATTTTGGAGACAGTCCCTGCCACTCGGAGGCAAATTAAAGCCCACCTTTGAGGCACTGGTGGAGAAGGTGGTAAAGGGTGGCAGCAGGAAGCCTGGATAGATTGAAAAAATTTTTCTAATTTAAATGTTCAAAAGAACCATTATTGGATCTTAATTCCTGCCAGTAAATAAAGCATTTAATTATATGACAATGAGCTATAAATATAACCCCTATAGAAAGGAAACACAGAATAGAGTTCTCTGCTCCAGGGAGTATCCTTTGCTTTCAAAAGAATAACCTGAGCTAATTGATCATGTTTCTTGGTGGGTGATCAGATAAGTTCAGAGCAGACCCATTTAGGCGAACAGCAGGTGCACAGAAGTGGGCCATGGACTAAGTTAAATGTCAAGGCTCCCAAGTAAAATATGGCAAACATCCCTGTGCCCTCAACCAACCTCCTCTAAAACCCTGGTAAGAAACACCAAAATCAATGCCTTCCATAAGAAGCACAACAAAATTTAGGGAAATAGTTATGTCTGGGCATAACTACTCCTTTATACTAAAGCTCTGAGAACTGAAGGAAAACAATACACAGAGCAACAAATGATGGCCAAGCTGTTTGCTTCTCTCAGAATGCCCAATTCAAGATTCTTCACTGAAAACAGCCTTCCACAGAGCACAATGAAGAGAGAGCTTGAAGAATAAGCATGTATGTTTCCTAGAAATTTTCAGATCAGAACAATCCTACTTCTAAACATAGCAACAACAGTATCAAAAAACTTAGGGTGGGCAGGGGCATGGGTGAAATAGATAAAGGAGATTACCAGGACACTTATCTTGATGAAAACAGAAAAATGTACAGAATTGTCAAATCACTATACTGAACACCTGAAACCAATATAACACTGTGTATTAATTATACTTCAATAAAAGAAAATAAATAAAAAACAAGCCACAAAATAAAATAAAGACCTTTTTGTTTCTGGTTTCAAAGATTACATTTACTTCTAGAATGAAAAAAAAAAACCTGTTAATTAGGGAAATAGCTAAGAAAATTTCTCTATAATTAGGGAAAATGGAAAACCATCGTATTTTGTAAATGTTTCCAGCTTTCACTTTTCCCTAGAGGTTCTGGCCAAATTCCCAGCATACATTTATCTGATGATGTTTCAAAGGATGGCAAAAACAGGATATCATATTCCAGTTGTTCGTGTTGCTAGTGTCTCTGCAGCTCCCTCCTCTGTAAGATGTTTTACACCTTGAAGGCATTGTGTTGTTGGAACATCTTGGGGCTCAGGTGATAGAGCCCAGATCACCTGGCTAACTGGACACAACCACACCCCACACCTGAATACAGCCCAGACTCTGCTCTGATACACCAGTCTGTGCTTCCCACCGCTTACCAGAGAGTGTTTGCAGGCAGCTTAGCATGCTTTATTGAAGCACATCAGAAAGTCAAAGAGGACTGGAGAAATACAAAACTCCTCAGGAACCAAACGAGTTTCTTCTGGTGACATGAATGTCTCCATCAAATCAGAGTACGGATGTGAACTGGCTGGAGTTTATGGGGGGAAAGATGTGGCGTCAGTCTCACTCATCTGCTCTCCACATTCTAACTTGTCCTCAATTACGTCTGTAACTACAAACCGAGATAACGCCTTATCTCATGCCATGACAATTAAAATGTCACTCTTGAGATACTAAGAACACAGATTCATTGTGGCTTCTGCTTAGAGAACTATAAACACTGATGGTGTCACATTTGGACTTTATGCAGGGGCTTCTTTCCCACTGAGGATCTGACACCTTCTCAGGAAAAAAGCCTTCCCAGAAAAAGCCCTACCACCAGAAAGTAAATCCACATTACCTCAACCTCAAATGCAAAGTGCCCACTAAGCTTGAACTCCCAGAGAGCCTAAAACCGAATATCTGACCACATTTCCTAAGAGACAAGTCACAAAATACCTGTGGTTCTGACCCTGGGAACCTGTTTGCCTTTTTCTCTGCACAACTGAATCAGAGCATATCGTACACTCTCCTTCTGAAGGCCTTGATGTTGACTCCATTTGAGTTGATAAAACTGCCTCCCAGCTGTGTGGTTCTTTTCCCATTTTCTCCTCTTTTTCCTTTTAATAAACTTCCTGCTGAGGCACAAGAGGCTGGAGCAGTGCTACTGAAGGTCTCTTGTGAATGCTAAAAATGATTTAATCTGCTAGCAATATTTCAAGAGAGAGAAGCATGGTCTCCTGGGCCAGTGCAATGCTATCAACATCATGCATGTGTGGTAGGTAGAAAAATGGCACCCCAGAGATGTCCACCACCTAATGCCCCAAACCTGTGAATACATTCCCTTACAGGGCAAAGGGGGCTTTACAGACGGGATTAAGTTAAGGATCTTGAGCTGAGGAGATTATCCTGGATAATCCCAGAGGGCCCAATCTAATCACAAAGGTCCTTAGAAGAGGGAGGCTGAAGAGTCCGAGAAGCAAAGGTCAGTGAGAGGTGACTGCTGGCTTTGAAGATGGAGGAAAGGACCACAAATCAAGGAATGTGGAAGCCTCCAAACGTTGGAAAAATCAAGGAAACAGATTCTCCCCTAGATCCTCCAGAAAGGCACCTTGATTTTAGCCCAGTGAAACCTACTGCAGACCTCTGACCTTCAGAACTATAAGATAATAACTGTGTGTTGCTTTAGGCCAGTAAGTTTGTGGTAATCTATTCCAGCAGCAATAGAAACTAGTACAGGATGTTACTTCCTCCGTCCTGACTAATCCAATCTAGGAGTTTTGGGGAAGCAGGTGAGGGAAGCACCTAGCTAATCCCCAAACTCTTGTCTACTACTCCAACTCTGGATTATCTGTTCCATCAACAGAAACTGACCAGGTACAGTGTGCTTTGTTTGGAGAACTGCAGAATTCTTAAGGCTAGAGAATCTATTTGATAAGCCAAACCCATAATTTTATCCAAGAGGAAAATAAGAACTCAAAGAGGTTCACAGAACTCCCATGGACACCCAGTCCATTGCTGATTTATATTCATTTTCTGATCCAGTTTCCTCAACTTCCTATATCCTGCTTATATTGTGAACAGTTCCATCCCTCAGGAATACATTCTTCCCTCCCTGATTTCCCTTGGCAAATTTTTCTCAGACATAAATATTTCAATCAGTAAAGTGTACACATTTTGCATATTCCAGCTAGAAACCAATAGAGGCTGGCCAGCAAATCCATAACCAGCCAGACAGACAGAAAGAAGGTCAGCTCATGCACTGAGGAGGACTACTATGATGCCAGAGACAGACATTTTGGAAGTCAGGTGAACTCAGCTTCTGCTGAAATGCAGAAGATTTTGTAAATCAACAGACAGGTTTGTCAAGTTGTTGGTTCTACAAACACCATCTGAAACACTAAAGAGCGTTTTTACCACTTTAAACTCGCAGCTTATTACAAGGCTTCTTAGTTTTTATTATTTTTAATCAAAATTATATCTTTAGAGCTGGAAGAGACTTAAAGACCATCAGTTCAATCTTTCATTTAGTCAAAGAATCCTCCCTTTGAGGATTCTTCATCTGTATGTATGCCTCAGTCTTGACTCAGAAGCACAATTCAGACAATGTCTGGGAGGGCTCTGCTCCCAGCCGCAGCATCACATCTTGCCTTCAAGCAGGGGTGTAAGAGAACACAGAGAACAGGCTCACTTGGCTGCACACTGAATGGAGTCACATGGACTCCTGAATGTCTCCTGAAGAAAGAATAAAAACTGAATTGAGAATGATATGATGTCAAATGAAATTAAGTTTTGTGTATAGGAGAGTATACTAGCCTGAAAAAATAGAAAGCCCACTAGAAACAAGCAAACTAGCAGATGTGAAGTTACTGGGCTACTATGTAAACTCCTCCGGGCAGCCACCATCTGGACACACTCTTCCTTCTTGCCTGCCACCCTTACTTTATGATGGGCCCATGACCAGGACATGGTGAGTTCGACTGGGATGGACTGGTCCGTCCCCGCTTTGCTCTCAGAAAGGGGAAGAGCTCCACAATGTGAACTGTGCTTTCTTCTGGCTTTCATAAACACTGAAGTTCCCCAGCTTCATAAACACTTGCCCAAGCGATCTAAACTTTCTGTGGTGGTCCAGGTTCCTGTACCAGTGTGTGTTCCTTAACTTGAAGCTTATTTTCATCCGGGTCCAAGATTAGTCTGCTGCATCTAAACTCTGGGTGAATGGGGTGCAGCAGACTCACTGTAAGAAGTCAGTCTCCTTCGAGTCTGGTGCTCCTGTGCTCCTGGTCATGTAGACAGAAAACCCTGGTCTTAGCTTCCCTGCTCTGACTAACCCTACCCTTCACAGTTACTCTTGTCATTATCACTCTACCGTGCTAGATATCTAGCACTCAGAGCAAACTGACCAAGAACCACCATATAAAAAAAGGATTACAAAAGCTGCAATGTCCTTTAAAACAATGAGACAGAGCACCTGCTTTGCTTTAAAATCGCATGACATAGTACAATGACATTATATCCAGTGTCACAATTGGGCTTAAATCTAACTGTGCCTTGGTTTCTTTACCTGTTCTCCCTGCTGTGGGTATGTTATTGTGATGACTAGGGAGAATGTAGATAGGATGCTATTAATTATTAGTAGCTCTTAACCATCATTGTTATTTGTACAGTATTACATGGATTTTTTGCAATTTTGCTTAGCTTTGTCAAAGAATAAATTACTTCTAATTAAACCATTAACATGGTATATCTGGAAAGGTTTCTTTTCCTTTACATTTTTATTCAAGGCCTTGACTAAAGCTTTAAAAAAATCACATGCAGATTTCTCAATAAATTATTTTCTTGAAACCTGGAGAATAGAGGCCAAAGTAAAACCTACCATCTTGGCTATATAAAGAAAGAAATGAAGAGAAGAAAGAAGGGGAGGACAGAGAGGAAGGAAAGTGCAAAAAAAAATAGGTAAAAGTAAAACTGATTTAAAAAAAAAAAAAAGCATACACACACACCAAGCTCTAACAAGTTTGCCTCAGTTATTCTCTCTGGAGGAAACAGTTTGTATTGTTTGGGCTAAATGACCATTTCACACATAAAGATTAAGAATCAGCCCAGTCAGTGTTAGGTATTAAGGAGAGCACGGATTGCATGGAGCACTGAGTGTTAAGACGCGAACAGTGAATCATGGAACACTACAGCAAAAACTAATGATGTACTGTATGATGACTAACATAATAAAAATTAAAAAAAAAAAAGAATCAGTGCATTTGGGAGACTTTTCAGGTAAATGTCTACTTCAAAGCAGGAGGGCATTGTCCTCTCCTGGGGACAAAGGGAAGAAAAGCTGTCTGCCTATCAGACAGGAACAAGGATGTAACCCTGATTCCACTATTCATTGGCAGCAACACTTAAACATGTATTTAATCCCTCAAAGTCCTGTTGGCCCCATTTGTCAAGTGGGACAGAGAGCCTCCACATAGAGCTGTCTATGATAAGCATTCAGGTTAACTTGCGACCTGTCAGCTGGGTCACTCACCTCTGCCTCTAGGAAAACAAATAAATGCCGCTCCCTGCCCCAGGGTGCTGCCAAAGGACTTTGAGAGTGAAGTCTATACTTCTCCAAAAGAGAAGAGCTCTAAAGAAACAAGGGCGATGATCAAGACAAGGCTGAGAACCAACGGTGAGATGGTTTTTCTGAGTAGTGGGTAGGTTTTTCTACTTTTCTGAGAGATGAGTAGATTGAGGGGAATCCAGAAGCTAGAATTGAGGGGAATCCAGAAGCTAGAAATGAGGATTGAGCTGACAGCGAAAAAGTCAGGTAACAGCAGACACCTGTAGAAACCAGAAATGCAGCCTGAACGGCGGTCCAAAAGCCACAGAAAGAACAAGAGCTTATACTGCTAAGTTTACCACAGAGAGCAGGGCCAGCTACAGAGTAAGTCAAGCCCACGGTCTACAAGCACAATCCCATAAACTGCCTCAGGAAGGGGGGTGATTCAGTTTCAATAAATGAAAAGATCCTGATACTTAGGACTGTTTTCTCTCTAGCGTGAAGTTATCTCCACACTACAGCATGTGGATTCTACCTAAAAGCAATTTTCTCCCCTTCATTCAGATCTAGAGACAGGAAAGTCCCTGGACAGCCACATCAAACAGAGCTGGAAGAACAAGAAATACCCCACAACTTCAGTGACCACCTGTATACCTAATGAGTTCCTCCCACAGATAGGTTAAATCCACACTTTGGTCTACCTTCCCAGATTTCCACTGGCCTGCACAGTCCCTCTCCCAGCTGACTTAGCAAAAGTTTGGCCCATAACCCACCCACATTCTAAATTCACAGATAAAAGGAGAAGAGAGACAACTTTTTTTTTTTTTTTTAAAGATTTTATTTATTTATTTGACAGAGAGAAATCACAAGTAGATGGAGAGGCAGGCAGATAGAGAGAGAGGGAAGCAGACTCCCTGCTGAGCAGAGAGCCCGATGCGGGACTCAATCCCAGGACTCTGAGATCATGACCCGAGCTGAAGGCAGCAGCCTAACCCACTGAGCCACCCAGGCACCCAGAGACAACTTTGATTAGGGTTATAGGACCTCCACAGTTGACTGATTTGCCTTTTGATGCACAGAATCTTTGAGAGGAAAAAATAGTTACAACTTATCAGGGGCTGGGAGTAAGGCACTGCTCATTCATTTAATACTCATACAACTTCATGAGGTAGACAGAACAGTATCACCATCCCAATTTTATAGGTATAGAAATAAAGAATCAGATTGTAATGAGTGGCATGGACAGAAGTCAAGCCCATATCTGACCTTTCAATGATTAGCAACTCTCCCATAACAGTCAACAGGCAACCTATATAGAACCAAAAATACTTCTATTGGGGAAAAAATGAGATGTAACCTAACTGAAAGATCTTGTGTATCTGAGGGCTTTTTCAAAAATCCATTTAAATGGGGCATCTGGGTGGCTCAGTTGGCTAAGCAGCTGCCTTCGGCTCAGGTCATGATCCCGGGGCCCTGGGATCGAGCCCTGCATCAGGCTCCCTGCTTAGCAGCGAGCCTGCTTTTCTCTCTCTCACTCTGCCTGCTGCTCTCCTTACTTGTGCTCTCTCTCTGTCAAATAAATAAATAAAATCTTTTTTAAAAAATCAATTTAAATAAAAAAATTCCTACTGACATTTCTTTCTTTCATTTAGTAATTTTTAATATCTATTTCCTTGGAAAGCTTTTTAAGAGGGTTTGTGAAAGTATATAAGCCCTCTAATGTTTTCCTAATTTTAATTTTTCATCATGAGTTTCTCTCATGATCTCAAAAATTATTCAGATCCTTGTAAAAGTGCCCTAGAAGTAAAACTGATGTCAGGAAAAACTGAGACATGATGAAATATAAACTGATGAAAGAATGGATGAACTAACAAACTCTAGAACAGTGCCCTGCTGTCCTATATCCCTAAATTACCCAACTTCAGCAAGAACGGTGACTGGGAACTCCCAACCAATGACAGCCCCATAGTGATTTCTGGATGCTAACTACAGACCAGGCCCAAATTCCTAAAGCCTAACCCTGACTTTATCACACATACTTGGCAAAAGAATGTTAACCTGATAAAGACGTCCTGTCCAGCCATGCTTAACTCAATGCCCCCAACATGTCTTCTTTCCCCCCTAACTGCCAGGGAAGAAATGGATCACTTCTATACAACTGGGGTCTAGCAGGACTATATTAAAATGTCCTTGATCCCACCGCTGCAACAAAATGTGCATTGCCATCAGATATGCTAAAGCTACTGTGTGATAAATCTGAATATTACACAATGAAAGAGAAAATCTTAAGCTACCTTATAGCTACAAAAGGCACAGGTGAAGCTATTTGGTCACGATTTTATTGAGTACTAACATGCAGGATAACTCAAACAACAACCAACTTGAGAAGGCCTTGGGATACAAGATGGTATGCATTCTTGTAAAATCGCTCTTCTAACATCATAATGCATTTGAATTCCTAAGTCCTTAAACACAACACGGATTCCCTCATTTTATGTGAAACACAGAGCAGCAGAATTTATCTTTTACCAGGTATGTATCACTGTGAGAAAGCCCAGGTTGATCAGCTCACCTGCAATGAAGGCAAATCTAAGCCACTGGACTCCAGCCGTGACCTTAACCAAGTGACAGGGGAAGAGAGTGCCCGATTGGCTCTAAGTTCTTACAGGCTTATTTTCCAAACCACAGCCTGCATTGTCTTTATGTTCTGGCTGAAGGACTCCTAGCCTCCCACTTGTTCACACAGTCAAGAAGACATTCGGCTGTTTCTTCAGGATAAAATCACTTTTGCCTGGCAGAACAGCTCTGTCCAGCAGCCCTATTAGTGCCCACTCCTTCCTCTGCTGGAAACACTAACAAAGGAATATGGTTCTTAGACTTCTCCAGCACCACCTCAGCTTCTGCTCATAATGGAAACCATCTGCAGCTAGAGCCGCTTCCATACTCAGGGAAGTTGGGGCACAGTTGCTTTGGGGAGTCTAATGAAGGCTCTCTGTAGGCTCTCTTCTCAGAAAAGACAAAGAGAAAAAAGAAAAATAAAAATGTGCATATGATGCTAGGGGTTCCCCTGACTTCCAGGTTTAGAATCTGGCTTTATAAGGCTACGGAGGAAGAATGGGATGGAGAGGAGAGGTGAGAGCTGCAGGAGGAGGGTGGGCGTGGGGAGGAGGGCCAGAGGGACGCAGAGAGAGAGCCAGACCAAGTGACAGCACACTGAAAAAAGTGCTTCAGAGAGAAGCAACTTTCTGCCCTTCTCACCTAGCCTGGGAATCAGATAGTTTGGGTTCTGGTCCAGGTTATCATTTCTTAATGATCTTGAGTGAGTTCTTAGAATAAGCCCTCAATTCCTCAATGTATAAAAGGAAGGGTATTAACCAGATAACTGAAGCACTTTACACAGATTAACTCCTTTAATCCTGACACCAATCCTTTGTGATAGGTATTATTTTTTTCCAGAGTTCACAGTTGACAAAATAGAGTTATCCATAACTAGCAAGCAACAAAGCAGGGTATAACAACTCAGATCATCTGGTTCAAAGTCCAGGCTTTTAATCATTACCATGTTGTTACTGCCTTCAACCAACTCACAGACTAGGGAGAATTGTTGCTGTACAAAAACAAACTGTTTAACATTTTGACGGTGGAATGAACGAAATTATAAAATGCATACAGAATGCATAACTACAAAATTACTATACATATAAATATAAAGTGGACAGACATTTTACAAAAAGGAAACTGTGCTGTCTTATACACACTAGTATCTTAATAATATTTAAAATGTCATAGAGATAACTCACTTTCTTGAGAGAGAGAAATTATATTCAACAAAGAATAGTTTATAAGAGTTAATGTTTTTACTGGCTGTTTATAGTACACTTCTTTATCCAGACATATTTATTAGGCTACTGCATGTCAATTACTTTATTACCAAAAAATACAGGAAAGGAGCATACAAATTTATCGATGTCCATCTCAATTTGGGGAAGGCAATTAAGATACTAACCATGATACTAATAATAAACTAGAAAAAAAGCTTAGGATTATAGAATTACCTGTAATTCAATCAAACACTTTATTAAAACACTCACCAAAAACAAACAAACAAACAAACAAACAAAAAAACAAAAAAAACTCCAAGTAACTATCAGGTTGTCTTGAGCACGTCATAGCTCTTTTTCAAAGCAAATGTGTGAAATCCCCTACAGCACCTTGCTATTCAAGAGGGACAATGATGTAAAACATCTCGCTCATCGCCTCAGCCATGCCAATCCCCAACTCCATGCCCTCACCCACGGTCCTAGTCACCTCAATCTTACCCACCCATTACTACAACATGAAAGCTTCTCATCAGGCCCTTTACCAACCTTTCAATGAACTCCCTAAACCCTAAATTCCAAAACCACTAACACCACAGGACTGGTACCATTCCCAAATCCATTAAACAAAATGGGTCTGCCAGAAATCTTCCAGGACTATAGATCTTTTGTACTTCACTATGAACTCCTGGTTCCCTACCAGGGGGGATACAGAGACTGTATCCACACATGATTCTGGGAAGCAGCTAGATTTGAGAACACCTGGACTACCAGATAAATATTAACACTTAGTGATAGGTTCAGTGTTATTTGCTGGGTGAAATAGTTGGGTGGATGACCTCCAGGGCTTCTTCCAGACAAGCTAATAGCCTGTGAGTCCAGATTCTAGAGCTATTTCATAGATAGTGCTTGCTCACCAACCAAAACTTCATGCTTCTTCAAAGGAGGGGCCACATTACTCTTCTGTGTTTCCAAGCTAGCTTTACACTTAGTAGGAGCTCAATAAACTTAGGATCATGAGTAACTATGACTATGTCTTGCTGGCTGAGGAGAACTGGTAAGCTGAGCCACAGATGCCACTGAATGGCTATTTGGCAAATGCTATGCAGATGCTGGTTTACATTTTGCTCCAAAATCATCTCCTACAGAGGCTTCAAGATATGAGCACTTGACTGACTACAGTCAGAAAATTGAAGCAATCACTTTTTCTAACCTTAGGGTACCAAGAAAGTACCAGTTTTGACTTTGTTTATTTGTTAAGGAAACCACAGAAAACCCTTATGAATAACATAACTGATTTGAGAGAATTATGAAGCCTCTTGTACTGTCATAATAATTCACATATCTAATAGAAGATAATAGTGAGAAAAACAAGACAATGGTTCTTTTTACTATAATGATAATGGTATGATCCAGGTAACAGTTTAAGTCCAGAAAATACATTAAACGGGCTTGCATCTATTACCATGCTCACTCTATCAAAAAGAGGCTTTTCCAGCTGGCATTTTGGAGTTTCCCAATGTCTGGCTAGGAAACCTTCTCAACAAAGAAGTGTGCCATCACTGGAAAGTTAAGGTTTACAGAAACTAAGAAACAATAATGTTCCTTACATTGATATAGGCTTGAATAGTTTTTGTGTCATTTTCACATGTTATTTCCCTTAAGCCTCTCACAACAGCCCTTAGAGGCAGGCAAGACATACATCAACTGCATTTTACAAATGAGGAAAAGAAGCCTAGGAGAGGTTAAGAACTTTTCAATGGTGGAACTGGAATGAGACCCCAGGTCTTCACATTCTATCACTAAATCGGAGTATCACAGAGGGGAGGCAGATATGTGATACCTGGCCAGGACAGTGGGGGTTTGAGTTTGCTTTGCTCATTTTATTTTGTTTGTTTTCCTTTGAATTTGGGTATACTGAAGCAAGGTTGCAAAATTTCCAACTGGCCACAGGCCCCATCACATCCAATTATGTAACTGCTCCAGATATTTACTTGGTCTCTTTGGCACCTAAAGTTATTTGAATTTGTGCCCCTGTGCTAAGTAATTATATTTACCTGCTTATATAAATATAAATAATTGTATCTTACCATATTATGTAATATCTTTTGAGAACATTCACATATCATATTTTATTTGTTCCTCATAATTCTGTTTACTGATTATAAAACTAACCTAAGAATAAAAATTAAAGTGACCTCCACAGGGTCAGGACCTAAAATCTGAATGTGTCATGTAAGAAATAACATGATGTGGGAATTTTTAAGCATACGCCAAGGTAACGTTCTTTTTAGATAACCATTACATAAGTGTCTGAACTTGGGTACTTAGGTTGGCATATTCTGAAGTTTGATTATCACTAAAAGGACAGTCATCTGGAGTATGTTCAGAAATGAAGTTTCCGGGGAGCATGGGTGGCTCAGTGGTTTATAGCCTCTGCCTTCGGCTCAGGTCATGATCCCAGGGTCCTGGGATTGAGCCCCACATCGGGCTCTCTGCTGTGTGGGGGGGCTGCTTCCTCCTCTCTCTCTGCCTGCCTCTCTGCCTCCTTGTGATCTCTGTCAAATAAATAAATAAAATATTGGGGGAAAAAAAAAAGAAATGAAGTTTCCATATTTCCATGGGGCCAAGTCCTGGGAAACTCATGTTCCTCTGTTTTTCTCTCCAGTGTTCATGAGTTTCTAATATCAAATAATAAATTGGCAGAAAGTCTTCCCAAAAAAAGGAAGTTATTCATCCTGGCAAAATGAATCCAGCAACATACAAAAGGATTATATGCCATGACCAAGTGAAATATTCCAGGCATGCAAAGTTGATACAACATATGAGAAATCAGTCAACATAATAGACCACATAAATAGAATAAAAAACAAAACCCACAGGGTTGCCTTCATAGATGTGTAAAGTCTTTGACAAAATCAAACACCCTTCATGATAAAAACACTTAACCAGAAGTACAGAGACAAACTTCTTCAACGTGATAAAAGGCATCTATGAAAACCCACAAACAATATGGTAATAGTGAATGACTGAATGTTTTTCCCTCTAAGACAGGAATAAGCAAAGAAAGAATATGTCTACTTTCACCATTGCTAATCAACATAGTACTAAACATTCTAACATGCCAATTAGTCAAGAAAAAGGAATAAAAGGTATCCAATTGTAAAGGAAGAAGCAAAACTATCTCTATTAACAGATCAAATGATCTAAAATCCTAAGGAATATACAAACACACACACACACACACACACACACACACTCATCAGGACTAATGAACACATTCAGCAAGGTTGCAGGACACAAGATCAATATACTAAAAAGAAAGTAAAAATATCAGGGACCCACAATCCCATCACTAAATACTAGCAACTAAAAAGCTTATTCTTTTAATTTCATTAATCTCAACCTGAGATGTAGAATATAAAATTCAGAATTTATTTTGGCTTCAAAACTATCTATAATATTTGATTAAGAGAAATGTTTCCTGGTATACCCACAGTTCTGGAAAATGTGGAGGGAAAGATACTTTTGTTTATAGAGCCAAGAAAATTAAGTAGTGAGAAATAGAAAAGATTTTGAAGCAACAAAAGAAATTCTTCCAGGCTCACTAAAGAACCCTAAGCTGTTCAGGTTTTACTTTTCTTCTAATAGGTTTTCTTCAAAATACTCCAGAGCTGTTGCAATTAGTTCAAAATATTGCATCTTGGTGTTCATACAAACTAGAAAGTAATGGCTACATTTTCAGTTATTTGTTTATATTCTTACTTTGGCCCAGTCTCCCAGAGATTCTAAACACCATTAAGTACTTCATAATATTGGTGTGGACTGTTTCCTTCTTCAATTTCATTAGAATTAACATAAAAGTGGTATCTCATTCCAATAATATTGAACATGCGTCTTAGATAACACAAACTGAACATACATAGAAAGGAAAATTGTTCATTATTTCAGAAAAGCATTACATTTGTTTCTTTTCTGAAGATTTGAATACAGAAGCAGCCTACTCTAAAATCTAGAAGGTGTAAAGTGAACCAAGAGTAAGCCTAAGCTCTGAGGGGGTCCTGCTAGGTTCCAAAAAAATCGTTTCATACCCTTTATCCACAGGATCTCAATAAACACAAATTCATTCACTCACATCAATGGTCAGTTATCGTTCCCTCTGTATTTATAAGTTACCACATCTTTTGTTGTTCAATTGTGTTCTAAACAAAAATCAAAACCAGACCCAAGTTATAAGCAAAGCTTCAGTTAAATAAAACATTAATGTAGGTTTTCTTTTCCTATAAATCAGGTAGTTTATTGCTTGATTCCCTTCCAATTTATATAGAGAATTTACTCTTTATTCACAATTTGATTCTTATTATTAAGTGGCAAACAAAGTCAAGTTATTAATTGAAGAACCTGGACATAATAATTAAATAATAATATTCTCTCTCTACATATATAGAATATATTCTACATATATAAAATAAGGCAAATTGCTTAAAAATGAAATATAAGTAAACATATGCTTTCAAAAATAATCTCCCTACTATTGTAAAGATGATAACATGGAAACTTGGACTGCTTTATCAAAGGAGGGTATCTGCATTTCCTACTAATGTAAGGCTTGGGCTTATTACTGATTATTAGGCCAATGAAATGGGAGCCTTAATGATGTATGCCACATACTGCAAAAGCTCTTTCATTCCCTCCACCAAGAAGATGGCATGTTCCGAAAAAGGTATACTCTGTCAGCCTAAGTCCTAGAATGAAAAAGGCACACTAGGGCACAGCTGACCTTCAATTGCCACGTAATATGGGTAAGAATTACACTTTGAGATTGTAAGCCACTGAGATCTAAGGGTTATGACCACAGCATTGCCTGACAAAAGCTGACTAATACAAACTACAACCCTAGCACTTAACCCACTTTGTCATTTTAATTTATCTGTAAGTAGAAAGACCCTAGGGATGTCATAAACCACCTTTAGGAAATGTTGATTTCACAATTCAGTATGAAAGAAATATGTACTGACTCATCTTAGTTTGCCAGAATCAAGCAATTTGATGTAAAGCTATCCCTATATTCTGTAACAGCAATTAATGTAGTGATAAGAGAAGGGAATCAAGAGAACAGAAAGCACCCAAATCCAAAGTCTACAGTAACAATGAATATATCACTTAGGTTCACTGGACAGATTGCAACAGGCTGTCATCCAGCTAGAGAATCTGAGGTCATTCTAAATCTGAAACCGGGGAGCAATCATATCGGTATAGATAAAACAGACATAGATATGAGGTCAAGGTACAGTCATCTATCTGAAATAGTAGAAAAAACTCAGTTTGGTATTGATGAAAAGTTACTAGAAATTTTGTCACCAGGACTATCCAAAGTCATTGTTCCTAAGTCCACCTAAAACAATTCAATAATATGACTCCTTCACCAATTTTCAAGTTCTCTGTCTTAATTGGTTTTTATTTTAATTGAAATGCATATAATTTTTTTTAAAAAAATAGATGTTTCTTAGCACATACAAAGGGATCCTTATACTAACACTAAAGAGGATTGTGAAGTCACAAGAAAATATTTCTACTCTCAACTGAAGAAAATATTGGACTATTTTCTGTTCTTATCTGCTGTAGTCATTAAATAAACATAAGCCCAGACCTGAAAAAAAATTTATCAATTTTTTTTAAAAAAGATACAAACTGAAAGAGTGACTCACATAAATGCTTCTAAATGTTTTAATCCACGGAATGGATACAGCCTTTGAAAACAATTACTAATAAAAACATTAAGTAACCATGAGAAAAGAATAAAGAATTAATAATAAATTTACCATATTCTGAGGCTCCACTATGTGCCAGGCTATCTGTGTTTATTATCTCACTTAACCTTCAAGATGCATCAGTGGCACAGGCATTATCTCCATATTATACAGGAGGAAATGGGCTCAGAAAGGTTAAGTCACTTGCTCAACTAGAAGATGGCACAGTCATAATCTGAACCCACCGCATGCTGGCTCCAAAGCCCTTGGCCTTCCCATTATCAAATGGTGTCTTTCTGAAATTTTGTCACCAAGTAGATTTTTAACCTACCTTGAAGTCTAATTTGTCTTATATTCCAGGATTTTTACAGACTTAAAATAATCTTTGTCATCTGTCTCAATATGTCACCATTCCTTATGCCAAGAATCTATTAATTTTATTTCCCCTGAAGTGCTTCTGACATAAATTAAGCCCATTTACTCTTTCCATTATCAAAGCAACACTTTTTACAGAACCATTCCTATAGCTAGAAGAGACAGTATTTCTGTAGAAATGAAAAAGAAATTGTAGAATAATCTACATAAAAAAGAATCACCTCACACACAATCTCAGATTACTTTCATATAGTAGTTGTAATCATTTTATTGCTGCATCATCATTATCATTATTAATAAAGTTATATTTAGGGGTTAATGGTAGATTTGACCAGCTGTGGTAAATAGTTATTACCATTTTCTTCATCCATTAAGCTTGTCGAAGTAGCGGCTTTATGAGAATACAAATAATTAAGAGAAAACAGATATAGACGATATATTTTTATACATTTTAAACACTGACAAAAAACTAGTAGCTGAAATGGCAATTACAATCTTTGTACAGTAAAACCTGTTTAATTGGAATTCTAGTCCAAAATACACAATAACTTGGTCACAATATACTATTCCTTCTGAATTAAAAAGTTCAAACTCATTCTTCAGATGTTTTTTCATATGTACTTCACTGTACCTGCTACAGACCATAAATAAATGCACATGAAATCACAAACACTGTAATGCTGGGAGGGACCTCAGAACTCGTGCCCTATGATTCTGTCACCAAGAGACGCTTCTTCTCTGCTGGTGACCACATGCAAGGCCTGGAGCATGGCCATCTGGACTAAAACCCCAGCTCCATAAACACTAGTTATGAGCCTTTAGATTGAGTTACTTCACACTTTTGTTTCCTGCTCTTGATATAAAATAGAGAATAACAGAACCTACTCACAGGTTATGAAGATTAAATGAGATACAATGCTTGTAAAGGGTTCAATACACTTCCTTGCATATAAGAAAAACTAAGAATTCTTGAGGCCAGATGGGCTAAGTGTCCTTCTCAGGAGATACAGCTATTAAGTGTCAGAATACCATCATGGGGCACCTCACTGTCAGTCTTGTGTGTTTGAAAACACTTTTTTAAAATCCATTTTAAACAGTCCTCAATTAGAAAAGTCTACAAATTTTTTCCTGGCTACAGAGCTTCATCCAATTACTTCCAAATCAAAATTACTTTTAAAAACACTCTAATTAAATTACAGATGGTGTGACAGAGATTTATGCTAAAGTGGTGTACGCAGACTTTTCATTCATTAGTCACTTATTCCAAACTGTCCATAAAGCATTTATTATTTACATTTTAGAGTCTAATATTTGATACTATCTTTTTCTCTATGGTTCCATGCTCCAAAACTTCCATTTCTCACAGATATTTGCTTAAAAGTCTCTGCCACCCCCAACGTATCGATATCTATAACCACCCACGAGCTCTTCCTCTTGGCTTGGCCCAGCCTGCCCTCTTCCTTTTCTGAGACATGCCTCCATCCATTTGCCCCCTCTTTCCCCTCTTAATCTCTACTTCCCCACTCCCTGTTCATTCTTGCACCCCCACGGCCAGCCCTTCAACCACCTCAATCTTCTCGTCTTAACTCTCTAAAGCAATTGAGCAGGGGGACCCCACTTTATCATGGTCTCCTACCTCTCCATTTGTTTTCAACCTTCTACAAGGGCTGCTTTCCCTCCCACTGCCCCTCTGTGTCCTCAGCTAAACTCCCATTCTCTCTCCCTCTTCCTGGATAATCTTGCCCAATCTCACAGCTCTCATCAGCGCCTATATGCAGATAAGTCCCAAATCTTTATTTCTGTCCTAACCTTCTCAACCATCATTATCATACAGTAAACTCTCTACAGGCAATTCTACCTGGATGGCCCAAGGCACTTCAAGTGCAACCTATTTAAATCCAACCCCTTCATCTTTCCCCACTCAGTTTGCTCCTCCTCTTATATTCCCTACCTCATCACACAAGCTAAAAGTTCTAAAAGCATCTTTGGTTCTTCATCCTCCCTCATTTCTTTACTCAGTCAGTCACCAAGTTCTGCCCACGTAATCATCTAAACACATCTTCCCGGCCTCCCCTCCCCTCCATCCTCATTGGCCTCAACTTGGTGGCAATCAATTCCCTGACTGACCTCTGGATCCTTACAGTCACCAGACTCAACCAAGGACAATGCCTTCTAGAAATAATGGTAAAATGCAAATGTGACTATTTTGTTCCCTACCCAAAGCCCTCAATAGCAGGCTTTCACCTACTGGAAAATGTTGAAGCTCCTTGGAATGACAAGCAAGGCTCTCCGAGGCCTGGCTCCCAGAGATCCTTTCCCCCCACTCCTCCCCTGCTAGTCCTTATCTTAAATGCTTCACACCGGCAACTTACCTGCATTCATCATTGTTCACAACATGCTATTTTCCACATTTTGTCTTTGCTTACCCTTTGCACTACAGTACCTACCCACATTCCCCCTACTCCCAGCTTAACTCCTATTCATCCTGTAAAACTCTAATTAGATGTCATTATCTTCAGGAATCTTCCCTAAAACCCCACACTGGGAAGGGCATCCTTTTATGTACTCCACAGGATTCCCTATTAGATCATATAAAAACTCTACTGAGATTATTTGAAATAATCTGCTCCAGGCTAAAGCATAAACATACCAAGGTCTGGAAAAGTGATCTATTCACTTTTGTGTCTGGTTCAATAAATGGTTGTTCATCTCAACCCAGAAACCTATAAATCTAGAGGAAGAAAGTTACAAAGAGCAGCTTAAAGCATCCATACTGTGTTACATTATTGGATATGTTTTAGGACTTTAAAATATTACTTTTGTCCTGCTGAGGAATAAGAGTTAGGAAAAGAATAGAAACTAATTTATGTAACTAATTATCTACCTAAATATTAGAAACTAAAATACCATACTTCCTTTTTAGACTATAAACATTTAATTTCTGTACTGAGAACTGTTAATTCAGCCTTGGAGTATTCATTCAAGTTGAGGGGAGGGAGGGGAAGGACGGCTAGGTAGCAGGTAAAATTCGCCAGCTTTCCCACAACAGACCTTTTTCAGGTGTTGCACTCACAGTAAAAGATTAAACTCTACTTATTAAAAACAAAACAAAACAAAACAAAAAACACTCTAAAGGAAAGTCACCTTAAAGATTCAGTTCTCAGGGGAAGCCATGCCATATTCTGGAGAAGGACCAATCTTCAATGAACGGAAAAGAAGTAGGAGAGTCCATGTCGTACCAGCTGAGCAATCCTGTCCTACACATGGACACACTTCTGAGGACTCAGCAGGCTCTGCACACAACATCTGTCCTGAGCTCTGAATATGCTATAGCAGCAGATGTGTCTGGTGCTCAGACGCAGCATGGACTTTATCTGCATCACCCTAACCTGAGCCCAGACAATACAGGCCAGGTCAAAGGCTTCATCCTACAGAGTTATACATCCAGAGGTACAACTGGTATACCACAGTAAACTATTAAACCATTTGATTTTACATCAAAAAGAGGAGGCTATCACATACGGATGTCAGCTGGAATAATGGTTTTCCCATTACTGTTGATGCTACTACATATTTCCTCAGGACAACAGACAACCCATATATTTTGCTCAAAGTGTCCCACCTTCCCATTAGGTAAGTTCTCATTTCTACCACCACTGCAGACCATGAGAAGGGCTGACAGGACAATCCAGATAGTAGATGGACCAAAATACTCCAGATCCCAAGCCTCTGTTTCAGTGAGCTGCATGCAGAGTCCATGCACCATGAAGATACATGGTTCTTAGCCTGAGGTAACATCCTCAAACTCCAACAGCATTTTCCTGCTTGGCAATTCTGAAAAATGACACCAGTCAGATCCCTGCCATGGAATATCATTGGTATAAAAGGGAACAAGCAAGGAAGGACCATGCTGATGGCCTGTCTTCTCACTCAAAGGCCAAAAGCCTGAATAATGTAACCAAAGTTCAGGATTTAGCTGACCATCACCAGTCGCTTTTCTTAAGGTTCTTAAGGAGTTCTTAAGGAACTCTTGTGTGTTTCTTCTCCAGACCCAAGAGAACACACCCCAGACTCTGAGAGTCCTTTTTTTCCCCTGAGAGTTGTCCAAATTACCTGACTATTCTGCTATCTGTATTATATATTGACAGCCAATAAACAGTGTTTTCTCTCCTGTAAAAGAAAACACACTAATTTGGTAATACTAGTACAAACCAAGGCAAAAACCAAACACTTGCTTTCCTTATTAGGGGCCTGATCTATCTTCATGCTTAAGGGAAATCATTTCCCTCCCTTCCTCAATCTTAAAGAAAAGTTAAATTAGTGGAATAATTACAAGAAATTATTAAACACAATTAGCACCATGTCCACTAGAGGTATAAATGAGTCTTGCCACGAACAATAGGCTAAAAGTTACCATAAGCATTTCCTCTGTCGGTTCACATGAGTCCCAAGACTGCAAGATTTGAACTGGTCACTATTACTCCTGAGAAGCCACCTTTCTTTTCCAAATCTAAAGTAGTCATAATTGTTTAGACCCAGCGTGGCTTGCTCCTATCAGCAACAGTCTCCTATGCCATTTCAGAGAATGGAAATGGGTATGTGTGCACACGCGCGCGCATACACACACACAAAACCTCATTAAGAAGATAAAGTAAATAAACTCCTTTCCAGTCTCACTGCACATTCAAAGTCAACTGTGCTGTATTTGCTCACATAATCATTTCTATCGGCACTTATTTTTCTAATGAAATAGGACTGGAAATTAAGCCCGGAAACTGCAGCACTATCTGACCACCTGGTGGACTCAGGGCACTCTGTGGTCAGGGCTGAGGGAGAGGGTAGCTGGCAGCGCTGGAGAGAAGGCTCCCACCTGAGGTGCCAGACACTCGTCCTTGGTTCCACTTAGAGTTTGAGTTTTGATTTCTCCCAGGACACGAGGAAAGTTGCAATTTACAGCTATGGCCACAGGGTAGTGCCGTCATTCTGCAAATAGCTGCCCCTCTTCCCCACCACTGCCACCTCCCTCTCCCTCCACACCCTGCCTCCCCAGTTCCCTTCCAAAGAGTGAGTGGCTGGAAGAGAATGCAGACATTTGGTCTGAGTCCTGGGCACCTACAGGAAGGACTGAGATTCCCTGACAAATCCAGAGGTGCCTATAAGACCTGGTAGGTATCCAGTTACTCTGAGCACTCGCTCCTGACACAAAAGGGCCTGGCCTGCTCCTGACACAAAAGGGCCTGGCCTTCGGAAGGACTGACAAGAACTGTAAAGCTGTAAAAAGGGATTAGCCTATTTATCACAAACTTTGTTTACTCAGGCTTTTATGTTTATTTACCACTGTATCCCCACTAGGATACAATTAACCACCCCCTCACTCATCAAAGTTGTATCAGAAAGACCCACAAAAATAAAATAAATGCTGCATCTAAACGTAAATTCCTGACATTATGGAATTGTAGTGTTATAACGCAAACCCTGCCCCCCAAAATAAAGAGAAGAAAGCAGTATTTTAAAAGAGCTTCTTTTTAAACAAATTTTTGTCCTTTTAGTTCTCACTACTCAAAGCTTGGTCTATGGACCAGCAGTTTACGATGGAGCTGGTTAGAAACACAGAATCACAGGCTCACCCTGGACCTATTAAATCATAATGTATATTTTCTCAAGATCCCTAAGCTATCTGAAGACGCGTTACTGTCTGAGAAGCACTGGCCTGGATGATAGTTAAGTACACTGACCTGTGTTCTTAGAATAGTTTTCTAAGCCCGGAGTCTTTTCTTTCTCAAGATACATCGTATAGAAAAAACAAATATATCTTGAAATTGGAAAATAAAAACAGATTATTACCCAGAACTGGTAATGATCCACTAAAGGTTTTTTCTATCTAAACTGCCATGTAACTAATTAACATTTCAATGAACACTGACAGAAAATTTGTTCTGTCACTTCATAACTCAGGTAAACAGTAGAGGCATGACAACAAAAATTTAACCAAGACCACCAGGCTTATATTACAGCACTCCAAAGGATTTCTGAAAACGAATTTCCTGTCCATAAAAAAAAGAAAATTAACATTATTTTCAGCGTCAAGGTAACACACAACTCTAAGCTTAGCTGTTATATTAGTGGTCTTCAAATTACGGTTCCTTTTGTTTACCTCAGCTAACAATGAGCCCCCTGGGAAGAAATTATGTGAAGAAGTTTAAGTATCCTCTATGCCATCCTCCACATGTGAGTGGAGAATTACAAAGGGGAAAAACACATAAGAGAAAATTAATGACGTCTGTACTTTGATTCCCACTCTCCTACAATAGGAATGATCAAAGATTTTTAAGTTGGAAGAACTCAGATAACTTACTGTTGTGGGTCCACTGACCCAGGAATCTTCTTCTACCATGTAGCTAGCAGGGCATCTATAGCTTCATATTGATAGGTAATTGTTACCCTCCAAGACAGCCAGGAAATAACCCCTTCAGGTACTCTCATACCCACTGACCTTACCGGTGCCCTTAACCCGGAACAGCTCAAGGCTCCCTTCCCAGTGAAACTCCTTCAACCCCTCCAGGGCCCCTATCATGTCCCCTGGGGTTAGTTTCTATGGACTAAACCCATTTCGTTTCTTGGATGGTGTGGTGTCCTCTTACCCTGGTAATAACTGTGTATTTTGTTTCTATTGAAACTAAATTATGATTAGCCTGACATAATTTAATGAGACCCACAGTGCCAAATGAAGTCATTTGATGTAATGGGTGGTAATTCAATACATTCTCAGTGAAACATCAAAGATTATGTAATGGTTAATATATCTACATATGTTAGTAATACAACCACAAGTAAGGGTATATTTGTCTGCTAGACTATGATATACAACTAAGAAAAACTACCAACCTCCACTCTAAATCGCCCCTGGATCCCACTGCCAGGGACAGAATTCTATACCAGATGGATGACCTGACCCAGCGTGGCCTTTCTGTATCCCTCCTTGTTTATGATAAAGAGACTTTTTAAGGAAGCGAAGGATATTAAAAGAACTACATTTGGCATTCACAAAGCAATTGACACTTTTATTACTTAACATCACAACCTTATGAGGTTGGCCAGTATAAGTGCTGTCATTTTATAAGTGATTAAACCAAGACTGAGAATAGGAAATGAGAAAAATCGTGAGCTGCCCAGGGCCAAACAGAAAGCAAGGTTGGAGCCAGCTGAATTCAGAAACCTCAATTAAATTCCCAGACAAAAGAAAACGGGCAACATTTAAAATAAGTTTTATGGATTTCACTTTGAAATAAAACAAGGAAACATTATGTTACCATTAAATGATATTAAAATAGTCTTTTATGGCCTTGATTTTGCTACCAAGGCTTTATTTTCAAAATAAAGAAAATTTAAACAGGCAAAATTATTCCAGGTTAAAAATTCCATTTATACCCAAAAAATCTTGCATTCCTTTTGAGATTATTTTTTCCCTAATTTGACTGCTAAGCTAACCAGTATTATGCCAAAGGGCCTCGTAGAAGTTGCTCCATCTAAAGTGTCATTGATTAGACCCATTCTGGTTCACAGAGACATTCTCCCAAAATAGATACTGAGCATTTTATAACCCTCCTACATTTTCACAAAAGAGAATCTAGAACACAGGAAGGAACCATTTCCCCACACATAATACTCATCTTCACTGTCATCAGAAAGCATGTGGTTAAAATTCATCTGCACATCCAGTGTGCATCCTCTCTGGTCAGTGTGGCCCCCAGCCAAAGCCTGAGTCCTCCACTTCAATACCATGCATTAGCCACTCTTCCCACCTGGTTTTCTCCAAAATACACCTACCCACAGCCAGGCTGATGCTCCTTACAGATGGGAGCAGCACTCAGCACCCTGCCCCCAGCACTCCACAGCTTTCTATGGACACCTCCTTGCCTTTTGCACCTAGGCAACCAGACCCCTTCCAGGCTGCAGCCCACAGCCCCGCTTCAAGCTCCTAGCCCTGAAAGTCACTTGTAGAAACATTTTCATCCCTGAAAATGCTAAGGTCTTTCCTGAGCTCCAGGTATGCTCTGGGGTTCTCAAACAAAGAGAACCACTGCTGACAACCATACAGCCACTGTGGGCCACTCAGAATGAGCACAATCAACCCGCCTGCCCTCTACCAGTCACCCTGCAGAGAGCATGTGAAGGGTCCCTGCCTGCCTCTCTCCTGCCTTCTGTGTTCTACTGAACTGCTTTAACCCCAAGAGACCACAACAGGGAGAGTGGTAGGCCTTAAAAGGTTTGCTTTGCTGGGGCTGTAGGAAAAGGGTCAAGGTAGCTGAGGGTCAAGGTGAGGAATTTGGAGCAGTTTTCTGACCCTATACAGGACCCAGGAAGCCTAACTAAGAAGGCATGAGTGAAGCCATGGCTTGGGCATGTCCACTGGCAACTGATTTGAAGAGGACCAAATGTGTCAGTAGGTACTACTGGGAAACACCCCTGTGTTGTTAGTGGCTCTGCTTCACTCCGCCTCCCCCATAGAAACATGGGGGTGCAAAGGGTTTTCAACCCATGAGAAGATGGAAAAATCTGTAAAAAATAGAATGGAAATAGAAGATAAAATATCAAAGTGCATCACACATAGTAAGGGTAAGTGTTATTTTGTGACAGTTGTTGCAGTTATGTGTATGTGTACCCACAAAAGGTCAAAACGTTAAATGATTTATTATTGTGAGTCATGGTCTAAAACGTTTGAAAGCCACTGTTCTATAGTACCTATCATATAATAATGCTTAATACTCTATGAATGCTTGCTGAATGAGCAAATTGATAAATACGAAACAATCCATTTATCACAACTTCAAAGGTTCCAATTTGAAAGAATATAAAGTATAATGCCTATCTGTACAAAAGTAGATGGATTCTGGCCTATGGGAAGCTATGGGGGAGTGCGGTAAGAGAAATCTGAATATTTCTATTGTATTTCGATGGACTTTCCCCCCAATAACTAAAATGTTTTATATTTAAAGAAGATTAAAGACAATTTTGTCCAACTTCATTTGTAAAACTTTTCCCATTCACTGAAACTACCTACTGATTACAAAAGTTCTGCATCTTTAAAATGCTTGGTATAGGTAATTCCATCATGATTCATAAAAGGATCTTTCAGAGACAGCATGAAAGCCTTTGTTCAAGTTCTTTCTTTGCCCAAATACCCCGACCCCCACCATCTGTAAAAATCCCATTCATCTTCCAAGGCTTAGTTCAAAGGCCACATTTTCCATGGAAGCGTTTTTGTTGTTGTTGTTGTTGTTTTAACTCAATTTTTCCTCTTTCTTCCTCTACCAGCCACCCTCGTCCCAAATATGGTCTTTCTGAACCACGAGGGTTGAAAACTTCCTTTTTTATTTGTATACTCCTCTCATTCCCCACTAGATAATCACATGTATAACCCACAGTTCACTCATCTTTGTACTCCTTATAGTAATCAGCACAAAGTCATACACTTAAGAAATTATCAATTAATATTTAAGTGATCAAATTAATATTAAAGTGAACAAATATTTAAGTGAACAAATTAAAGTAATGGTTAGCCTGCTAAAAGGGATGGGCATTATTTCAAAGGCCCTAAGGAAAGGCATCTATGTCCAGCAGCTTATCAAAAGCTGGTGGAGAACAGAAAGGAGCAGATGGCAAAAGAGTGAGAATTTGACAAAAGGTGCTGTTCCTCAGGCTATTAGTCCCTGCAAACTTACTGAATCCCCAACTCTTTGGAGACCCAACTCTATCCAATGAAGCTATGGAGCCAGGTGCAGGATAAGTGCCTTCACCTTGTTCCAAGAGTTCTACTCTGGCTTTAAACCAGAAATGTAAAGTGAAATTAGAAGTAGAAATTAGGGCTACCCTTTTCAACTTTAAGGCTGAAAGGAAAAACTAAAAGAGCTATCTAGACCAAAAGGCCTCCTTTGAAAAATAAGTATGGGTGTTTGGGCAGAATGGGGGGCAGGTACAAGAAGGTGGAGGAGATAGTTCTTGAATTACTTGATTTTTTTCAACGATACTGAGCTTTTCTCTTCAGACTGTCTATACAATCATTTGGAGGCACTTTTTGTGGCCACTAGACTCAGGTAGGTCTGGTTCAAAGCCATAGTCACAACTAATAAACCACAATTTTTTTTTTTTTTTGGGGGGGGGGAAGACAATGCCTACCAACTGGAAAGAACTATTAGGAATTAAAATACCATTCTCCTTTGCCATTAACCTGTACCTTCCCCCACACTATACAAAGAAACATTTTTTCCTAATGAACTAAAACAAGTTTTTAGTGTTTATTTTAAATTTATAGATATTTATAAGTTAACTCATGTCAGGCAGACATGGTTTGCTAAATCATGGTATTTTTTTTTTCAGATTTTTAATTTAAGATCAGAATCTTTAGTGTTCTGACCTTCTCTTTCTTTGGTATTTTAATAGAACCTTAACTTCCAGTCCATCAAGGTTTTGTTTTGTAATTAACTTCAGAGCCGCCCTCATAAACTGGGAAACATCTGCAGTACTGTAGAAAATGCACAGGGTTTAGAGTCAGAAAATTGAGTTTTGAGAAGTTAATGGTTGGTTCCAAAAAGGCTGTTCCATTTCTGGATGTGTGACCTTGGGCTGATTACCCCTTTGTCCCCACCCTCAATGTGCCAATCTGTAAAATGGGAATAGTAACAGATAATCCTTCCTAGGGTGGCTGTAAGGGCTAAATGAGCTATAACATGTAATGCTCTTAGAACAGTGCATGGTACATGGTAAGCAATCAGCCAATGTTAGTTTAAAATTTTTGCTCTCAGTGCACGTGGGTGGCTCAGTCAGTTCAGCATCTGCCTTTGGCTCAGGTCATGATCTCAGGGTCCAGGGCTCCATGCTCAGTGTCATCTGTTTCTCCCTCTCACTCTGCCCCTCCTCCTACCACTTGTGCACACACATGTGCACACTTTCTCTCTAATAAATAAATAAAATCTTTTTAAAAAATCCCTCTCTCATTTGTTTTATGGTCTCAGTAGTGTCCTTTTACCATTCAAAAACTCCATCTTCTTATCTATAAAATGGGATTCCTATAACTTATCACCTCCAAGATTATAAGATTCAAATAAGAAAAAAATGGTTAAGAAAACATGTGACACACAGAAAGTACTCAAATGTTAGTTATTTTGGATCACTTATAAACTTATAAATAAACCATAACACTAAGTTAGAAAATACTATGCAAAAACTCATCCCTAAATTGAGAACATATCTATGTTAGAAATGCATCCTCGGGGCGCCTGGGTGGCTCAGTGGGTTGGGCCGCTGCCTTCGGCTCGGGTCATGGTCTCAGGGTCCTGGGATCGAGTCCCACATGGGGCTCTCTGCTCGGCAGGGAGCCTGTTTCCTCCTCTCTCTCTCTCTCTGCCTGCCTCTCTGCCTACTTGTGGTCTCTCTCTGTCAAATAAATAAATAAAATCTTTAAAAAAAAAAAAAAAAAAGAAATGCATCCTCAAGAAGGATGGTTTATCATTAACCTATCAGAATTATATAAGCTTTTGTAAAATGTAAATTTTACATCTGCAAACTAGAAACACTCTCTGTCAAGCCAAAATTTCCCACTATACTGTAAGCAAGAAGGCCTGCACATTTTTGTAAGCCAAAGATAAACTGATGCACTGATTAAGTGCTGATTACATGTACAGCAACTTTTTAAAAATGCTTAATTTCTTTCATTTAAAACAAATGAAACTTTCTTTCATTTAAAACTTTTTCATTTAAAACTTCATTGAAATATTTATTCAAAAAAAGAATAAATGTACTGTTGGTAATGTAAATTTCAAGTCAATGCAACAGATATTTACTGTGTAACTGTGCTCCAGGTAACCCAGCTGGCAGCTAAGGATGCAAAGAGAAATAAAGCTTAGACCCTGTGCTGGAAAAGCCCACATATTAGAGCTGATAATTTCAAAATATTACTTGTAAAAGTCATGAGGGGGTTTCAATTTGAATCAGCAAACTGACAAGCACCATAAAAACATGCCAAAGCAATAAAAGTTCTTCCCTTTGACTGAAACACTGTCTTTTAAAAGCAAAAGTCATCTTTAAAGCACAGTTTCTATCTAGAAAACTATTGAATTTGTGCCAGAAACCGACGTTTCTAAATGTAAACCTGTAAAATAATGGGTATCTGTAAATGAAAGGCTGAAATAACCCCAGGAGCAACAAGACAGTAATTAGCAACTTTTATAGAGTAATAACGTGTTTCATATTCTTTCTACACTGGCTCTTTGAAGTTTCCAGTGTAATGTATAAAAGTTTTATTACATTAGGGCCCATCCTTGTGTATTTTATAAGCACCAGCATTATGCAGAGCATGCTGTAGTTACTCATCAATAGATCTTTTATAAGAAACTGCTCAATAATGCACTAGCTTTGTGTCCAGTTTAGTTTGTTACACCTGGCTTTAGAAAGATAAAAGTCACTAGAAGGCTATCACTGGAAAAAAATCACTGGAAATAACCCACATATCATCCACATAATCTATAAATCTTAGAACAGTTTAGCTTTAAAATTGTACATTGCATATTCATGTGCACACCACTTGCAGTTTTAGACACATGTGAACTCTTTACTGAATTAAAGCAAAAAAAAAAAAAAAAAAAAAAAAACATTACCAGAGGCAGAACAGAGTGCAGTTAATATGCTTGTTCCAGCAGATGTTCATTCCAGTAAATATTAAACATAAAACAAGTTCCTCCAGGAATATGCGGGCAGTGATTTTACCACCTGAATAGGGCTGGTTGGAAACATTTGGGGGGGGGGGGGGGAATAAGAGGGATGCCGAAGCAGCCAATGGGATTTTTAAGAAACCCGCAACGAGAATTAAACTGCTTCTAGCGGCGATTTACCTACAGCAGCTCTTCAACGTGAGAACGCGGAGCAACAGATCCCGGAGTGCTTCCCCGGCCGCCCGCTCCCCAGGCTACGAGCTGTGAGCGTGGAATAAAGGAACACGCGGGGAGCCGGGGTGGGGAGGAGGAGTATAACTGTAGTGAGGTGTGAAGAAAGGACCCAAAGGAATTGTGAACCTCGAGGAAATGAGTCTCCCTGGGCCAAGGCCTCTGGAATTCCCGCACGGAGAAACACTCGCCCCCTGCCCCCGGTGTTCACTTTCCATCTCGGGTGGGAGCGGGTAGCAGACAGAGAAGATGCAGCCTCCCAGACCCGGCGCCTCCAGGGAGGAGGCTGGAGCATCCTCTAAGGGCACTTGGCAGCAGCACCAACTCCAGGGGGTCGCTGGTGTGAACCAGAGGCTCTTAAAGAAGAGGGAGGGCGCAAATGAAGCGAAGGGAGGTGAGAGGGGCTGGGGGCCGAGGGGTGGATCCCCAGGCACTAGTGACACGTTCTAGAAATCGGGTCTTTTTCTCTCCATGGCTGCGCTCTGTCCCCCGGCTCCCTAGATCACCAGCGCCTGGGCTGGGGCGGGCAGCACCGGGCGAGAGAACAGGAAAGGGGGCAAGAAGACGGGGAGGCGGCCGTGCATCCACCCAGGGGAGACAGGAAGGAGCCAGCTGGGGGCCCGGGGGGCGCCCCCGACCCACCCCACCCCCACGGCGGCCGACCGCTCCTAGCCCCCAGCCCAGGTAAGGGCGCGCGGGCCGCCGCGGCCGCCCCTCGCCACTCCCGCCTGCCCAGGCGGCCGGCACAGGGACTCACCACAGCGACTCGAGGTCCCATTCCTGGAGCAGGGCTAAGTCGAAGCTGTCCATGGTGGGAGGTGTCAGCGCCGCCGCCGCCGCTGCCGCCGCTGCTGCCGAGGCTCGGGCCGCCCGCGCGCTGCAAGGAAAGGCGCCGCTCAAGGTGCATCCCAGCCGCGCCGGAGCGGCCGCCGCCTGCCCCCTGCCCGCCCCCGGGTCGGGCTTCCCCGCGTCCCCCGCCTCCGACTCCCAGCCCGCCGGGCGGGCGGTAGCGGCCGGCGCACTCACCCGCTCTTCGTCTCGCGCGCAGGCACACTCAGGAGAGAGCGGCGAGTTCGCCGCGCCGCCGCCGCCGCCGCCACCGCCTCGCCCCCCTCCCTCCCCGCGCCAACCCCTCCTCCCCTCCCTCCCGGCGGCCCGGCCCGCTGCAGCCGCCGCCGCCGCCGCGGTGCTCTGCTCCCGCCCGCCCGCCTCTTTCTCCTCGGGGAGGCGCGTGTGCGCGGGCGAGGCCAAGGCGCGCGCGCGCCGTGAGCCCCGCGCCGCGCCCGCCCCGCGCGCCCCTGCGCTTTCCGCGCGGCTCCCCGGGGTCCCGCGGCGCTCGCAGGCCGCGCCGCCCCCTCGCCCCGCGACCCTGCCACCCGCCTGACCCGCCGCCGCCCGGGGCCGCCCGGGGCAGTCCCGCGAGTCGGGGCGAAGGGAAAGGCGATGGTGCCGAGCGCAGGGGGATGCTGAGCCGGGCCGGGCCTGCCGCATCTTCAGCCTTTCGCCCTCGCCCGACCCCACCCGGCCCTGGCCAGGCAGCACGCACTTCTCTTAGGGCCCAGAATTCCCCCGACCCTGCCAGGCGCCCCCGCGGGCGGTGTGCCAGCTGCAGCCCTGGAGGGGGTGCTGGGAAATTCCCTGGCCGCCCCAGGCACGGGGAGAGTTAACTGAACTGCCTGCAGCCGCGCTGTAAACAAATCGTTTAAAATATCTGGAGTCAGTAAGTGAAAGGGAGGAAACCTCTTCTGACAGGACCTGCAGTTTGGCCTACAGTGGGGGCCCCACCATCCTCCAACTGGCCGTCCCTGAAAACTAACCTCCTTTTTCTTTCTTACGGGGGTGGGGCAGGCCTCTGGGTGTAGACTGCTAACTTCTCACCCCATCTCCTGAGTGACAAAACTGTCAGCTGGAGAATGATAGAGTATCATTGTGGCTCCTAAAATTCAGGTCTTTTTTATTATTACTTCCTTGATTGTAAAGAACATCCCCACCCCCCTCCTCACTTTTACAGACATGCTGAGAAGTCCATGCCTAGATCAGGGCCATGGCTCTGTTTATCCACAGTTGGCCAAAATCAAAACCCCTTCTCAGTTCCCTGACTCTCTCATCCTCTTGGCCACAGTTCTGGAAGCCTCGCTCAGGATTCCAGAGAATTCCTGGAGAGAGTGCCACAAGAGCATTGTGGTTATATCTCATCACTTGCACCAAACCCCCAATTTTCTGCAGCACATAAGTCCTTTCCGATACTCTCCCCTTTGTTCACTCTCAAGAAGGACCACCGACTGGGGCCACCAGAAATCTAGACTCTTGTGTGAAAGTCACAGGATCCCTCCATCAAACCTCCTCACTTCCCTGACCTCTGAATGAGGATTATTAGCAAATGAAGTTTTGAGAACACATAGAAGAAGAAAAGACCAATAAGAATGCTTACCTATTTGGGATCTGATTACAAAATGCTCAGCCCTCCTTTCTTCCCCTAGCTTTGAAGTATTTTGCTTTATTAGCATCCGTAGCTAGTGTGCAAATGTAAAACACTAAATTAAGAGAGAGTATTAACATAGTTTGAGAAAATGGCTTTGTTATTTTACAAACTGACAACTCCCAGCCCCTAAAAACCTCCCTCATTAGTTGAAGGTAGTAACAAGGCTACAACTGAACAAAGAGAATGTGAATAGAGGAGAACGTACAGGTGTGAAGGGCTGTCTTCCCAAATCCCAGCCTACAGTGCATTTGGAGAGAAGAAAAAAAAAAATCTGTCTTCCTAATGTCTCCTTAGCATAAGCCTTGTTGGAAATGTTTGCTCTGGCAAAAGTGAGATGCCTGAGACATCCAGACAGCATTCCCAGGAACAAAGGATGGGGGTGGAGGGTGGAGGAGAGTGAAAGAACAGCCCCTCTCTGGAAGAACTGCAAGTTCCTTGGCCTGAACAAGAAATGCATCCTGTCCTGTGCTCATGGCTGCAGCCTGGAAGCTTCTCCAGAAAGGAGACCTCCCACCCCTTACAGAGACCTGGCTTTCCTTCCCTTCCCACCACATCTGTTTATACAAAGGAGGGCAGCTGGAGAAAAACAGAACCATGTTTACTGGGAGTCCCATCCTAAACTTGAAGCTTAAGATGCAGATTTGCCCTCACTACAGAGGTTGAAGATAAATAGATGGCCCAGGAAAAGGAAAGAGGGAAAGCACTGAGGGGTATAGAGCTGGTGGAGTGGTTTACTCATAAAAGGCCTCTCCCCAAAGCCACATAGGAATGGGTAGATTTGTATTTGAATTCCAACACAGTTCCTCGTGTTAATATATGAATGTACTTGAGCCTAAAGCAATTTCAGTGTGGGTATTTAAATATTTTTCTTCAGGAATAGCCTTTATTTTCTGTTTGGGGCCTCCTAACATAAGGGAAGTTGCATTAATACTTTAACTTCCAGTGTATGTTTTTGTGTATAGTATCCAGTTGGAGAATATGGTCTTTTGAAGAAGCCCAAATCATACTCATAGATATCATTTTTATTAAGTTGTCATAGAAAATAAATCTAAATTAATAATATTTACAAGGAAAATGTAGAACAGTTAATGAGAGCCTTTATATGGTGATCTTTTTTATTTTTTTATTAATCTATTTTTAAATTATTTTTATTTATCTGGTATAGCAAGATGTTTGCCATTATACCAAAACAAGTGCTTAATCCAGTTGTCAAAATGTTAAATTCTTAATAAAAAGCAAAAAGTTTGGACTTCCTGGGATTAGAAATTCCAGAACTAAAAGGGAGGTTTGGAGGTTTTGGTTTTGGGGTTTTTTGTTTGTTTGTGTTTTTTTAAACTTGTAGAGGAATAGGGGACTACCTAAATTAAAAATAAAAATAATAAAAGCTAGTGTTTCCTCTGAAGGGGGTGGAGTTTCTGTGCATGTTAAAGACTTGGTGACTTAAGAGACTCTTCTCTGGGGACAAAGGCAGATAACCCTCCAGAGAACTGAATGAAACCCCCCAGCTCTGGAGTCTGCAGAGCCCCTGCGAGGAGTTAGCTGAGGGAGGAGCTTAGGCTCCTAGATCAGGGGTGTTTTTCTGAGTTAAATCTATGAATGGAAGGAACTGAAAAGTGAATCCTCCTCAGTCTGGGGCAGGCCTACAAGTGCACTCAGCAAGGGCCCCACTCACATTCCACCAACCTGGAGTTAAAAGCCTCCAAAACAGACCCAGATGCAAATCTGTGGCATCCACCTAAGATCTCCTTCTGGATACAAACTGAAAGGAGAGAAATCTAGCACGGATTTTATTAATTCATGCTTTATTCTGAAGATATGGCTGCAACTCAAGTGACTGGATGGGAATTTTCCTTTTATAATCTCACCATTCCCCTAGAAAAATACACCTGGCTAAAAGTCAGATGGGCAGGCCCTCTTGCCAGAAGGTCAGAGGAGCCCCCACCCTATGTCGTACAGCATTATTTGTCACTGCACCTTCTCTCCTGTTCCAGCAAGGCTGCAGACATCACAGTCCGCTTCTCTCAGAGGTTTCTTGAGTGTTTGTAACTGTATCTAGGGATTGCAGGATAAACCCTCTAGGCTTTCTGCTTGCAAATTACATGCTAATATGTCGAGCTCCAGGGCAGCTTCGGTTTTAATCCATCTCGGAGTTCTAATGTCTTCAGGCCTTTCCCTCTGCACTGGTATCTGAGTGGTTCTAGCCTGGGATTTGAGATGCCTCTCTTTTTCTGTGGTTTTGGTTTTTTTTTTTTTTTTTTTTCATCATTCACCAGGTCCCGAGCAGATGGTGTGGCTGTGCTGGCTGTCATCACTCCTCCTATGTTGCCATGGAAACACGGGGCATAGGGACCATCTCTGCCTTGGGCTCTCTGACAGTATCCTCTGGCAGAGAACTTAAGCACTCTGGCCCCCTCCCCCTTGCCTGCCCACATCCTGCAGAGTTTGAGAAGGACTTGTGGCCCTGGTAGCCAGGGTCATTTCAGAGATCATCTGAGGACATGTTCCCCACAAGTGGTTGTGAACTGACTGCAGAAAGAAGGGGGAGGGGAAGGAGTGCTGATAGCCTAGTTGTGCAGCAGTTGTGTTGCAATGGTGGCATATTTAGATTTTCTGTCCCCTCAGCCAGATGCTGTCATGGCTGGTTATTGCCCAGACGTCAAAAGAGATGCTCCTAAGGTTGCATCTGCTCATCAGGCAAGGGACTTAATGAATGTAAGCATGTTACTAGTGTTGTATACACTTTATTGACAAGCTACCTCCTCCAAGTGCATTCCGTTTTTTCCTTTGTACAAAACCAGGTTTTCTCTAAGGAATGTATGTACCTTCCTCAAACTTTCCAACATCTTCTTGCCTACATAATTCACTTATATAGCCACTGAGACATTAATTAGATTCAGAAGTCCATGGAAACAGCAGAGTTGGGCAGGGTCAGAGGCCAGGCAGGGCAGAAAAAAGAGCGGGGAAAATGACCCCTTGGGAGATGGGTAAGGAAGCAGAGGGAAATTTTTCATGCCATTCAAGTACCAAATAAGACAAATTTCAAAATGTGGTCAACTACCATAACATTGTTTAGAGATTTAAAGTATTGTCCAATTAAAGAGTTCTTAAAAAAAAAAAAAAAGTTAATTTGGTAGAAGAATTCCGCGTATGTGTCTTTGGTGTTAGTTGCTCCTTATATAGCTGGTACAAAAGACTAGTGCGTGAAGCACACCACATTTTAAAAAAGAAAAGAAACAAAGCAGGCATATCTACTGAAGATGAAAATACTGGCAGAAAAGGCATAGGCTAGTCATAAAAGTAGATCAGAAAAGTATTCCTTATCACAGATCATGTATTTCATGCCACACTGACCTACTTGGGGGATAATCCCCTTGTTTGTGATTCAAGAATCCCTTAGTGCTGGTAACAAGAACCAACCATCCTGATTTAAGTTTAAAACTTAATATCCCCACTGACTCTTTGGTGTACTTCTTCAAGATGTGCACTGGCCATCTGTGCAAGATTTAAAGACTATTAATAAATTGAGAATAGGAAACAATTAATCATAATGACTACAAACATTTACATATTATAATATTTCCATATTATCGCTGGGTACTGCTCTAAGTGGCAACTTCATTTTCTCCTCCTAACACCACACAGGGTGTTACTATTGTTTTTATTTTACAGGTGAGTAAACTTAAGGAATGGATAAGCATCACAAACCAAAGCATGGCAGATAGGGGATTAGACCTAGTAGCCACATACCACACCACCTTCCATAACTTTCGCTAAATAATCTATAGCTCTGGAGTGTTTCTATGCCTGCAGATGCTTAGAGAATGAATGTAATATGCACCCACTCAGAAGGTAAAAGAGAGCCCTCTACTCTCTCCATACAATTTTTCCTTTAGTTTTTGACCTCTGAGCTCTGCCGTGCCACAGCTGGAGAAAGACACACACTCTCCCAAGTCTCAGTGTCTTCCTTTGCAACACGAGAGGGCTGAGTTGGCCATTCTTTGTCTTTGTCAGATTTTGTCTCTGACAGTTCTAAAATGTTAGAATTCTAGTTTCAGCTGTTCCTCCTAAGCACTGCCAGACAGGAATCCCTGGAGTACATCAGGAAAGCCATAAATCTTTTTTTGTTTAAAGGTAGGACCGCCTCCTTGGCTTAAACAAATATCAAGGTGTTGGTCTGTTCCAAACAAGAGCGCTTGCTGTTCTGTTAAGTGTTCACAGACAGCAAGACCAGTGTTCCCAAGAGGAAGAGACATGACTTTGGTCTGGGGGGAAATGTGAGAAAGAAGTCATAACATGACTAAAGGTGTCAGACTTTTTGCTCTATAGCACCCCAGAAGGTTTTCAGGCATGGAATGACGGTCCCCATAGAGCCCGTGGAGGACATTGGAGTTGCAAATGGACCAAATATGGCTCACAGCCTGAAGACACAGAAATTCCAAAATTATATGTTGATGGGTTAAATATTGACGTGGACAAAGGGCAACAGTATAAGATCCTCACAAGGTCTTTCAGGTAGCGGTATCTCCTGTAGGTCAAAGTCCATAGTGAATGTCCTCCATCCAGAAAAAAAGAAATAGTAGAGTCTACCTCATCAGGAGACCAACAAGTATGACAGTCACTGCCAGTTGCCTACCCAATATGCATCTTCCTCTTACTTACAAACAAAACCCAAGTTGTGTTTGGGGAACTAATAAGCCCAGCTTGCTCTATTATAGCAAGAACTGAGCCTATAACACAGCTTGGACCAATGAGACATAGTTCAAGTTCTGGAATTTCTTCGGAGTCTTTGCTTTCCTGAAATAGGCACCATCTCTTCCTCTAGGTCACTTCCTTCTTCTTGTCCAGAATGTATTTAAATGTCTGAGGTGGAGCAGCCATCTTGGACCTTAAGGGCAAAAACCACAGACTAGGGTTTACAGAACTGAAGTTAAAAGGAAGCTACAACCTGGGTGTTTTTTTGTTTGTTTGTTTTTTGGGTTTTTTTTTTTTTTCACACAATTATACCATCTTCAAACCACCTATCTCTGGATTTTGGAGACAAAGCAAGACTCTATTTGGCTGAGCCACTGTAGTCATGTTTCGGTTCTTACAGCTAACAGATAGAGAAGTAAGTCATGGTCCCTCCAATGTGCCTGACACACTATCACATATAGTCAGGTCTTCCAGATGTCCTAGCCTATGTGCCCCAGCCTACATGCCCCAGCAGAGGCAGCATTGCAAGAGGCCCAACCATGATTCGGAGAAGCTTACATTTATTTTCCTAAGCATAATCCTGCCAGAATCCTCTGGGTTCACTCCACTTGTAAGAAACTATGCTTGGTTGTCTGAAGACTGATTAATCTGGCTTCAGTACTTTTTAAAATATTCCATATTAATAACTGTCTCTTTATTTTTGTGTTATTTATTAACTTGGTTAATTTATTGTCACATCTTCACAGGGATACTAGAAAATCTCATTTCTGGAAAATAGTGCAGGAATAATAATAGTCAGCCTTTCTTGTGTCCTTGCCACATACATAAAAATATGCCTGTTTCAGACTCAGTCATTGTTTCTACCAATAAACTAATTACCACTGTATGAAGCTGATTTACTTCAGAAGGAGTTTAGAAAAACAAATAATTAAGCACAGTATTTTGAAATATAAACTACATAACAGAATTAGAACCCTATAATAAAATTGCAAAAGCTTGAAATTTGGAAGAAACCATGGAGACACTCTCTAGCTAACCTTCCACCCCATAGAGGAATTACTTCCAGATCAGCCCTGGTATGTTCAGCCTACAAATGAGCATTTCTAATGATAGGTAGCTCACTCTGTTGAAAGGCTTCCTATTCCAGAACAACATTCTTCCTTATATTTACGAATCCCAAATCGAGTTCCTTGTAACTGTCTAACATATTACTAACTTGCAGTAAGTACTCAATTAAAGCTCAGTTTCACTGAATTCCTTCTCTGGGTGCTCCATATATTGAGACATGTGGGTTCAAGTAATTTCACTGGCACCTTTGGAAGAGGGAATTCCCTACCCAGTTGGGAATACTATACAGAGAAGGAGAGCCAGGCTCTCAAAAGGAGCACATGAACAGGGGAATGAGAGAAACCCCACCTTTCTCCAAATAATAGTTGGTTCCTTGAAAGAATGGAGCTTCAAAAGAACTTAAGTTGGCCACAAGAAGGAAAATGCACACCACAAGATGGAGGGCAGAGAGGGCATCAGGAAACTCCTCAAAAGAAAGATACCTCCCTGCTGGATCTCAGGGAAGAAGTTGCACACTGGGAGGTAGAAAATAGAAGTCCAAGATCATAGGAGGAGGATGACAGTGAGGAGAGGAAGGAGCCTTGATTAAACCTATGAGTCTAAGGGTCAGGCCCAAAATTAAATAATGACAGCAGCTCCTTCAAGGGATGGTTCCCAATGTTTTTCCAAAGCTCCAATTCTCCTGTGATGCTTATTATAATTCTATATACCTAAACAGTTACATTTTTATGAATTTAGCATTGCTTTCTGTCATTCTCTAGACAACAATAGGAGGTTTATTAAAACATAAAGGGAGATTCTTCCCCTTAGTCCTGAGTGAGTATCAGCCCAGATCCCTGTGCTGTCATCCCTGTTGTCTCCCTCTCAAGAATACAACCCCAAATCAAGGATGAAGTCACTGGGGATACTTACCCAAGCCCAAGCCTTGGGCTCCGGCTGCATGACCAGATAAGTCCCTGCAGATATTTATTTACCTGACAAATATTACTGAATACTTAATTCATGCCAATCACTGGGTTAAGAAATAAGGAGAGAAGGATAATTTTTTAAAAAAAAGTCACAAAGCCCACAGTCTAGACAATAATGCACATATCTTCATTCACTTACTTATTAACGAATATTTATCGAGCCAGGTTTGTGCTCAAACCTGTGCTTGGCACTCACGTTACCACCCTAAGTGAAACAGACATGGTCTCAGTGAGGAGGGGTACCGATTATATTACAATGTGAGTAGTGCTATGATGAGAGAAATGCACATACCCTGGAAGATCTTTCTAGAAAGAATGACTGAATGACTGAAAGTCATTATGGACTGAAAGTCCATAAATGGACTTTTCCAGCATAAGGTGGGTGGGAGAAGACAAAAAAGCATAACAACCTCTTTATGCCATTCTGTGCCACCTGCTATGAGAGAGGTGTGTGTGTCTTCAAAGCTATTAGAGCAAGTAGGTAATGATTTCTGCCTGAGGCACTCTTAAAGGGCTTAGTAGCAAAAAGAACATTCTCTAAAAGAATGAGAGCTAAGTTGGGTAGTTGGTAGTGATGGAAGAGCATTCCAGGCAGAAGGAAAAGTACACGACAGAGTGCAGAGGCGAGAAACATGTCATGTTCCAATGACAGAGAAGGCTCTGTGTGGTCAAAGCCTGCCTTGGGCTGGGGGAGTGGGTTGAAGTATTCGGTAGGTCGTGTTTGGGTGGGAGCAGAAGTAGAACGAAGGGAGAAGGGAAAAGGAGCCAAGAACAGGGCAAGAGATTGGGGCCAGGTGGTAAAAAAAAAAAAAAAAAAAAAAAACCTGTTTTGCTCTTGTGAAAACATTTTAAGGGAGCAGGAAACGAACATCAGAGATTCAGTAAAGGAGCATGTGAGTGAACAGCAGCTGCCAAACCCAGGGGACAACTGAGAGCTGAAAAGAGGAAATGGTTTCTGAGAAACCAGAGAAAGTATTTCACAAAGCACTCAGCCCAGAGGTTTGTCTGTCTGTCTTTCTTTCTTTCTTTCTTTTTTTTTTTTTTGTAAAATCAAGCAAGACTATAAAGCCCTTTCCTTAGCACAGGGCTGACCACATCATTTGCAGAGCCTAGAGCAAAATGAGAATGTTGAGCCCCTTGTGCATAAATTAGTAAGAATTTCAAAGAATGACAAGCACAGGACCCTTCTAAGTGTGGGGTCCTGTGGGACTGCTTGGATCACACGTTCACAAACCTGGGGCTGCCGAGGTACTTTTGTGCTCTGGGGCAACTTTTCACTAACAACGTGAGTGGATGCTGGCTCTCTGGGGCCTGTCACAGGACTGGCTGGGAAGTGCCTTGAGAACATAGCACTGCACCCATTCAGTTTGCACCAGGCAAGTCCCCTGCACTTGAGCTCATTCCAAAATGAAAAAGTCTCTTTTTCCTGATAGTATTGAAAATATGCACCAAGGAGTACAATTCAA
This sequence comes from Mustela lutreola, assembly GCF_030435805.1. NCBI lineage: Eukaryota > Metazoa > Chordata > Mammalia > Carnivora > Mustelidae > Mustela > Mustela lutreola. Next base: position 64,829,847 of record NC_081298.1, on the reverse strand, counting down.
GCCATGCCCAGCTGTATGTCTCAGAGGGAAACATTAAACGAGAAGTACTTTCAATCTTTCTCTCCCCTTTATAAGAGCAGGTCCTCAAAAAGACTTGGGTTTGCTAAGCAAGGTGATGATAGAAATGGAGGAGAGGGAAACTGAGGGAAGGAGGAAATCGTTCTGCAAAATAAAACAAAAAATGACAGGCGTAAAGGGAGAAATGAAGAACTTGGCCAGAGGAGAAAGGGAAAGGAAGGGGCAGCAACTAAAGGGAGTAGAAATTTGGGGAAAGACAGAAATATCTAAATGGGATTTCAGAAAGTTTTGGAATATGATGTAATTGCATTCTCCAGCCTCTTAATGAGCCTCAAATAAAAAACTGCACTGCTCAATGAAGTTTAGGAGACAGAGGCAGGGTGTGTGTATGTGTGTGTGTGTGTGTTTTAGGGGAGATGGTTTTCAAACAGTGGCAGATCAGAGTTATCTAGGGGAAAATTCCAATGGCCTGCCCCACCCCAAGACAGCATGAGGATGAACTGGTGTGAAATAGTTTGGAGAGTCCCTGACTGAGGGAAGCTATCACACCACTGGCCGGGATAAGGCTTCTGTTTTGGCCCTAGCCCAAGTCTTTTTCTTTGGTGGCCCTTGGTCTATTTGTCTCTTTGCTCTCCAGATGATAGTTGGTTCCTTGTCTATTTGTCTACCCTTGGGGTCCGTTCTACACGTCAACTACTGTTGCTTTAGAAAAAGACTCCGATGACTGGGGGAGCCAGTTACTTCCACCTGTTCTTCTTTAAGATAATCTTCAGGTCACCTGGCTGGCTCAGTTGAAAGAGCATGCAAACTCTTGATCTTGGGGTTGTGAGGTGGGTGTAGAAATTTATTTACATAAATAAATAAATAAATACATACATACATACATACATACTAAAAGAAAGAAAGAAAGAAAGAAAGAAATCTTCTATTCCTATTCTTTTGTTTTTCAGTAATATTTTGGAATCAGCTTGTCAGGTTACACACAAACACATGCACAGAAAAAAAAACAACAATAATATGGTAACACTTTGACAGGAATAGCTTGGGGAGAGTATTTCAACAATACGGAGTCTCCTATACCTGAACATGCACCATGCCTCTGTTTATTTAGATTTCCCTTTTTAATATAATATAAATTTATATTAATTTTTCACATCTTTCTGTGTTGAGATCTTACATATAATTTGTTAGATTTTTTTCTCTAGATGTCTGATTAAATACATTCATTCTAATAATTTTTCTGTGGTTTTATTATTTCCTATGTACACAATACTTCAACAATATCATCATGTGAATGATAGCTGTTTTTTTCCCCCTCTGCAATCCTGACACTGTAACTTATCAGCTAGAACTTTAAGTACAATATTGAGAGAAGCAGTAATGATGGGCACCCTTGCCTTATTCCTGGCTTCAAAACTAAGGATTCTTTGTAGAACTTTTATCAAATTAAGAAATTCCCTTTCTGCACCTTTGTTAACTTTATAGCTATTATTGTTTGTTTATTGAAATCATGAATTGGGAACACCTGGGTGGCTCAGTCTGTTAAGTGTCTGCCTTCAGCTCAGGTCATGAGAGTTCCACATCTGGCTCCTTGATCCATGGGGAGACTGCTTCTCCCTCTCCCTTGCCACTCCCTCTGCTTGGGCTCTGACAGATAAATAAAATATTTATTAAGAAAAGAAATCACAAATTGATGCTGCATTTTATTTTTTTTTTAAATGTGACATGATTTTTTTTTTTTAAAGATTTTATTTATTTATTTGACAGAGAGAGATCACAGTAGGAGAGAGGAAGGGAAGAGATCACAGAGAGAGAGGAAGGGAAGCAGGCCCCCTGCTGAGCAGAGAGCCCGATGCGGGACTCGATCCCAGGACCCTGAGATCATGACCTAAGCTGAAGGCAGTGGCTTAACCCACTGAGCCACCCAGGCGCCCCTGATGCTGCATTTTAAAAAATATTTTCTGTGGCCTGTTGAAATGATTCTACTCTTCGACTCCCTTTTTTTTCTGTTAATGGTTAATGAAGTTAATTACATTGATTAATTTTCAAAAGTTAAACCAGCCTCGTGTTCTGGAGTAAATAAAACATAGTGATGATGCATTATCTGTTATATATTTATTGTTAGAATCAATGTGCTACTTGGCCAAGGTGGGGGAATTTCTGCACCAACGGTCATGAATAAGTGAGTCCAATTTTCCTATTTTGAAGTGACCTTATTAGCTTTTGCCAAGAAAGTCCTTGAAAATGAATTGAGGAGATTTACCTCTTTTTCTTTATATTCTCTGGGAGAGTTTGTGTACTACTGGCATGATTATTCTCTAAGAAGTTGGTGGCATTTACCAGTAAAGTCATCTGAGTCTATAGTTTTCTTTGAAGGAAATTTTATTTTATTTTATTTTATTTTTTTCCAGATTTTATTTATTTGTCACAGAGAGTGAGCACAGGCAGACAGAGTGGCAGGCAGAGGCAGAGGGAGAAGCAGGCTCCCCGCCAAGCAAGGTGCCCAATGCGGGACTCGATCCCAGGATGCTGGGATCACGACCCAAGCCGAAGGCAGCCGCCCAACCAACTGAGCCACCCAGGCATCCCTGAAGGGAATTTTAAATTACAAATTCAATTTTTAATCATTTTAAGTCAATTTTCTGTCCATTTTGGTTGTATTATCTTAGAAAGGTATCTAAATTATGAAAATTTTCAAGTTGATTGCCATAAGTTATGATATTTACTTAATAACTCCTTAATATCTGTCAGATTGGTAGTTAGCTCCTTTTCATTCCTTCTTCACATATTTATGGCTTCTCTCCCTCTCTGTACATCAAACCTTATATATTGCAGTTAAAGTTCTGGTTAGACAAAAGTTTTGATGTACAGAATTTTCATTATCTTTTAAAATTTGTATGCCTTTTCTTTCTTTTTCTTGCCTAAATGCTCTGGCTAGGACCTCTAGTCCTATGCTAAAGAAAAGTGGTGAGAGTGGGCATCCTTGTCTTCTTCTTGATCTTAGAGGAAGAACTTTTAGCTTTTTACCATCATGTGTGACATTAGCTATGGGTTTGTCATATATGGCCTTTATTATATTGAGGTACATTCCCACTATAACCAGTTTGTTGAGAGTTTTTATTGGGAAAAGATGTTGAATTTTGTCAAATGACTTTTCTACATCTATTGAGATAATTATATGATTTTTATCCTTCATATTATTAATGTGGTTATCACATTGATTTGTGAATGTTGAACTATCCTTGCATCCTGGGAATAAATTCTCTATCTATAATGTGCTCCTGCATTTAGTTTGCTAATATTTTGTTGAGACTTTTTGAATCTGTCCTCACCAGGGCTATTGGTCTATAATTTTCCTATAGTGTCTTTGTATGGCTGTGGTATCAGTGTAATGCTGGTCTCAAAAATGAGTTCAAAAGTATTCCTTCCTCTTCTATTTTTTGGAAGAGTTTGAGAAGGCTTGGTATTAAATCTTTAAGTGTTTGGTAGAATTCACCAGTCAATGCTGAGCTTTTCTTTGTTGGGAGATTTTTTATTACGGATTCAATCTCCTTATTAGTAATTGGCCTATTCAGATTTTCTATTTATTCATGATTCAATCTTGTTAGGTTGTATGTTTCTAGGATATGTCCATTTCTTCTACATTATCTAATTTGTTATCATATAATTGCTCATAGTGGTCTCTTAAATCATTTGTATTTATATGGTATTCATACTATCTCCTCTTTCATTTATAGTTTGAGTCTGTTCTCTTTTCTTTTTCTTAGTAAGTCTAACTAGAGGTTTGTCTGTTTTGTTTATCTTTAAAAAAAACCAATTCTTATTTACATAATTCTTTTCTATTCTCTTTCTAATCTCCATCATTTATTGCCATTTCTTATTATTTCTGTTACTCTATTAATTTGGAGGTCAGTTTGTTTTTCTTTTACTACTTCTTCGAGGTACAAAGTTAGATTGTGTATTTGAGATCTTTCTTTTTTCTCAATTTTTCTCAATTTTTGGATCTGATCAGCTTTGATATGTTGTGTTTTCAATTTTATTTGTCCCAAGATATTTTTTAATTTCCTTTTTTATTTCTTCTTTGTCTCCCTGGCTGTTCAGTAGCACATGTTTGTATCCAAATATATGTGAATTTTCCAGTTTTCTTTTTGTAACTGATTTCTAGTTCCATATCATTGGGGTCAGAAAAGATACTTGATACAATCTCAATCTTCTTAAATCTATTAAGATTTGTTTTGTGGCCTCACAATTGATCTATCCTGGGGAATGTTCCAAGTTACTTGAGAAAAATATATATTCTGTTGCTGTTGGATGTGATGTTCTATAAATGTCTGTTAGGTCCATTTGATACAATGTGTAGTTTCAATAAGATTTTTCTATATTGATTTTCTGTCTGGATGATTTCCCCATTGTTGAAAGAGGAGTACTGAAGTCCTCTACTATTACTGCATTGCTATTTCTCCTTTCAAATATATTAATATTTGCTTTATATATTTAGGTGTTCCTATGTTGGGTACACAGATATTTACTGTTACATCATCTTGATAAATCGAGTGCTCTATCATTATATAGTGACTTTCTTTGTCTCTTGTTACTTCTTGGCTTAAGTCTATTGTATATGACATAAGTACAGCCCTCCCTGTTTTCTTTTGGTTTCCATTTGTATGGAATACATCTTCCCATCCCTTTACTTTCAGTACCTTTAATCCTTAAAGCAAATGTAAGTCTCTTGTGGACAGCATATAGCTGGGTCTTGTTTCGTAAATCCATTTAACCATTCTACATCTTCTTCCTCCTCTACATCTTTTGATTGAAGAATTTAGTCCATTCATATCTGAAGTAATTATTGATAAGTTTGAACTTATATTTGCCATTTTATTATTTTCTGGTTGCTCTGTAATGTCTTTGTTCCTTTATTCCTTGCTTCCTCTCGATCTTTGTGATTCAGTTATTTTCTGTAGTGATGGGCTTAATTCCTTTCTCTTTCTGTTTTGTGTATGTACTACAGGCTCTTCCTTTGAGGTTACCATGATGCTTACATAAAACATCTTATATTTATGGCAGTCTACTTTAAGCTGATAGCAGGTCCACTTTAAATGCAAACAAAAGCTCTACATTTTCACCCTCCCCTCATCTTATGTATTTGGTACCACAATTTACATCTTTTTTTTTTTTTTTTTTTTTTTTTTTTATTTTAAAGATTTTATTTATTTATTTGACAGACAGAGATCACAAGTGGGCAGAGAAGCAGGCAGAGAGAGAGGAAGGGAAGCAGGCTATCCGCTGAGCAGAGAGCCCGATGCGGGACTCGATCCCAGGACCCTGAGATCATGACCTGAGCCGAAGGCAGCGGCTTAACCCACTGAGCCACCCAGGCACCCCACAATTTACATCTTTTTACATTGTGTATCCATTAACAAATTATTGTAATTGTAGATATTTTTAATACTTTTGTATTTTAATCTTCACTCTAGAGTTATAAATGATTTACCCACCACCATCACATTAGAGTACTCTTAATTTAACTACATATTTTCTTTTGCCAGTGAGTTTTATACTTTCTTAAGTTTTCCTGTTACTATTTAGTGCCCTTCCATTTTTTGCTTCAAGAACTCTTTTGAACATTTCTTGTAGGGCCCATTTAGTGGTGCTGAACTCCTTCATATTCTGTTTGCCTAGAAAAAACTCTATCTCTGTTAGTTCTGAACAACTCTGCTTGGTAGAGTATTCTTGATTGACAGTGTTTTTCTTTCAGCACTTTAAATATATCATCCCACTTCTTTCTGGCCTATAGGATTTCTGCTGAAAAATCTGCTTATAGTCTTTTTTTTTTTTTTTTTTTTTTTTTTATTTTTTTTTTTTTTTAAAGATTTTATTTATTTATTTGACAGAGAGAAATCACAAGTAGATGGAGAGGCAGGCAGAGAGAGAGAGAGGGAAGCAGGCTCCCTGCTGAGCAGAGAGCCCGATGTGGGGCTTGATCCCAGGACCCCGAGATCATGACCTGAGCCGAAGGCAGCGGCTTACCCCACTGAGCCACCCAGGCGCCCCTGCTTATAGTCTTATAGGGGTTCTTTTTATGTAACAAATTGCCTTTCTCTTGCTGTTTTTAAGATGTTCTCCTTGTCTTTAACTTTAGACCCTTTATTTATAATGTGTTGGTGAAAAAAGTTATTATTTTTTTAAATTCATCTATTTAGTACTATTTGGGCTTCCTTGATCTGGATTTCTGTTTCCTTCCCCAGGTTAGGGAAATTTTCAGCCATTATTTCTTTGAACAATCTGCCTTCCTTCTGGGACCCCTTTAATGTGTATTTTTTGTTTAAGATTTTATCTCTTTATTTGAGAGAGAGAGTGAGAGCACAAGTGGGGGCAGAGGGAGAAGGGAAAACAGACTCCCTGGTGAACAATGAACCTAACGAGGAGGGACTCAATCCCAGGACCCTGAGATCACTACCTGAGTCAAAGGCAGAGACTTAACAGACTGAGACACCCAGGCACCCCTGTGTATATTGTTTTGTTTTGTTTGGTGGTTTCCCATATGTCCTTTAAGCTATCTTTCTGTGTTTTTCATACTTTTTTCTTATTAGTCTTCTGGTTGAATTCTACTGTCTATTTTCATGCTCTTTTATCCTTTTTTTAAACGATCTAGTTTGTTCTTTAATTCCTTCACTGATTTTTTTTTTTTTTCAGTTCAATTACTGTATTCTTCAGCAATGTGATTTCTGTTTGGTGTTCTTTTATGTTTTCTATACCTTTGTTGAAATTCTCACTTTGTTCATATGTTGTTCTCCTGACCTCAGACAACACCTTTGACTATTATTTTGAACTCTCTGTCAGGTAAATCACTTACTTCCACTTTATTAAGATCTGTTTCTGGGGATTTACCTTGATCTTATGTTAAGGAATTTTCCTCTATTAATTTTTCTTGACTTTTTATGTTGGTTTTTGTGTATTACATAAAACAACCACTCTTCCCAGTCCTGACAGAGTTGTCTTGCTAGGAGATAAAACTTGTCAATCAGCCTGGCCTGAACTCCTGATTGTGTCTCAAACTTTTGTGATTGTCCAACCTGCTTTCTTTATTCTAAGTGGCTCTCTGTATTTGAGGGTGTATCAAGACCTGTCAGTGTCCTAATGGAAGAATTGTAGTGAACAACTAGATGCAGTACAATCAGAAGCTAGAGCCTCAAACGGAATCAGGAAAGTAGGTATTTAAGCCTCTTCCAGGCAGAAACTGGGAGGGTGTTATTGTCTACTCCCTTTGCGCTGGGCCCAGGTGTACAGTGGGGTGTTTGTGGGACTTGTGAATGGAAGCCCAGTTGGCTCTCAGAGCTTGGTGATCTGGGAATTCATCCCTCAGGCAGCAGAGCAAAAACTGGATGCAGATGTGTGTGCACATTCCTTCCAGGGAGATACTGGTAAGTTGGAGCATGCTAGAGGGAGAAAAAAGGAGGTGTCTGCTGGTTTCTCTACTTTTAAGAACAGATAATAGCCCAAGATGTATACTAAATTAGAAGTGTGATCCTGAGGCAATAGCTTTCAAAGTATGCAGATGGTCCCCTTCAGGAAGACCTGGAGCTGGGTGATTTTCGTTGCTCTTTCTGCATTGAGTCGTGGGGAGATAGCCACAGCAAGCGCTTGCATGCCCATTAATAATTGCTTCTTTGTTTGTTATCTTCTTGTGGGTCTCAGGACACAAGGTCCACTAGTTTTCAGAGCTAGGTGTTTTGCAGGCCTGTCCTTCAGATGGGAGTCTTAAAAGCTGGGGTGCTAAATGCGGTGTTCAAACCATTCACTCCTTGGTAGGAATATGGAGTTTGGCGTTCCCATCCAACTGTATGGTGCTGTGTCAGGGGTGGGGTTTATGGCAAGAGTGTGTGTCAACATTTCCTACCCATTCCAATGTGAGTGTTTTCTCATTTGCCTAATGTATTGGAGCCTCTCAGATAGTTTCTCTATTTCTTTCAGAGGTATCTGCTGTGTATACATTTGGTATTGCCATGGGAGGAGGGAAGCAGCCTTCATTATCTCGGTCATGATTGTCACTATTTTACTTTTATTATTGAAGGATAATTTTGCTAGGTTTAAAATTCTAGGTTGACAGAATTTTTTTCTCCAGCAGTTTAAAGATTTTATATCACTGTCTTCTGGCTTCTAACACATCCATTAAAAAGTCAGCTGTCAATTATATTGTTGTTCCTGTATAGGTAAACCCTCCTTTTTCCTCTATCTGCTTTTAAGATTATCTGTTTTGTTTTCAGCTTTTAGAAGTTTTACTATGATGTGTGTAAATGTAGCTTCTTATTTCTATATTCTACTTGAGGTCCATAGGGCTTCTTATCTGAGTTTGACATCTTTCAGCAGTTTGGTAAATTCTTAGGCATTATATCATTAGTTACTGAGTTTGGCTCATTCTCTCTTTCCTCTCCTGAGGCTCCAATTTTATGCACATTAGAATTTCTGTCTTCTCTTTTACTCTGTCTTTTGAAATTTTAATTCCTATTGCTTTTCTAAAGCTTCTTTTTGAATATTTTCTTCTAACATATCTTCCAGTTAACTAATTCTTTCTTGAACTTTATGTAATCTGCTGCTAAACCCATTCACTGAATTCTTCATTTGGAGTATCATGCTTTTTTGTAATAGAATTCCCATTTGATTCCTTTTTGTAGTTTCTCATCTTCTGCCCAAATTCTCTATCTTATCTTAGACTTTGTAAACATAGTTATCTTAAACTTTGTGTATCATGGCTCTTTTATCTGGAACCCCTATATTTCCATATTTGTTTTTTGTTTGTTTGTTTGTTTCTGAGAGCATGTCATTCATAATGTCTAACCTCCTTATATCTAGTTATTCTTTTAAATTATATGGTGGACACACCATTTGCAAAATGAGTTTTGGAAATAATTTGAGGATTACAGTAATGTTATCTTTCTCCAAAAAAGTATGTCTATTTCTGCCAGGTTCTTAGAAGCAGTAGCAATTAAGGATTATCTTTATATAGTTTCACAAGTTGAGGGGAATTTATGCTAAAGTTGCTCTAGGGGTATATCCACTTTCAAGTTTCCATTTCTTCTAGGGTACACTCTTCACGTTTCCAATCCAAATAATGGGAAATAACTATGCTGTTTTTCCTTTGTGGACTCTGACTTTATTGTCATCACTTGAGCCCCAAAATGCTGTCAACAGCTTGTGTTAGCCTTTCAACCATTGCCTCCAAAACTGGGTTTGTCCTCCAGGGAAGCGTAACCCTAAATACCAAATTCACTTTCCTTAATGTCTTTCTCCTTCTGGAGAAATTCTCTGCAATTCTTCATTTGATTTTTATATCTTTAATTTATGTCCTGATTTATTAAAAACATTTTAGATTAACTGAATAGATGCATATGTGCTATGAAAAATAGTTTTATTTGTATTGGGTAATTTGCTCTGACAATGACCTTCACAAGATGGATGTAAGCTATCCTGTAGAGTGGTTAAGAGCACAGGATTTGGAGCCAGCAAATCTGGTTCAAATCCTTGTTTTGCTTTTAGTAGCAGTGTGATTTTTTTGGCACCTTACTTAAACTTTCTGATTCCCACTGCTCTCACTGGTAAAATGTAAATGATGATTATAGATGCTTTGTTGACTAATAAATAGAATAATATTGCAAAAATATAATACAGAGTTGGCATCTAGTGTAAGCACCATCAAATGGCAACTATTGTTACTAACATGAACTATTTAAATATTTAATAACATCTACCAAGGATAACTATTTTAGATTTAAAATGACTATAATGATGAGATTCTTCTCCTGGTGTTGTATTTCAGAAAGGAACTCTTAGGTCATGGCTTTGGGGTTCTGGCAATACCCACTTTGTAATTTTTCCATACCCAAATCTTAGCAGTGTTTATTCTGTAGAAGTCAGGAACCCAGTGGAATACTTCCTTGCATCCTGGGGTTAATTAAAAACTCCAATTAAGGAAATTTCTGGCTCTCCTCACATGTAGCCTTAAAGCATGCTTCTGTGCACAGATGTGTAAGAGTTCAAGTGTTTAAGTTTCTACAATTGCCCTAATTGTTTTAATGCCTTTACTAGCTCCCTCTTTACATACAGGTAAAGCCAAAGGTGCACTAGCAAAAATTCCCTATGATTATACCCTCAGGGAGGCCGTTGTTATAGCCCTACTTTAAGCTATCTGACCCTGTTTTTATACATCTAGAGGTTATCAACTCATCAGGAGACTATTCCTGCCAATTCTGCCTGTTGGGCACTTGAAAGCAGGTTCATTTAAACATCAATGACTAGGAGTCTTCATTGACCTCATGCTGCTTAAGTCTTAACCTAGTCTTGACCTTAGCGGCAAAACTTTGTGAAAAGTCAATAAAAGTAGCAAACAATGTCATATTATTCTTGGCAGACTTTGCACAACAATGAGAGGGTTTAACAAAAGTTAATTATGGCTTAATAGTTGCTTGCTAACAAATATTGAGTTTTTACAATGTAGCAGATAATATGCACACATGCGGTCATTTGAGTCACATAACACCCAAATGAGGTAGGCACTGTCATTATCCCTCCTTTAAAGGGGAGGAACTGTGGTTTACAGGGGCAAAGTACTTAACCTGAGGCCACAAACCAGCCACAGGGTTCATGTCAGTCATTCCTGAATCTGTGTGCTCTCCATGTAGACTATTAGGTAGGGAAACTCAAGAAGAGAAAGCTGTCGTGAAGCTCTGAGGGAACATCCAGCAAATTAATAGGTCCGTAGTTATCCCACAGAATTGCTCTGTTAAAATGAGGCGGATTATGCTTTCAAAGACTATCCTGTTAAGAATAAAGACTAAGGATCTAACAAAAACAATTAGGTTAGCAAGCATCAAAACTGACCCATAAGAACAGGGACAGAATAGTCTGGAAAGCACCTGATCATGTAAGTGATGATGTTCAATAAAAATCCAGAAGAGGAGGCATTAGCAGGTCTTGAGAAGCTTCTTAGAGAAGCTTATAATTGACAAAATGAAAGGTAATACTTTTGTCAGTATAAGACTGTGAAAAGTTAACTTTCTAGGCCCAACTGAAATATGTGTTTCCACAAAATCTCTCAGTAGACACATTCAGTGGGTAACCATATTACAGAATTTACCATCATTAAGGATTCTAAAAGCCCAAACCAAGGCCTTCCACCCAAATCATTACACTTGAGGCTCTTTATGGAGGAGAAATGAAATTATAATAAGAATAAAATTTATTAAGTTACTTAATGGTTCTGCTGCCTTGCCTACTAAGACTTGATTTTGATTTTGTTTTTTTCCTATGAATACTTAACCAAGTAAAAGACTGAATCTGAAGGGTTAGGCCCACATTTTCCCAAATAGTCTGGCTACCCTCATTTACCTGAGGGATGGAAATAAATTCCACCTTTAACATCCTGAAACAATTAAAATATAGCTTTGAAAGATATTATGAAACTAAACAATCCTTCCTTCACTTTAGCCTTTTAATCTAATGTGATCACTCTGTGTAGAAATCGATTTAAGGACTGCTAATATCAAGGTTTAGGTGTGAAGGTAAAGTGGTGTAAAATAACCATTTCAAAGATGATGGCGATGAAGGAGGAGGAATTATATCATCTATAGCAGTGGCTTCCCACAATGAAGGTATAAAAACGAAGTTTCTGTGTATTTACTTGGCATACTACCAGTCAGCAATCCTAGATAATGCCTGGAACACTAAATGCTCAAAGAATGCTTGTTGGGCGAATACATTTACTTAGAAAGTGAACTGGTCAAGGCTTTGAGCTGGATCTTAAAGGAGGAGTTTAGCCAGTGAGGAAGAGACTCATCCAAATCAGAGAGGCAAACAAAGGGATGAGGATGACGTTGAAGTTCCCACTCGGGCAGATGGATGGGCAATGGTGCCATAAACTAAACAAGGTGATGGATGGAGGAAGAGGCATCAGTCAAATTAATAACAAACACATGATATTTTGTCACAAATTGGGGAATTCATGGTGAAGAGATTGGTGCATCTTGCTGATCTTACTCTCTCAAATCTTACTCTCATCTTACTCTCTCAAATTACTTTCTCCATATTTACACAACTGAAATCCTCTTGTAACCTTTCTTATTGGTCACTCTCTGATTATTCTAGAGCTCTGTTTTGATTTTGTTGCGTACTAAAATGGGATATTGTTTATTAAAAATTAAGATGGAATGAGAGTACTCTCTAAAAGCAAAAACTTTATTTCAATGATCTTATTTTCACCTTCATGTAATAGGTAGGCTGTTATTTCTCTTATTTCTCACTAAAGCCTAATGTGTTTGTGTGTTGGTATTTTGTAGATGAGGGAACTATATTAAAATACAGCATCATTCAAGGATGTAGACAGCGTGCCGGGTTTGGGAGAGATGTCAATTGTAAATTAAAAGATAATCATAGCACAAAAGCAGAGAATAAAGGTGAATATAGTAGTGAGGTTACCCAACCCAAAGTAGTGAAAACTGAATATTACTCTGGAATGAAATGCACATGGCTGGGAGACACGGCCTGAGCATGTGTAATTGAGAACATGTCTCTAGAGAGGAGAGGAAAAGCAGAATGGCTCTTTAATAAATTAAGTCAATGTCTCTCAAAATGTGCATTTTCTAAATTAAGTATTTCCCAAAATGTGCATTTCCCAAATCTCCTGGAGAGATTCTCTTGAAGGTTCACAATGCTAAATATTAGCAGTGAAAAGCTCTGAGAAGACCAGTAGCAAAGGAAAACTAACTTTATTTTATCCAAATTTGATCAAACTTATTTGACCTTGGAATGTATTTGTCATGGAACATCTAGTACAACTTCCCTGAAAGCTGTGGGAATTGTTGAATTAGGAAACCATGTTTAATTTCATAGTGTCTAAAACAAACTAGGTAATCAATAAAACTTATTTTTGAATTTTTACAAGTAATTTTCAAATAACAAAATCATTATCTGTTATCAACAGTATTCTCAAAAAATAGATTTTAAAAAAGGAAAATAGCCATGACCTTCAGAATCAGGACAGAACCTTAGAATTAGAAAGAATGTGGCTTTCTTAACATCTACTAAAAATAGTTAAAGAAATTTCTACCATCTCAGGGATAAATTATTCCCTCCAGTTCCATAGCATATAGTTCCTCTGAAACTGTTAATTCTGCTTAGATACCTTCTGAGTGTGAGTGAAATTTAATTATCTCATTTTCTTTAATAGCAGAGAGTAGATTAATTGTTCAAGAGAAAAAATGGCTTGTTACATGGGTGGAAAGGTACAGAGTCTCTGGTGTGCCAACGTAGATATGACCATCAAGGCAGAAGCCTGATGTAGATAGCATATGAAAGTGTATATTCACACAGAAGATAGAACTAATTATTCATTTAACACTAATTTTCAATTTACACTGAAATTTATTTAGTTTTGTCAAATGAGAATAAATGTGTTCATCAGGCAAACTGCATTTCAGATTTTGACTTAATCACTTTCTAGCTATTTAAGCACAGACAAGTCTCTGAGCTTCAGTTTCCTCTTTGTAAAATGGCATTACAATTTGGAAAACTAGAATAAAGCCTTCCTGATTTTAGCATTTAGAAGTCCTCAGGATGGTTTTAGCTCACCCTCATGCTACCCTAAAGAAAAGTTTTCTAGCAGACACACCCTATTCCATCCCACTCACAGTTCTAAAGGAGAGAGATCCAGCCAGAAAATAGACCTACAAATGATAAACACTTGAAATACACAAGTCACTTAATCCTTCTCCCTTAAATGGAAATGTGAAACTAAGGATTACCAGGCATACAAGGAAAACTGCAGCATGAAAAAAAAAAAAGAAAAAAAACTGAAAAAATAAAATTAAATTTAAAAAAAAGACAAAAAACAAAACAACAACAAAACCCCAAGATCACACACACACATACACACACACACACACACACACACACACTCCACCACCACCACCTACAACAACAACAACAAAACAACAAAAGACAGAAACTAACCCAGAAAGGGGGATAAAAGACAATTAGGGAATAGAAGACAACACCAAAAACACTCTAATTAATATGCAAGGGGAATTTTAGAGAAAATATGATATCCTTAAAATCGGGACAAAATGCTAAGAAAAGGAAACAATTAGAGAATGAAAGAAAATACTTGTAGATTTTTAAAAAATAGTACTGTTTGAGAAAAAAATTAATTACAAAAGAACTAGAAAATAAACCTAAAGACTCTTCCTACTATCTTAGAACATGAGGGGAAAAGATAAAGAACTGAAAACTATGAGGGAAAAGATTAGTCTAGAAACCAGAAATTCAGCCTAGGAAATCTCTCATGCAGTTTTGGAGATGAAAAACATTATCAAAAAGTAGTTGAAGAAAAAATTTCCAAAGCTGAAGGACAAAATTCTTCGGAACTAGAAGAGCTTCTGAATGCCCAGAACAACTAAAGAAAACAAAGCTATACCTAGAAACACCTTTGATATGCAGAATACCAAGGATAAATGGAAACTTCTAAAGGCTTTTATACCCAGCCAGATGTCAATCAAGTATGAGGGCAGAATAATTTTTTCTGGCAAAAAGGTCTCAGAAACTTTATCTACCATACATCCTTTCCTTGAGAAGTATTTGAATATATACCCAGAGAAACTAAAGAGTAGAAGAAGAAGAAGGTTTTAGGGTCCAGGAATCTGTAGTTACAATGCAGACTCCTGAGAGCAGTGGGAAAAATTGGCACCATGACCATTGAATAGAAGGCACAGAGAGCTACAAGTACAGATTGGAACAGAAGGATGGTAGGGAGTTGGAGGTCTCTAGGAGAAAAGGGGGACTTGATAGAAAAGATAGGCTTAGGGAAAATTATTCACAAAGACAAAAATTTAAAAAGACCCCCAAAAGCACCCATTGGAAACTCCAGAGATCACTGGTAGGGTAAAGAATGTATAATAAAATGGAATGTTTAATAAAATAATAATTCACACATGAAGCAAACTAAAACATGGCAATATTGTAGGATAAAACAAAGAGAGAGAAATTCCATTGAACCTTAGTCTGGGAACATCCTTTCTCAATGGGCCCAGGCCTTACAATGTTAGACTTCTTAAAAATACTCCTAACACATGACTTGATCAATCTATGGATGAATCATGGAGATTAGGCTATGACTTTTGGACAAAATGTAAGGCACATGTTTACCTAAAAAATGAGATTTGGAAGGTGGGTAAAAGGGTAGGGTCATCAATAATTTTACTTTTTAAAGTGAGAAATCAAGAGATACAGTATTATCAAAAGTTAATGAAACAGAAAATAGATTTACTATAATATTTTATATTACAAATCCAAACACAGGAAGAACAACAGACAACAAATATAACAAAAGATAACAAAATAAATGTCAGACACATTTATTTTGGGAATGTGTCCCATAAAAGGGAATGGGAATGTAGCCCATAAATGGGAATGTCTAGGATTGTGCAGAAGGGGCAAGGGTCGTAGAACTTAGCCAAATGATGAACTTTCATATTGAAGAGTCTGTAAATTATGTCTTTTATTGATACATGTTTAAAAAAATAGAGTTATAGGCATATTATCTATATAGAGCAAAGCACAGAAGAAATGAAAATGGAAATGACCTCTTAGAACGGGACATTGTCTGTCTCCTTTGTCCAATGTTGTATCCCTTGTGCCTAAAATGGCACTGGGCACACCTACCTACTAATAAATGGTGAGTGGGAAGAAGGTGACTCTGGGAAACAATATATGAGTGTGGAGGAGAAGGGTCAGAGGCTTCTGAATGGTTACCAGATAAAGGTACTATTTTGATGAAAAAAATATATAATAGTGAAAGAACACAAGAGAATGGAGCATGCCATTAATGGGGATGCTCCTTGGGGAATTGAAAAGTAAGGCGATCTGGAAAAGAAATCAGTCAGGTGAGGAAAAAGAGTTCCAGACTGTGGGAACACGTGTGTAGACCCTGGGTGGAGAAAAGATCCAGGTGACTAGAGCAAAAGTGCTATACGGCAGGCTCAGTGTGAGCCTGTGCAAGTAGGCAGGGGCCAAGTCTAACAGGGTTTGGCAGACCATGTAGGGATGCTGATGAATTGCTTAAGAAAAACGAAGTGAGGCCTCTGACTTCTCTGTTTCCTTATCACCAATGAGTCTGGGTTCTCCTGGCTCTGTGCTTACACCTGGGACCAGCTTGCACACAACTCTGTTCGGGAATGCACTGGTCTCCTGGACTTGATTTTCAGTATCTCATAACTTTGAATTCCCAAAGAAGGAGAAAATAATACATACTAAGTGACTAAGTAGAATATGGTCCACTTAGCATACTATGTGTCTTCATTGCATAAGTCGAAGAGGATGTGCAGAGAATGTTGCGGGGAAGAGTTGGATTTTCTCATCCAAGTTTTAATGCTTGTCAGGAAGTTGTGGTACTGATTTACAGGGAGGCAGAGAAACACTATGAGGGCAATTTAGGCATTGATCAGTAGCAAGGCACATTCTATTCAAGAAGCCAGAGGAGTGTTCACTGGGTTCTCAGGAGCATGGGGCCAGGCCAGATGCCGATGATAATTGTAAAGATATGGGTGCTACCCTGAAGAAATGCCTATTCTTAGAATACAGAAATAGATGTGGATGAACACAGATCCAGATTCTCTCAGAGCACAAATGCTGCACAGGGATTAGGCTTGGTGCTCTGGGAAGCTGAATGAACTCTTCCAATCCACTAGGGTCCTTGTTAGTGCATCAAAGCAGTAATTTACTCAATGACAAGAGTTCATGTAGCTTCCTAAGGCACTTAACTTACTCCCAGGATGTTGGTTGCACACCAGGGGAATCTGGCTCACTAATCTTTAACACTTGTCATAATTATTTTTCCTTCAATAATGCTATTTTCCCCCTGAGAAACTCAAAATTATTACATAAGAAATGTAGAAATATAAGTGTGTGATATTTTTTAATAAAATTTAGTCAGTGGCCCTGGGGAATTTTTGTAGCAAAAACCTCTCAAATCAATTATATTTTCTCATTTCTAGTTCCAATAATTGAATATTCTATTTCTATATTTATTTAAGTTCTTTCGAAATGAAAAGGTGGAGTTCTGTTGACACACTGGGAAAGGAGGGTATTATTAATTAAAGTTGTTTAAAGTATAAGATGAAAACAGTGCTGATGCATATAAATTTGTTTCAATGAGCTGCCAGCTGCTTTATGAGGTTATAGGAAAATTGTTGGCAATCCTGGGGGGTGGCACAGTGGTTCATCATTCCATCATCACTGGGAGGTAAGTCTGCAATCACAACTCATCCAGAGAAAAAAATAAATGATGCAGCCAAGTGTTGAGTGCCCATGACTCAGCTATTTAGAAAATCCAAGATGCCTGATCTGCATTTCTCACATTTCAATTAAAAAGTTCAGTTCTGATCCCTCTGTCACCTCAGCTGGGTGCTCGTTGTCATTTACTCCCATTGTCTTAAGATTCTCACATCATCACTCTGGCCTAGAGAGGAAGGTGGTGGTGGTGGTTCTTTGCCTTTTAAAGGTAAAGAACACTAGGCTCAAAAAGGTTGAGGATGGGACCCCTGGGTGGCTCAGTCCATTAAGTGACAGCCTTCGACACAGGTCATGATCCTAGGGTCCTGGGATCAAGTCCTGCATGAGGCTCCTTGCTCAGCAGGGAGCCCACTTCTCTTTCTGCCTGCTCTGCCTGCTGCTCCCTGTGCTTGTGCTCTTTCTCCCTGACAAGTAAATAAATAATTTCTTCAAAAAAAAAAAAGTTGAGGATGTTTGCCTAAGGTCACATGGCTGCTGGGTGGTAGAGTCAGAACAAGGCTTGAGGTCTTTCAATTCCTTGCAGACACTTCTTGTTGACTCCGGGACCTCAGGTGACCTCAGGCCCTACTTTGCCTGATCTCTCAGCTTCAGCCATTGCACCCCACTCCTACCATACAAGTGTTCTGAAAGTCTGAACAAACATGGCATGGGAAGACCATCCCCTAAAAGTTCCTGCTCCCAACTAGATGCTGATGACTTACCTAGTGGCAAAGTAACTTTCAGGAAGGTGTACATCTCATGTAGGAGTCGGCATTAGTCAGAAAACAATCATGAAATAGGTAGCTCTTTGAGCTTCTCTTGCTAGTTCCCTTAGTATGAACTATAACACCCGTCATTTCTCTCTTTTACTCTCTCTCTCTCTCTACCCTCTCCCTCCCTGCCTTGCCCATTCTCATAGGAAAAACTCTCAAGGGGCTTCAGATAGTTTTTGTGATTGGTTAAAGATGACCAGAGTGACCCACTCAAGGAAGGTTAATTTCAGAGTTCAAGCAATGAGTTTTCCAGAATCTGCTTCCTCCAACCCATGCCACTGGAGATTAATAAATGTTGGTTATTGTTATTTGGCTCAGAGGATGCTTGGTTGATTTGCCTAAGTCAATCTCATATTCTTGTATTTATTCACTGTTACACCAGAAGGCAAAATGAGAAACAAGAGTCAAAATGACAAAAAGGCTGATTTCGCTTTGAAATGCAGAACTTTCAGGTGATTGGAACTCTTTGGAAGAGAAATGGTGATATCAAGGGGCCATGAGGTTTTTGTTGCCAGAGATAGTTGAACTGAATCGATGACCATTTATTGAAATGTGTTGGAAAAGGAGAGTATGGTTAGAACAGATGACCTCTAAGGTTCAACCCTGAGATATTCAATTTGTTTATTCTTTCCATAAACACATTTCTGGAGTACAGACAGAAGGAATTGGGTCAGAGGTCAGGGTCAATGGTCACGCACCTTCAGTCCATCTGTCGCCTTTGCTAACCCAAGCTGTTCATCCACGAAGTCCAGCGAGGAATGTGGCACCAAGAGAGCAGCTGGGCAGAAAACAGGCCCACAGCTAATGGGTCAGAGTCTCCCTGATTTCAGCTACATTCCCACCACTGACAATCTTTGCAGCAGCAACCACTTAACAAAACCAAAGGATCTATTTTGATGAGATTCTGAAACAAGAAACCCTAATGATTTTCTCCCCAGAATCGTAGGAAAATGTAGCAGAGATATCATCATATCATTTGAATGTGTACCCACTTGCCAATTACTCTGGATTGATGCTTCCTGATGTAAATAATAAGCTGAACATAAAATCTAAATCATATACAGTTATTTGACACTTTATTCAAGACCAAAAAAATTGGCTATTTAGGCAAAAACATCACCCTAGTAGTTTTCCCGGCAAATGTGCTATAACTAAGTATATATATAAAACAGTCCACATTATGAGCAAGTAATGGTCAGGCCATTCCAATGGGTAATTTACTCTCTAGGAAACCACCAGGGCCTGTGCTAGATGCATGCTCTTTTCCAAGTTGCTCAGAGCCATTTAGAAAATTACTATTGTTATTCACAAAATGCTCCACCAATCTCAGGAATTAACCCTCTTCCCAACATGTCTAATTTACTTGGTCTTCAAGTAATAGGTACGTTAAAGTTGATACGGGTCCAGTGTCTAAATAAGAAAAAATAGCTGCTTTTTACTGAGTGCTCTGTGTGTTCCAGGTACTCTGAATGCACTGCACACAACCTCATTAAATCCTCACAACAACCCAGATGTACTATTATCTCTATTTGAACTGAAGAGTAAACTGAGACTCAGAAAGGAAAGTCATTTGCCCATGGTTACAGAGCTCCTAGTGCCTGGTACATAGGAAGCGTTAGATGAGTGATTGTTAAAGTTAGTTTTTACTAGGAGGCACAGCTGGGATTAGAGCTGAGATGTAACCTCATCAAAGCCTTTACAATGGCCTCTATGTTGTTCTGCCTCATACAAATCACACTGTCTGTGAGAAAGAGGTGTGTCATGGCCAGGTGTCATTGGCAGGAATCCTTGTCCTAAGGGAGGCATATTGCATACGTCACACCTTCAGTAGCTCCTTATTAGGTAGGGCATGTAGCATGTGAAATATAATGAATAACACAGAATTCTCCAAATTTGAATAGGGTATGCAAAGAATTTTCTAAAAGTTTCTAGAAGCTCAATGATACAATCAGGGTTCATGGAATCTACATCTATCTTCTGTTTGTGGATGTCATCCTTTCTAAAACTGATTTGCCCAAGACTGCTCTGTGGGCAAGGCTCCATGCTATCTCTCCATTCCTGCCTCCCCTGCACCACAGATTTCTACCATATAGGGTACTCCTCTCACCCATGCCTATCCTGTGTACATGCATAAGAGACACCACTCCCAAGGGTGTAGCCAGTGGGCAGAGGCTTAGTGAGATGCTGAGGCCTTCGCGAGAACTGGAGAAACACTTTCTTTTCTCTGAGTGAATGGAGTGTGAGCTGAATCTTAGTCCTGTTCACACACTCAGCAGTGTGCCACTATGCAGGTCATTGCCTGCACCAATCTTATTACAATCCTTAAAATGTTCATTGTCCTGAAACAAAGGCTCATGGCTTTCTGTTTTTTAAGGGGCAGTATCAAAGACTGATTTCCAGAAAGCCTAGAAGTACGAAGTTTTTTGGGGTTCTTTCAGAAGGTCTGTGAGCAAAGTCCTTCCATGTAGTTTTGGAAGACGTGATCACTGAACTGCCTCATGGGACAACCCAATGGAGGCATCGTCAATTCTCAAAGACAGTTGAGTCAACAAAAGGGCATTTACCAGTCAGGAAGGTTAACTGCTCACTCTTTATTTCTAAACAAAGATGGTTGAGCATCTCCTAAAGCACAAAAATATAATTGCAGGTCAGACAACAATGAAGACTGAATAACAGGCTCATAAAATTAATGGCCAGAAATTCCATAGCAACATTTTCAGCCCAGAGCTTCTCAGACCTCAGACTGTAAATATGCCATTTGAAAAAAAAAAAAAATGGACTCAACATTCCAGCTCCCCAATATTTTTTTTAAGATTTTATTTATTTGACAGAGAAAGACACAGTGAGAGAGGGAATACAAGCAGGGGGAGTGAGAGAGGGAGAAGCAGGCTTCCTGCTAAGCAGAGAGCCTGATGTGGGACTTGATCCCAGGACCCTGGGCTCATGAGCTGAGTTGAAGGCAGATGCTTAACAACTAAGCCACCCAGGCGCCCCATATCCCCAATATCTTTAAGAGCAGGGCAGCCTACTACTCCTGTGCAACTCAGACTTCACAGACACACTTAATGATGGTGATGATGATGATGATGATCTTACCAAACAGAGGAAGTATTGGTTCAGTGCATGACATGGTATTTTCTCGGCCCTTAACTACTCAAATGAGTATGATTTTTCAGGTCAGTATTATTGATTTGATTTAAATGCAGTCTTCCTGGGAGAGGCTGCCTTTTAAAATAGATTTCTCAAGAATAAAAGGGTTTCTACTTCACCTTCTCTTCATTATGTTTATGAGTCAATGGGCGGAAGAAAGCGGAGTGCTGCCTCTGAAGTCAGCTAACAGGTGCACCCGGGGAATGAAGGAATGAAACAATTAATAAACACTTAGAAGATCCATCTCTGTGTCATGAATGGCATTAGAAAATCATAATAATAGGAAAAGCCAGTAGTTATTAAGCACTAACTATATGCCAAGTGCTATTCTAAGAAAGGGACAGATATTTGCTCACTGAAGCCACATGGCACCAACTTTGACAGAACTGTGTAGCTTGCCCACCACCACAGAGCTGATGGGATTTTTCTTCCCAAATGCTTATTAGTCTTTTATATATACTTATCTGAGTTTATTTGATAAAGCTTCATATCTATTAATGATAGTATGTACACAGTATATATTGAAGTATTTTTCGAAGTTTGCTGTTAATTTTCTGTGTGTGTGGTGTTTTTGACAAAGTCAAATCTATCCTTATTTTTATTTATATTTCACTTATTTAGTATCAGACTTACAGAAACTCTTCTCACTCCAAGGTTATTAAATCTTCACCTAAATTTTCAAGCTTTATTTTAATACATTAAAATCTTTCTAGAATTCATTTTAGTTTAGTATGCATCTAATTTTACTCTACTGCTGACCACCCCCAACAATTAGACAGTATCCCAGTATTGTTTACTGGAAAGTTACTTTTCCAATCATAACTTTATTCAACAGATCCTTATCCAGAACCTATAATGAGCAGACATTTTTCTAGGTCCAGGGGATACATTACATTATAATGGGGAGGGGCAAAAAGGGCAACTAAACATAAAGTATGCTAGATGGTGTTAAATGCAGAGGACAAGGTGGGGTTGGAATGGCTATTTTACACAGAGTGGTAGGTCTGTAAGGTCTGTAAGGAAGGTCTCTCTGAAATGGTGATATTAGGGTAGAGACCCAAAGGAAGTGAGAGGTGACCTGTGTACCCAGAGAAGGGCATTCCAGGCAGAGGGAACAGTAGGTGCTGGGCCATGAGGTCAGATTATACTTGCTGTGTTCCAAGAATGGCAAAGAGACCACTCTAGCTGAAGCAGTACCACAAATTAGGGGAGACAGTACTACAAGAAGTCAGAGGGATGGCCAGAGTCAGATTATGTAGGATCTGATAGGTTATTATAAGCAAAATGGATTTGGGCCCTGGATAAGCATAGCAGATCACATTTCCCAAAAATGGCCACAGCCACAACTTGTGGGCTTGTCTACAATAAGGCATTGTCGTACCCTCAACCTCTCTGAATCTGGGCAGACCTTGCAACCGCTTTGGCCAATAAAATATGTCAGGAGAGATGCTGTAACAGTTTGGAGAATAGCCCCTAACTGGTGTGGCAGCTTCTTCCTGCCTCATAGAAGACAATCACAATGGAAAAAATGCCCAAGCTACATGGGGAGCCCTGGAAAATGAGATGCCACATAAGGAGAAAGAGAGGCCAAGGAGCCACAAAGCACCAGGCACATGGGTGAAGAAGAAGAAGGGGATCCTCTAGCCTGTCCAACACCTAAATGCCTCAATTCCTGATCCATGGTATCTTGAGCAAAACTGAAATGTTGTCTTAAGCCACCATGTTTAGGGATAGTTGGTCATGCAGCAATAGAGAACTGGAACAATGAGGAAGAAAGCTCTTAGAGGAGTTTGAGCAGTCATAATATTTGACTGTTCTATAAGAATTCCTCTGGGTCTGTGCTGAGAACAGAGGGAAGAAGAGAGAGTGTGGAAAGGAAACCAGTATGCAGAACAGGTAAGAGACCAGAGTGGTAGAGGCTGATGAGGTAGGAAGTGATCCAGTTCTGGATATATTTCAAAGGACACGTGGACGGGAGTTGTTGATGGATTAAATCTGAAGTTGGGGGGCTGAGCCCTGAGCACTCCACCTTCTATGGATGTGTTAGAGTTGGAGAAGGAACCCAAAATGGAGGGGGCAAAGGAGTGAAGAGGATGGCCAGTGAGATAGGAAGAGAAGTGCTGTTCTGGAGACAGAAGGGGAAGTTGCTTTGGTAAGGAAGGAGTGATAACTGTGTCAGATCTGCCAGAGAATCCAGTCAAATGAGAACAGACCATTCTCAATATTACTGTCCTTGTTCTTGATATTACCAATTCAATATATTTATCATATACTAAATTTGCCTATGTGTGAGCGTATGTGTGTGTGAACTTTCTCTTCTCTCCCGTTGATATGTGTAACCATCTGGAATCATATGACCACTGAAACTTTCATACTCCACAAGGCAAGCACCATGCCTGCCCCCTCCCTTTTTCTTCTCCCCCCACAAGAATATCTTGGTTATTCTAATCTAAAATTCATCAGAATTTTAGATTGGAATTTTTTCAATTCCCCTTCCTCCCCAAATGCACTGGAAATTTTATTTTATACATTTTTGGCATACAAATTAGTCTGGAGAGTGATTACTGAGTCTGCTTATCTAGTCTCCACACATTATGTGTTTCCATTTATATGTTTCACAAACCTAAGTAGATTTTTTTTCATATAGCCTCATGTGTTTTCTCTTAAGTTCTTTTCTAGGTATTTAAATTGCTGTGGCTTTTGTGAATTACATCCCCTTTTTCTCATTATGTTTTTCTTACTGGCTATTTTTTTGCTCTAAGAAACCTGTTTTTGTATGAAGAATTCTCTTATTATTTCTAATGATTTTACAGGTGATGCAAACAGATTTCACACCTTTATTATTTTCATGGGCATAAAATTTCATAGCTATGGAATCAAATAGCCAGTGTATAAGGCTGTCCTAATTTCTGCTGATAAAATTATTCCTAGTTTGAAGAATGGGATTTAATATGCCAGTATTTCAAAGTGTTTCACAAAGAACTCCATGATTTCCAGGTGCTCTGAGAATGATTGTAGCCTCACATCTCAAATTGTCCCAGATATTTCCAATTTCAAATATTTTCCCTTTGTTAACCCACGAGTCAGACCATATGTCCTTTGATCTTTGCTTCAAAAAATATTGTCACGGTATTTAGAAACAGGGACAGCCCAGGCAAAGTTATAACATATGGCATGTTTTTCCTCTGAGCCTCTAACTTTCCTCTTAGCATTTTTCCTGGTATATGTGCCTAGAGTACACACATGTGTGTACGTGCACACACTCAGACACACACACACACACAGTGGTGTCCTGGAGGAAAAAGGGTTTAATTCAAATAATGCCATGTGGGCTGCTGTGCAGCCTGGACTCAGGATCACCTTAAGGCTGGCTAGTGTGGAAGGTTTCAGAGTCAGGAAGCCAGGGTTTGGACCTTGCCTCTAACTGTACACACTTGGGCAAGTCACTTAACCTCAGAACCTCTATTCTATGTGAATATCTACTTTGCAAGGCTGTGGCCTACACAGCTTTAAGCTGTGGCTAGTGTGCATTTCATAGTCAGAAAATGACAAATTTTCTGACTATGAAATGCACACTATAGGTGTGCATCAGTGGGGACAACTGAGGTCATATCTGTCACAGTGGTGGCCATATTACAGGACACAGACAGTGTTCACATTTCCTTTACTGTGGTTCTTAATGGTGTTCTTACTGGTTTTGGCTACTTGGCTTTCAGACCCGCTCACTGCTCTCCTTTATTTCTGGTCAACCCCTGTCCCCCAAACTGTTCCAAAAGATTGCCTTTTTGTTTAGCACAACTCAATTTGGTTTTTCTCTTTTGCAACAGCGCATGACTGATATAGCCAGATTCCAAGACAAAGGTAAGAAAAGCAGCTCATCCCACTTAGCAAGAATTCTCTTACCATGGTCAACAGTTGGTGCTTGGGGAAAGGGGCACTCATAAAACACATGACTAAATGGTACATCATGACTGAGCTGAAGTTCGACATTATCACCTTAGAGAGGATTTGGGAGTAGAATGCTTTTCAGTTTGCAAATTTACCACCAAAGGAGGCAAGAGGATGGAGGGGTGGAAAAGAGAGAGTGAGTATCCACACATGTGATGATCAACTCAAACCCAAAGGCTTCATACGTTTTCAGGAGAACCTGAAATAATTTCTTTGTTCAGAATGGGGAAAAGTAAATGCTAGATTTGCCTTTCCACTCTCCATTTTCCATTGTTTCAGCACTGCTCCCTGGGCCTGAGAAAGCTGCCACCAGCATTTACTAGTTATCTGATTGTCACCCTACTTAACATGTTCCCTGGTCTGCTGGCTGATGGTAGTTTAAGCAGGGTCTAATTGGTAACATATTGTCAATTGAATTAAGTGCCATATGATAGATATTTAAACTATGGTAATTCTTCCATAAAGAAAAATCTGTCAACAGACTATAGCAGAGGACCATTAATAAATCAAATTGTCATGTTTATTAGTTATTGCAGGAGTCTTGTTATCTTGTATTCATGATAGCCCCCCCCCCATTTTAGCACCAATAACAGGTATAAAGAGGAATCTCTGGCAAGGCGCTTTTCAATGGGTTCATATTTGTACACAAACACCTGTCTGTATTTTAATCATGAGAAAAATGGTGCTACTTCACTTTAAAAGGAACATGGATTGGGGCTGTTTTTTGGATGAGGGATAATGTTTTTATTTTCTTGAAGTTATGTTTTAAAACATTGGTAATCAACACATTGATAATCAAGGAAAAGCCAATGAAAACAAAAATGAGAACACCATTTGCTGATCAGATCTGCAAAAAAATAGAACTGGTAGAATGTACTACAGGTTTTGTAGTACAGTCGCTGCAGTTTGATTTGTAATATTACAAAAATTGGCAATAAATTAACTTTCCATATATGGGAATGACTCAACAGATTATGGAACATCAGTACCAGGGAGCAAAACAGCTATTTGAAAGAATGAGCTAAATCGTACCTAATGACGCATCATTAAGAACCACTATCATTTATACTTTCCCTTTCCCTTTTCTTTTAACTGCCTGGACTGAAAGTGACTTTCCACATGTTTTTCCTACATGAATAAGAAATAATAGAATCATGTTTTGCAAATATACCATCCCTGGAATCTCCTAAAACCCTGTGCACTGAGTAGGACAGGCTATTATACCGAATTTATAGAAAAAGAAACTGAAGCGCGGAAGAGAAAGTGATTTATCGAAGGAGTCCCATAGCTGTCAACCTCAGCAGGCAGGATGCAAGGATGCAAGCTCTTCCTGTGAACCAATGTGTAGAATAAAGGGTCTAGAAATCAGAGACCAGCATCCAGCTCCTCCCCAGAGTGTTAAATCTCAGCATGACCTTGAACTTGTTCCTGAATTCTCTGGGACCTGGCTTTCTTATCAGTCACAGTTCAATACCACATAGTACTGTAGAGGTGATCCTGGCAGCCAGGAGCACAGAGTCGGAGATGGTCAGACCCCTGCTCTGCCTGGTCCCACCCAGCTCTGCCTGGTCCCACCTGGCTCTGCACCCTTGGGCCAGTTATTGGCTATCTTCTAAATTAGGCACAATCCCAAGGGCTCTCACACAACAACATGAGATGACATGTAACATGTTCACACACGTGACAGACACCAACCCCATGCCATGTACTCTCATTTGGATGCCAGTTACAGGTCTCTACCGCCCAGGTTGCTGTGCACATGGAAGTCTGTGTTATCAAATCTGCTAAGCTCCAGAGCTTGCTCTGATCACCAGCAGGACTCAGGGGTAGGTCTGCCCCGGGCTCCTGTCCTAGCCAGCCCTCCCACCCTCCACCCCCGCCACTACACCTTGTTAGGGCTTGCACTTGGGTATCCTTGCTCTGACCTCCTCTGTATCTCCCCATACACTCATTTACCTACCCCACACTCCACCTTCAATCTTTCCCACTCACCTACCATTTCCCTTCAAATCTGACAGCTTAATTGCAGCAAAGGGTATGATACTACTACTACTACTACTAATAGTAATAATAATAAATAATGATCACTAAGACTTATTGAGCCCTTTCAATAAGCCAGGCACCTTCCTAAGCACTTGACACGAATCATCTCTGCTAAACCTTACTTAAGAGGTAGAGACTATTGTTATACCCATTGTACAGATGCCAGTACTCTGATGCAGAGAGGTACAATGAATGACGTGTCCAAAGTCACAGCAAGTGTCAGAGTAAAGATTGGAACCCAGAAATCCAGTGACTGAACAATGTATGCTTTTCCACTTTCTAAATGCAAAATAAATGAAAACTACGCATGACACAACTAAACACTAAATGCAGGTGTTGCCCAGAGAAAGAGAACCACAGAAGAAGCAAACCCCAAACCTTAGCATACTGTTTGTGTTACTTTCACTGTAATAACCTCACATCAGCACTGAGGTGAGAAACCCTGATGGACCTAGGTAAAGGAAGGAACTCTTTATCACTTTGCACTAAGGGGCAAATGCTTCTGAGAAAAGCAGAGAGCATAATTTGAAAAAAAAAATTAGTTGTACACTCGAGACTCAAAGAACGAGCTTACTGCCACTTCTCTGCTGTTGTGGGTATTAGTTAACAGATGGCTTACGCTATTTTAGTGGTAGTATCAGGTCACAGAGTACCTGAACAGGTTCTACCTCAGAATTTCCAGCCCTTTGAGTAAAAGGGATTATGAACTGCATATCCAAACATGATTTCACTTTTACATTTGTAAGAGCATGAGTAGCAAGGAATTCATATAGTAGGAGGAAAAATCCTTTATCACACCATTAGTTTCGAAAATATTGTCACTATTGCTATTTTGTATTAGATGTGTGTCTATGTGTGTACACAAGTGTGTGTACATTACATGTAATGTACCATATGTATATGCACTACGTCCACACACCCAAGCATACATACATGTGTGTACATGATGTGCTGTCCAAAGAATAGGAGCTAGGGCTGTCAGACCCTATTGTTGAGAAGGTCATTTGTTCTGAGTTATTTACACAGAAGCAGTGGTGGCCTTAAGGTAAAACACACACAATTCTTTCCTTCCTGTAATCAGGCCTCTGGGTCATTCTCTGTGACCATTCACTGGGGTCCAGTCTGTGGCCATGTCATAGGCTCTACTTGGGGGTATAACTAACAGCCTAAATAAGGTTCAGACACACCGTTCATAAGGCCCATATGTCCAGCTATCATCATGAAGGGTATCAGCATGTCCATACCAAGACTACATATCCCTCACATGTGTGCCCACATGAATCCTGTGACTTTTTCTTTCTTTCTTTCTTTCTTTTTTTTTTTTTTAAGATTTTATTTATTTGACAGAGAGAGAAATCACAAGTAGGCAGAGAGGCAGGTAGAGAGAGAGAGACAGGAGGAAGCAGGCTCCCTGCGGAGCAGAGAGCCCGACGTGGGGCTCGATCCCAGGACCCTGAGATCATGACCTGAGCCGAAGGCAGAGGTTTTAACCCACTGAGCCACCCAGGCGCCCCTCCTGTGACCTTTTCTGATAGCGTTCCGAGTCTGCCTCAGCAGTTTATCCAGCCATTCACCCGAGGCTGAATTATCTCTATGGGGTGCAATGGGGTGCTCCCTGCTGCCAGGCTACTCTGATGCAACCCCCAAAAAAGGTACAAAGCAAGGGTTACTTCTTCTCCACCCATGGCAGCCCAGATGATCCAGATGCTCTCCGGCTTGATCTTACCTCTCAACTCACAGGCTCCTCTTCTTTCCCTCTCAGATAAGTCGTTCAGCTTCTTTCTTCTGAGGCTGTGTGTGGAGCTCCTGTCTCACTGGCAAGCTATCTGAATGACACTTTCTGTATAAACAGGAAGAGTATGTGTGGTCACGACTAAAGTGTGCAGGTGCTGATAGAGGATGTGAAAGTGTGGAGGCGAGTGACTAAACCAGCCGATGGCATTTCCTCACCAGATACCCAACTGCCCTCCTGTTACCCACTGTAGGGCAAGGTCTGCCAGAAGGCTGGAAGCATTCTGGGGGACCACCTGACATAAACCAGAAGAATGTGGTTGGTCATGGAGGCCAGGAATGAAGTTCTCTTCAATTCTGCCTCTCCCTAACTCTGTGCAGACTCCTTAAAAGAATCCCAGGAACATTTCTGGAATCCCTTAAATATATTCTTACCATCAAGTACATTGATTTAAATGGCCTACTTGACTTGTCTGAAACTGCTGGCTTCTCAAACTGCCCATACATAGGAGACCAGAACCAAAAGACTTATCCACTTTCTAAATGCAAAATAAATGAAAACTATGCATGACACAACTAAACAATAAATGCAGGTGTTGCCCAGAGAAAGAGAACCACCAGATCAGTAATCAGATGACCCAAGACTGCTCTATTTGCAGGGTTTCTACCAACTCACCTCTATTCACTAGTCAACACACAACAGTAGGGCTTCTTGCCCCACACCCTTCCATTCTACCCCATTCGTCTCTAGAATACTTTCTGTCACCAAGGAGCTGACAGATGGACACTTTCTTAGTTCCTATCTTATCTGTCCCCCTGCAGTGTTTGACACCAGGAACCATTTCTTTCCTTCCCTCTTGGCCTCCATGACTCCACATTCTCCTGGTTCAGGTCAGGTGATCTCTCTCATTGTTAGGTTTCCATTCCTCTGCCAACATCTTAATTTTTGTCCTTCCCCAGGGCTCTATGTTTAGTCTAGTGGTTAATGTTCTCCACAAGTGGCTCTTCCCAAGCCCACATCCATATATTCACAAGTCTCTGCTATTCTCTCAGGATGTTCCCCAGGCACCCTGGCTCAAATGGTGAAACCCTGGCCTCTAACCTTTCCATGAAACCTGTGAAATCCTTCCTGCCTTGCTCCCAACTTGCTCCTGTTTCCCACTCCTGAGTTTGCCCACTTCTGGCCTCTTGTTTTGTTCTTGGCTAAAACAGCTTCTTCAGGTTTGACCCTCAATCACCCTTGTCCAAACAGGGCCATTCATCTGTATCCTCAGGCTGGATTCACTTCTGGACATATCTAGAAACTGCCCACCCCAGTCTATGCCAACCACAGGGAAATTATCCAGGTATTGACCACATCAGGTCCCTGGTAACCAGGGGAAAACCTTTCTTTCTCTTATATTCAAATATTCAAACCAGAAATGGTTTCCTTTCTCACACACCTGTCAACCTTTCATTACCAAGCCCTGTCAATTGACCTCTTAAACCACACCTCAAATTCTTCCCTCTTCTCCTTTCCTATAGCCAGGCCCTGACTTCAGGTCTCATTAACAATTCTCCCACCCCCAAAGGGGCATGTGTACCCAAGGTGTGCAAGAACATTCAGAGTTGGGGTAAGAAAAGTCTTAAATATCTACTCATGCTTACTTGATTTATTTGTATTGAGGTCAGATTCACATAACATAAAATTAACCATTAACCATTTTAAAATGCACAATCCAGTGACATTGAATATACTTGCAATATTGTGCAACTATCAGCTCCATCTAGTCCCAGACTCACATTTATTTTTATGTTATATTTTTAGTGTCTTCTTTTTGTGTACATTTTAATGCAGGTAATGTTTGAATACAGTTGTATTGTGACCATTTGTGAATAGTCATACGTCCACTGGGAATCTGTCATGAAAGCTTCTTTACTGAGGAGGATGCATGATAGGAAACATGGACACATTTAGTCTCTAAACTCATCTCCCAGATGACAGGCTCTAGAGTGCTTTCCAAACTGTCTCCAAATTTTCTTTGGAAATGACTGCAAAAATGATGTAACATTACAACCCCTGCACCCCAGTCTCAGTCCTTAAACTCTTTAGTGGCTCCCCATCACCTATGGGAAAATCCCAAAGTTCCAGCACTGGGGGACAAGGTGTTTGATGCAGTAGCCTCTGCCCTCTCTCCAGTATCATCTCTTGTCACGCTCGCTACCTCCTTCCTTCCTCAACACCCGAGACCACACCACTGGCAATTTCCTGAACATCCAGGCTACTTTAAGTCACTCTTTTCCCATGTTATTCCTCTTTGGGGAATGCCTTTACTTCCATGGACTATCTGGCAAGTCCCCACAGACACTAAAAATCCTTCCTCATTACTCCTCTTTGAGGTGTCATTCATGACACATGCCAGCGAGCCCTGCAGCATTTATCTCCATGTTGGAGGGTATCATGGGCAATTTGGTGGTTAAGACGGTGAGCTCTGACATCAGAAAGACCTGGGTTTGAGTCCTGCCTCTACCATTTACTAGCTGTGGAAACTAGTGTTTCATGTTCTCCATGGGTGGCCTTAAGTACATTACTTAAGCTCAATCTCCTCACCTCTACAATACCCATGCCAGAGTAGTTGCATAAATTAAACATCATGCATGCATGGGATAAGTATTCAATAAGTAGAGGGGAACAATTGTTTCTCTTACTATTCTGAATCTCTGAATATTTTGTAAATCTCCTACCAAGGGAGACCTACTCTCAATGAGGCAGAATGACTTTATTTTAAAAAAAAAAAAAAAAATTACTTCTTTAGTGTGGATTTGTAACAGAAATTCAAAGAAGGCATTTTCTGCCAGCTGTTTATACACCGACCTCTGCGGACTTCCCAGCCACGCCTCCTCCCCTTTCCTCCTCCTGGCCCCTCTCACCACCCACACAGCAATAACCCACAACTGGCAGGTTGCTGAACACTAGTGGCTGATCTCCCCACTTTGCTTCTTCATAAGCCCACCTGTGTTCCTCTTAGGGAGCATCCCCATGTGCCTCGCCCTGGGTGAACAGGTGGGCAGAAGAGAAGGCAGACATAGGATGTGAGGAGCAACAGGTCCCTAGAGGCAGGGCATTCATGTAAACTTCTTTCCAGCCTCTGGCAAGATCTCTGGCACAATGTTTAACAAAAGTACTTCCTCTGACACAACACCAACATGCTGAATAACAATCAATTACTTATTCAAGCATCTTCTCCAGGAGACCAGGGGCTCTGCCAGGTAAAGTTGGTACTGGTCTCTGTCTCACATAGTGGGCCCTCAATAAATTTGTTGAGTGAGTGTATGAATGAAAATAAACTGCAGTTGTGTGAAACCAAAGTTGACCTCAAATTCTGTCATGTGTTAACCTTGTCATGCTGTGTGGCCTTGAGCAAGTTGTAGTATCTCAGAGCTCAGTTGCCTCATAAAATGGGAAGCACAAAACACACCCTCTCATGGGAACAGAGCCCTTTCCAAGGCAGGTCATAAACTGTAAAGCCTGCCCTTTACAAGACCGATGCCACTGGGTGTATTTTGAGCTGGAAGCAAGAAGCGATGATAGAGGGTTGCAAAAAACATGGGGACAAATGTGCCTAAGCAGGTTAGTGGCAGAATGTCCTACTCCAAGGACACCTTACTTCTCCAGCGTGAAAGCCAGGATTTCACTTCTGAACCAGGAAAGGCTGTGTTTGTGGGGCTGCTGTTCCCCTGAGCCCATTCTCTGTTTACTATGCAAAATTCTGGAGGCCTCCCTGGAGGAAAGCGGCTCTGCTTTGTGATAGGGGACAAGAGCACAAGAAATATGGCTTATCCTGTCCGCCAGGACCTGGAAAGAAGCCCAAACTGGGTGTACTCACTGGACACCGAGGGGCCTCTTGAGTAAATCTCTACACAGAGTTGGGATGAAGAAATGTGTTTGGGAATCTTACAATTCCTTTTTGGGTCAACAGCTAGAGTGGTAGTTAGGGTGAGGAAGGACTAATTAGTGCTGCCTGGGACCTCTACTGTAATTCTCAGCCAGAATGGGTGCCGACAGCCTATCCTGTCTGAGAGCTGGAATAGGTAGAGAGGATAAGTCCCAAGGGAGAAGGCCCACTGGGGTCCACACCAGGGAGGACTGTACAAGATCATGGAGGTACATCAGAGAGCGGAGACTCTCCATCTTTGCATCCCCAAGCACTCTAGTATGGCATCAGGCACTCAGAAGGTGCTGCAAATTTTGGCTGAGCGAATAGGTAGGATCCGATCTCCTCAATGTCTGTTATGTGTATATGTCTATATCTATTATTTATCTCATGTGATAATAGAAATCACTGAGGGCGATTACTGAATGCTTATGCTGTACCAAGAAGCACTTTGTATTAACTTATTTAATTCTCCAAAATCCTATGAGATAGATACTATTCCTATCCTTATTTTGCCGATAAGGAAAATGAACCCCAGTTTAAGAAACTGCCCAAGGTCACACAGATAATTAATGAAATGCAGGGTTCAAACACAGGTGTTACTCTTTCAGAATACATACAGTCTCCCTAAACACACACACACACACACACACACACACATACTTTATTCATATACTGTTACATGCATATGTAAAGACAGGCAGACACATTGTGCTTGTATTTATAAGCAAATCTATGTGTATTATGTTTATTCCTGGCATGGCTATCCTGTGTGAAATTTTCATTAGATTTCTCAGCCCTAGTGAGCACCCCAAAACATACACATTTATATATAGTAATTTTACCTTATATGTCAGGATCACACAAATCAAACCAAAGGAGGGGATGGGAAGGAGCTAAATTAATTAGTTGGACAACTTCTCTCTGTTAGAACCAAAAGACTTCTAGCTAAGAAATAAATAAGCAACAGAAGGAAACAATCAGAAGGAAGATGGAACAAGCTTCATACACTTGGTCTTGAAAGTATGAGTAAGCGTGTAACGCTTTAAGGCAAAGGAGGTAGAGTGGCCCATCACCCATAAGGAAAATTACCGCTGGATCCACTCTGTAATTCATGGTTGGAACATGAAGCAGGGAGTGCTGCAGTGATATAATAAGAAACAAATAGGGTAGACAAGGATGGAACATAATTACGGAGACACTCAATCCGTTGGTTGCTTTTACCAGAGAGTAAGTTGCATGCCAGAGAATTTGCATACAAATGAGATGCTGAAAATACAGGAACAGGACAGTGATAAGACCTCATACGTGTTATTAAATCATGTCAGTGGGAAAAACAATCATTAAATTGATACCATGTAGGTTTAACTACATTACATTACAAAAATAAATTTTCAAATGGTCTCCTGAGCTTTAAAACAGGTATGTGGCTTTCAATTCAGAAAGTTAGCTGATATTTTGTATGTGTCTATCTTGTTATTTGTGTTGCTTGGCCTTATTATTTTATAAACTAATATTTTAACATAAAGACTAGATTATTAGTTCTCCTATAGGTTAAATGTAATCATTCTTTTAACTTTCACAAACACTATTTTTTATGCTCTTGTTATATGTTGTGTGCAATTCCTAGACAAAACTTTTAAAGAATAATTTCTTCAAAATACTTCATCATTACCATTGATGTAAACTTTGTTTACATTAATAGATCAGAAAAAATTCAACTTTTATAAATAATCATTATGCTATTTTTAATTTAACATTTATTTATATTTATATATTTATATTATATAATGTATAAAATATACAAATATAAATACATATATATAACACATTATATATAACATATATAATATATAAATATAAATATATTTATTATATGTTTAGTTATATATTTAGTTATATATTATTTAATATTTACTACCATTATTTAATAATAACCATTATTTAAACCATTATAAATAACCATTGAAACTTCTAAAATAGTTAAAATGATATTTAAGGACTCCAAAAGTCTTCTTTTGCTTGTCTTGAAAGTTGCTTTGGTGAAATACATTGTGAAGTAGAAGTGAATTTTGTATCAAATGAAACTTCATATCAATATTTGAAAATAGTGATGATGCGCTCATTTTTGGTTTGTGCATATATCATTAGAGGAATCACTCAGTTGCTAGCACTGAAAGGCAAATCTACCAAAAGGGAAAGGAGTATCCAAAACCCATGACAGAGATTTGGGGCTGGGGCCTGGGTGTACCCCTGTTCATCCTCTCTAATTACCAGCTACATCCTTGTTGTAGTTTGTTCCGTGCTGCTTGGACACCTTACCTGAATGTTCCTGCTCCATGACAGAGCCAGATGTAACTCATTGTATTTTCTATCTCATCTCAGGTACTGTGGGGCATGCCATCAGACTCCCATCTACTCAAGCAGTTCTCCTGAGAGTGCCAGAGAAGGCTACTCAAGACTGGAGGTGGCTAACCTGAAGTTTTCGGCTTCCTTCATCTCTGCAAATGGCTTCACGGCTCAGGAGACCCAAGGCACAAGAGTGCTTATTGGTCAGGAAACACTGTTCTAAAATTTGGAAGCTAAGTATTGGTTATTACTTTCATGCTCAATATGCTGTTAGGGAACACATATTATGAATATTAATAAAGGGACATCTCACTAAAGTGAAGTTGGGAGGCTAGGGGAACCTTAATATTTAACATCAATTATAGGAAGAATTGTCAATTATAGACCCAATGGAAGAATCATCAACAGGAAAGAATCATCCGCTACGGACCCCACCAGGGAAAGTTATATACTGCGTCTCGACTACTCCTTCAACTCAGCCAATGAGAAACCACCATCACCCTGAATTTGTGATTCTTCTAAAGGATTTTTGTTCAAAACAAAAACTCCAAACTTCTGCTCCATAAAAACACTTTCCTCTCCTTTGTTTGCTGGACTTGCCTATGGTTTTGCCATACCTTCATGTCCTTGATTGCAATTCCCTGCTACTCCTAAATAACTCCAGTTTTTGCTGCTAAAATAACTTTTATTTTTAAAGATATTATTGCATGTTATCATATCCCTCAATTTGGACTTTGTTAATTACTCTGATCATCTGAAGATGTTTGTTTCTATATATTTTTATTGACATATAATTGACATGCAATGTTAGTTTCAAGTGTACAACACAGTGATTCAACAATGCTATACATTATGTTATGATCACCATTATGTGTAGCTCCCTCCTGTCACAATACAATGATATAATAATACAATTGACTATATTCCCTATACTGTATCCTTCATCCCCAAAACTTGCTCATTCCCCAACTGCAAGCCTGTATGCACCTCCTACTCTCCTTTACCCATTTGCCCATTCCTGATAATTCTCCCCTCTGGCAGCCACCAGTTTGTTATCTGTATTTAAGAGTCTGTTTTTCTCTTTTCCTTTGTTTGTTAATGTGTTTTGCTCCTTAAATTCCATATATGAGTGAGATCATATGGTATTTGTCTTTCTCCATCTGACTTGTTTCACTTAGCATAAGATTCTCTAGGTCCATCCATGTTTTGCAAATGGCAAGATCTCATTCTTTTATATTGCTGCATAATATTCAGTGTGTGTGTGTTCACACGTACCACATCTTTTTTATCCACTCATCTACTGATAGACATTTAGGTGCTTGTATATTTTATGCTATTTTTTGGACAGATAGATATTCCTGTAAAATATTTAATTTTGTTATTGATTATACCTTATACTAATTTATAAGATGATTCAATTTTCATTATAATTGTAGTGCACATGACATCAAATTTGACTTTGTATGAATAGAAATATCACATTCCTTATATTTAGCATTTTCCTTGTCTTTACTTGTTTAATTTTAACATTTGTTTGTCATTTTGGTTTACATATTAGGAGCCTAGTAGTTTGTTAGACTTTATGTTGTTGGGGGTTTTTTGAGAGAGAGAGAGAGCGAGCAAGAAAACAAGCACATGAGTTGGGGGAGGGGCAGAAGGAGAGGCAGGCTGAGAAACCCAAGTAGGTTCTATACTCAGTGTGGAGCCCGACTTAGGGCTTTTTCTCATGACCCTGAGATCATGACCTGAGCTGAAACCAAGAATAGGACACTTAACCAACTGAACCACTTAGGCACCCAAGAGTTTATGTTTCACCTGGTATTTGTTTACCTGGCTTCCCTTATTTACTTTTACTGTCTAAATTAATTTACTTATTGTTTCTTCCATTATTTTTTAGGCTTCTCCTTCTTTATATTTCTTGTTTTGATTTTTCTATATAAATTAGGCATTACTCTCTTTGAAAGGTGGAAATTCAGTTTTAACTTCACTGGTCTTTTGTACTTTAAGTCTAGTCATTTTGAAACTGACAAAAACATTAAGCATTATTTACTATTTTAGTTTTAGTAAGATGGATAAAATGCTTAATAGAGCAACATATTAAATAGAACTACTAATGACATGATAATTTCAATAATTCTGGTAGGAACTGATGTTAACTGAGGGCTTACACATATCAGAAACCTATGTCAAGTCTTTCAAAGATGGAACTCAGTGGTGGGGTTCCCAAGGCTGAAGCCTAGCCAAGTCCAAGGGGTTATCAGTAGATGAAGCAGGGATCTAAACCCTGGGCTGTGTGACTACAGAGGCCAACACCAAATCCAAAGGGATGCTTCAAAATATTTTAAGGAAGCGATGTCCTCTCTTGCCCCAGTGACCCGCTATAGAACTCAATCAAGGATGTTCAGAGGGTCTCATAGCCAAAGATAATTGATCCTGGAAAAAAGCCACTTACAGTGAATCCATTTAAGGGGGGGGTGGGGCAGGGATCCTGGATGGCTCAGTGGGTTAAACCTCTGCCCTCAGCTCAGGTCATAATCTCAGGGTCCTGGGATCGAGCCCCGCATCAGGCTCTCTCAGTGGGGAGCCTGCTTCCCCTTCTCTCTCTGCCTACTTGTGATCTCTCTCTGTCAAATAAATTTTTAAAAATATAAAAAAAAATAAAGTAGGGGTCCAAATTTGATACTCAGTAGAGAAGAAGTTTCATTGTGATTTTATTTTAAAAAAAGAAAAACTGTGAAAGTAAGTTTATTCTACATTTATTAAAATGTAGGTTGTAATTGTAATTATATGCTAATTCTTAAGACAAAGAAGACAGAAACTGAGTACTATTTGGGTGGCTTTTTCTATTTTGGTGCAACATTCTTGATAAAAGAGTAGGGTACTACCTAAGGACATCCTTCACTTCACGTAGTTTTATGGTATAAACATAAAGAAATAATCTCTTTTATTGAAGAAGGAGAAGAAGGAGGAGGAGTAAAGGAAGAAGAGGAAAGAGGAGAAGGAGAAGAAGAAGGAAAAGAAGAAGAATGAGAGGAGGAAGAGGGAGAGAGAGAGAAGGAGCAGCAGCAAAGAATTCATGTATTTGCCTAATGTCTCTTTTAATCCTTTGACATTAAAATCACTCCCTTTTGAAATGTCTAAGTGTTAATTTTCTCTTCAATTTTTCACTGGAGAAACTTTGTTAACCTGCATTAGATAATTGTTTTACATGTGACTTGAGCAGTTCCGCAACACCACTTCCATCTGCTCCATGAAATTTTACCATCTTTTGCAAAATGTATAATTTCACTCTGCAATGGACTTACATCTTATATCCATTGTATTACATTGTGTTGTTCTGCTTATATATGACAAATGGGGAGGGGCACACTGTACCAGACTTGGTCCTATAGGAAGCAGATGGCATACTCACTCAGACTGTGTAATTGAGGAGAGTTTAATAAAGAAACCTTTAAAAATGTTGTTGGTCAGGGCTGGAGAAACCAGTAAAGGATACTGAAGGATATGAGGATTAACAATAGCAGGAAGCCATTGCTAGCCACAGGTAAACCCCACACCCCTACCTGTGACCCAAAACACATAGCTATAGCCAGAGGAGAGGGCTGTGACAAAGAAGCTATGATTTATGGGCACCTGGGTGGCTCAGTCATTAAGCTTCTGCCTTCAGCTCAGGTCATGATTCCAGAGTCCTGGGATCCAGCCCCAAATCAGGCTCCCGCTCTGCTGGGAAGCTTGCTTCTCTCTCTCCCACTTCCCCTGCTTGTGTTCCCTCTTATGCTATCTCTCTATCAAATAAATAAATAAAATCTTTAAAAAAAAAAAAGAAGTTGTGATTTAGGTAGAGAGACACAGGCCATTCACAATAATCCAGTCGAGAAGGAGCTGGGAGAGTAATTATCAGTAATTATCTTATTATCTCTCTTCTATTGTCTTCTGGTCACCTGCCAGGGACATCCATTGGCTAAACCCAGATGGAATCCAGAGAGGAAGGGAGCCCACTGAATACATTTCTAGAGTTTAGCCTCTCAGGAGAAAGAGAGGTAGAAAAGGAGAGATTGGATCTAGGGGGACAAATAAAAGTATCTATCATATTGACCAGAGACATGTTGATTTGTTGACTCAGTAGATTCTGATATTAAGTGGAGAGTGATATTTGAATGAGAACAAGCCCCACAGGTGCTCAATTCATTATGGATCTTCTAGTTTTCTAATTTGTCCTTCCTATATTACATCATAACCAGAGCAATCTGCATGATAAATATTGGATTAATTTGATCTCCTGAAGTTTCCTTTCTACTTTGAAGAGAAGAAATTGAACAAGGGGTAGATTGAACACATGTGCTTTGGGGACATATTTGTGTGTTTCTCTATATATACATATATACACGTATATATACATACATACACACACACACACATATATACACACACATAACAGAAAAATATCTCTATACAGCATGGGTGAATTTATTGAGTCAGCTAGAAATAAAGGACATTTTAATAGCTAGAAAATGCTTTCTGACATTTTGAATCCAAGAGACCATATTTAAACTTTCAAGCCTTCACTTAACTACCAATTTCATGATCTCACTTGACCTACCAGGTTTAAGGAGCAAAATCAAAGTTTCAGAAAGAAATTAAGTTGGAAATCATTCCATTTTCTATCATTTGCAATGACTTAAGAAAAATTTTTTTAAAAACAGGGGCTCCTGGGTGGCTCCGTCAGTAAGTGTCCAATTCTTGATTTCAGCTCAGGTCATGATCCCAGGATCATGAGATTGAGTCCCGCTTCTGGACCCATACTTAGAGTGGAGTCTGCTTGTCCCTCTCACACCCCTTGACCATCCCTTTCTTCTCTCATGCACATGAGTGCTTTCTCTTTCTTTTGCTCTCTCAAATAAATAAATCTTAAAGAAAAAAAAGTTACTTCTGGCTCCTTTCTGAAGTCTTTCAGGAGATCTGAAATGAATGCTATCTAGAATAATCACTAATCCCTATTTGCTTCCATACATTCAGGACAATTTGCCTGTTTTTAAATATTCTAATGGTTAAAACAGGACCAATAAGGGCAAAAGGAATAGAACACATCATTCTGACAAAAAGCTTAGTCTAGGCTACAGTTGTAGAGAAAAACACTTGTTTTTGACTGGCGAGTCATTCACCTGTTTTCAAGACGTAACTTATCACTACCCACTCAATCAGAAAACTAGGAAATGGCCCATGGCCCCCAAACCTCATGCATCTCTACCCTTTCATCTCTGAAGTCCTGTTATCTCCTCTGGGAGCCAGGTCTGCATCTTCACTAGTCTAAGCCAAGTCATAGTTTGTTCCCCCACAGGCAGATGTTGAGACATGGATTCTAGTGTAAATTATTTTTTAGGGAGGCTAAGAAGTCACCAGGAGGGAGCTGGAAGAGAGACAGGGAAGAGAAAACAGCCAAAAGGAGATATTATCAAAACACTGTAGCCAAGGAGAACCTAATTTTTGAAAAAATGACCTGGGAGCCAGTGTAGAACACACAACTCAAGAGTTGAAAGCTGGAGTATTTTTATGCCAATTTCTGTCATTGGTTGAAACCTACTTGAAGGCACTAGTTTGCCGGCATTTCAAGTTGGCCAAAGATGAAGGCAAAGTGGGATTTGGAGGCCAGAGAAGACCTTCAAGCAAAGAAGCACAAAAGCAAAGAAAAAGAAAAGTATTGGCAGTTGGAAATTAGACTGGCATATTCAAAGGTAGTAAGTTAGTGCCAGGGTACAGGGGCAAGGCACCAATATCTGCTACAGCAAGACTCTTTCTCCCATCATTCTCTCTCTCTCCCTATTGTCATCAACTCAGAGGATTTATTTTCTTGTCTTGTATTGGAGAGGCCTCTACTCTCTACCCGTTTCTCTCAAGAAGTTTGCTGAGACCTCACATTCTCTAAGTTGTCCTAAAGGCCTAGGCTTTGGGACCACCAAAGTCAGAGAGTTACATACCTCCCTAGCTCTCTATTCTATCATATTTTCACACAGGACAATGAACACAGAACAAACCATCTATATGAATGGATAAAAGCAAAAGATGGAAATATTGGAGAGGCAGTTATTATCTCAAAATTTTATCCTTCTATAGAATCCACCACTGTTGTTATCTATACTACCATTAGTTATTTTATTACCGTGGGTGCAACAGAAAACATTATTGTGACAACACTCATGAACATTAGTACTAATAAATGTGAAAAACAATAATCAAATTAAAAGTAATATAATTTTTGACATCTGTGTGCTTACCATTCAAACTTATTTTTATTAAATATTTTTATTAAATTTTTATTAAATCCTATAAAATAGCTCTACAGGCTACGATAGAATGAGTTAGAGTGGACTAATGATTCAGCTGAAAACAAGTGGAAAAGCAAATACAAAGTAAATTTGTTTGATAGCATTGGAGAAATGCTGGGAAAGGTGCCAGTTCTTGAAGGGGCCAAGGTCCTAGAGAAAAGGGAAGCTCACTGAGGAGAACTTAACCATTTTCATTCCATTCTTCTTAGGACACTTGCTGATTCCTGACATGGAGAAAGTAAAGTTGAATTAGGCAAAAGAAAACTACCAAGAATCACATAAACCAGAAGAACGTCTGATAATCTCACAGGAATGGAGATGGAAAACAAGAGTTTGGGGTTGCCAAGATAGCCAAGACATGAAGACCAATCACTCAAAGAGAAGAGAAGCTCAGAAAAGTAAGCCTGATATTCCACAGTAGTTTCTCCCTCGAGGCATTTGTTGACTCTTAATTTGTGCAATAAAATTAATTAATTGATTGATTGATTGATTGATAGAATTTTTGCAATAAAATAAAAGGCTCAGAAATCCCTGAAAAAAACAGCAGGAAAACATAGCAAAAGTTCTTACTGGTCATGTATATATGGAGAAATGAAAATTAGAGCCCAATACCCTCTAAGCTCTAGCAAAACACCCAAAGTCTCAATGAGAGTATGGAGTATGTATTAAAGGTAGGTTTGAATCAGAAATAAACTCAATCTTACAAAGACTACAACATGGCTTTGAACCAAGGATTAAGGTAAACTGCCCATATTTGAGCTGTCTGGCAGAGTGTAGCACTAATCCTCTCTGAAGCAGAAAGAATTACCTTCACCCTCTTCAATTTTTCA
The DNA here is from genome assembly GCF_030435805.1 of Mustela lutreola. Taxonomy (NCBI): domain Eukaryota; kingdom Metazoa; phylum Chordata; class Mammalia; order Carnivora; family Mustelidae; genus Mustela; species Mustela lutreola. The sequence continues at coordinate 64,787,452 of NC_081298.1, read as the reverse complement.
CACATTTGACATTCAATTAAACATATCAAGTATATAGGAAACAAGGTCAAGAGAGAAATAGGCAATATAAAATAGGCAATAGAAATAGAGGTGATCGAGATATTTCAGTTATATGCATTCACACATCTGATTAATATGTTTATGAAACTAGACTCTAAGAGGAATAAATTTCGACAGAGAATTGTAATATACTAAAGGGAAACTCCTAAAATTGAAAATATAACTGAAATTAAGAAAGGGCTCAATAAATAGGTATACCAGCAGACTGAAAACAACTGAGGAGAGAATTAGTGTATTTAAAGATTGATCTGTTGAAAAATACACACATTGACACAATGAGAAAAAATGGAGAGGAAAAAAATGTTAAAAACATAAGAATTATAACCAAAAGGCCCAAAATATGTGTACCTGGGACTTCAGAGGAAGATAGAGACATTAGGGAAAAAGTAATATTTATTTATTTATTTATTTATTTTTACAGATTTTATTTATTTATTTGACAGAGAGAGAGATCACAGTAGACAAAGAGGCAGGCAGAGAGAGAGAGAAGGAAGTAGGCTCCCCGCCAAGCAGAGAGCCCGATGTAGGACTCGATCCCAGGACCCTGAGATCATGACCTGAGCCGAAGGCAGCAGCTTAACCCACTGAGCCACCCAGGCGCCCAAAAAGTAATATTTAAAAGAGATAATGTCTAACAGCATTCCAGGACTTACAAAATACATTATGTTACAGGTACAGGGATCACTCTAACCCTCAAGCAGTATAAAGAAACTAAAATGAATAAAACCTATATACTCAATATATTATATGTTTATAAAAAATAAAATTTTTTTTTAAAAAACCTATATACTCACTACATCATAGTAAAAATGAAGAAATCTAAAGACAAAGGAAAATTATTAAAAGCAGCCAAAGGAAAAAAGAACACTTTCAAATAGTGAACAATAAGGCTAATATCTGACTTCTCAGTAGAAACTTCAGAAGCCAGAAAACAACGGAAAGATAGCTTTAGTTATTGAAAGGAAGTAATTTCCAAACTAGAATTTTATAATAAAAAAATACATTATTGGGGCACCTGGGTGGCTCAATTGTTAAACATCTGCCTTTGGCTCAGGTCATGATCCTAGGCTCCTGGGATCAATCCCACATCAGGCTCCCTGCTCAGCGGGAGGCCTGCTTTTCCCTCTCCCACTCTTCCTGCTTGTGTTCCCTCTCTCTCGCTGTGTCTCTCTCTGTCAAATGAATAAATAAAATCTTTAAAATATATATATATTCTTTAAAATTAAGGAAAAATAAAGATTTTTTTAGATAAACACAGAATATTTTTTGCCAGAGAGTACCACACAAGAAACACTAAACTGGGCTTTTCAGGCAGAAAGAAAATAAATCCAGATTGAAATATAGAAAGGAATAAATAAAGGAGATACACACAAATGAATGTTAACAACAACAACAATTCATGTGATTTGAAACGTTTGTACAATTAAATTCATGACAATCATACCAAAAGAAGCAGAGAATGAATAAATGGAATTGAAAATTCTAGCATGAGAAATGGTAAACAAACTAATTTATATTGAACTTTAAGAAGTAAAAAGCATAGAGAGTATTCTCTAAGGTAGTCATTTAACAAATAGTACAGGAATACATAACTAAAAGCAAGATGAAAATTATAAAATAATAAAATATTTTTGATTGTCTAAAGGAGGTTAAAAAAAAAAAAGATAATGAAAGGTCTACAAAACAGGCAGGATGGCAACTACCCAAGCAAATTAGTAGAGAACTGGATTTCAGAAAAACAAGCACCAACTATATGTGGCCAACCAGACACACATTTTAGTATAAGGACAAAGCAAAAGGGGTGACAATTAGAAGATAAAGAAAACTGTACCATGCAAACACAAAGCAGAAGAAAGCTGATATAGCTGTCTAATCTACCAAGTACTAATCAAGGAACAAGGCAGACTTTATGGTAAGAAACAACAACAGAAGTGTGGAGAGACTTTCATAATAACAAAAGGATGAAGCATCAAGAAATACACAAAAATTATAAATTTGTATGCCCTTAATGACATAGTTACAAAATACATAAAACAAAACTTGACAGAACTAAAAGTGGAAATAACCAGATCCACAATTCTACTGGGACATTTAAACATGCATTTGTCATTAACTGACAGAACAGGTCAACCAGAAATTCAGTAAGGGCATAAAAGACTTGAACGACATGATTAATAAGTTTGACCTGATTGTTCTATATAGGACACTGCATCCAAAAATGACAGGATAGCTAACCTTTTCAAATGCATATTGAATATTTACTGAAATTTAACATATTCTGGTCCATAAAACAAGGAGTGAAATCACTCAAAGTATAATATTTGTCAGTGAAAGTAAGCCATATGTTAGTAACAAAAGATAACTTGAAAATTCTCAAATGTTTGGAAATTTTTTAAATTTCTAAATAATTTATGGGTCTAAGAATTGTAATAGAAATCAATAAATACTATAAAGCGATTAAGAAGAGCTTCTATTTCAAGTAATGGTGGAGAAACTTGCATTAACCCTCCCACAGATAAAAATTACAAACTCTGGGCAAAATACTAGAAAGACCTGGACAATAATAGTAACAAAAACAAATGACTATTTGTTAATTAGTCATATCACAATCAAATTGTTTAAAACCAATGAAAAAGAAAAAAAATCCTAAAAGCTTCCAGCTAAAGACAAATTATGTACAGAGGAAATGAGATAAAGCTGATTGCAGATTTCTTGGTAGAAACAATGCAAATTGGAAGACAGTAGAGCAAAAACTTTGAAGTGCTGAAATTGAAAAAAAAATCTGTCAATGTAGAATTCTTTACTCAGCAAAAATGAGGATATGTCAGACATACAAAAGCTGAAAGAATTCATCACAATCAGATCTGTACTATAATAAATGATAGAGGAAATTATTCAAGGAGAAGGAAAATTATAGGAGTTGGAAATCTAGATCTAAGCAAAGGAAAGAAGAGCACCAGTAAAACGTAAGTATAAGGGTAAATAAATATAAAGACATTTTCTTATTATTGGAATATCTGTGAAAAAATAGCAGTAACAATGTATTGTGAGTTTTATAACACATGTAGAAAAATATATATATGACAGCAACAGCTCAAAGGCCAGAAGGGGAGGAATTAAAATAATCTCTTGAAAGACTCTCAAACAGTAATGTAAAATGCTATACCTTTTGATGGCAGATTATGATAATAAAATCTGTGTACTATAAACCCAAAAGCAACCATTAAAATAACATAACTAAGTGTTCTAGCTAATAACCAATGAAAAAGATAAAACGTAAAATACACACATTTAATACCCCAAAAAAGCAGAAAAAGAGGGAAATGAAACAAAATATTAGAGGACAAACAGAAAACAATAATAAGAAGACAGGGTAAGATCCAATTATATCAATAATCAATCACATTCAGAGACAGGGATCCATCAAAATCCTTGAGGAGAACACAGGCAGCAACCTCTTCGACCTCAGCCACAGCAACTTCTTCCTAGAAACATCGCCAAAGGCAAGGGAAGTAAGGGCAAAAATGAACTACTGGGACTTCATCAAGATCAAAAGCTTTTACACAGCAAAGGAAACAGTCAACAAAACCAAAAAACAACTGACAGAATGGGAGAAGATATTCGCAAATGACATCTCAGATAAAGGGCTAGTATCAAAAAGCTATAAAGAATTTATCAGACTCAACATCCAAAGAACAAATAATCCAATCAAGAAATGAGCAGAAGACATGAACAGACATTTCTGCAAAGACGACATCCAGATGGCAAACAGACAAATGAAAAAGTGCTCCACATCACTCAGCATCAGGGAAATACAATTAAAAAAAAAAAAAAAAAAGTGAGATACCACCTCACACCAGTCAGAATGGCTAAAATTAACAATTGTTGTCAGGAAATGACAGATGTTGGCAAGGATGTGGAGAAAGGGGAACCCTCCTACACTGTTGGGGGAATGCAAGCTGGTGCAGCCACTCTGGAAAACAGCATGGAGGTTCCTCAAAAAGTTGAAAATAGAACTACCTTATGAGCCAGCATCGCACTACTGGGTATTTACCCTAAAGATACAAACGTAGTGATCTGAAGGGGCACATGCACCTGAATGTTCATAGCAGCAATGTCCACAATAGCCAAACTAGGAAAGAACCTAGATGTCCATCAACAGATGAATGGATAAGGAAGAGGTGGTATATATATATACAATGGAATACTATGCAGCCATCAGAAGAAATGACATCTTGCCATTTGCAATGATGTGGATGAAACTAGAGGATATATGCTGAGCAAAAGAAGTCAATCAGAGAAAGACAATGATCATATGATCTCTCTGATATGAGGACTTTGAGAGGTGGAGGGGTTGTGGGAGGTAGGGAAAAGAAAAATGAAACAAGATTGGATCAGGAGGAAGACAAATCATAAGAGACTCAATCTCACAAGATAAACTGAGGATTGCTCAGGGGTCGGGGGATAGGGATAGGGAGGTTGGGCTATGGACATTGGGGACAGTATATGCGATGGTGAGTGCTGTGAAATGTGTAAGCCTGATGATTCACAGACCTGCAACCCTGGGGCAAATAATACATAATATGTTAATAAAAATAATTTTTAAAAAATCATATTCAGTGGCATAAACACTTTAATTTAAAGACACAGGTCAAATGGGATTTAAAAAAACCAAGACCCAAGTATATGTGACTACAAAAAACTAAAATGTAAAGACAACAAGTAAAAAATAAAAGAATGGAAAAACATATACCTCATTAAACCATAGTTGAAAGAAAGCTTGAATTGTTATGTTAATATCAAGTGAAGTCAATTTCAGAGAAAAAAATTACCAAGGACATAGAGGGTCATTTATAATGATAAAAAGATCAATTCATCAGGAGGATATATAATTTTAACATTTCTATTTCTAAAACAGATCTTCATGATATAAGAAGCAAAAACTGAAAAAACTTCAAGGAGAAAGAGACAAATTCACATTTGTGCTAGAGGATTTCACCAGCTATGTGTCCATAATTGAAAGAAAAAGTATATAAAGCATCAGATATTTACAGAAGATCTGAACAACCCTATCAATGTACCTTCATTACATCAAAGGACACTACCAATAATAGCAGAAAGTACATTTTTTTCAAGTACATTTACCAAAACACATCAAGTTCTAGGCCATACAACTATTCTTAATAATTTTTGAAGGTAACAAAGTCATCCCAAGTATGTTCTATTCAATGGCATTAAATTAGAAATAAATAACAAAAGACCCTAGAAAATCCCCAAATATTTAGAAACTAAGAAATTTCCAAATAACCTGTGAATCTTAGACAAAAGAAATACAAAGGGAGGTTACAATGTATTTTTACCTGAATGAAAATAAACACAAACTATAAAAATTTGTGGAATGCAGCTAAAGCTATATTTAAAAGTAATTTTATAATACTAAACACCTGTATTAGACAAGAAAACATATTTCAAATCAAAGACTAAACCTTAAGAAACCAAAATAAGAGAAGCTAATAAAACCTAAGGTAATCAGAATTTAGAATTTCTAATTTAAAATATCTGATCATACCAAGTATTGGAGAAGATGGGGAGCAACTGTAATTCTTGTATACTGCTGATGAGAATGTAAAATGGCACAACTACTTTGCTAAACAGTTTGGCAGACTCTTAAAAAGGTAAGCTTTACCCACCCCATGACCTAGCCATTCTGCTCCCAGATAGAAAAGAAAGCATATGTCCATGCCAAGACTTGTACGTAAATATTTATAGCAGCTTTATTTATCCTAGCCCCAAGATGGAAACACCTAAATATACATCAATGGGTGGTTGGCTAACTGAATTGTGGTAGGTACATACAGTAGTATACGGCTCAGCTTAAAAAGAAATGAGTTAAAACACAGCCCAACATGGATAAATCTTAAAATAATTATGCTGAGGATAAAAAGCCAGACCAAAAGAATAAGAAGAAGAAGAAGAAGAAGAAATCGTATAATTTACTTCTATAAAATTTGAGATCAGGCAAATAATCCAGAGTGATGTAAGTTGGTCAGGTGTTGCTGGAGGACGGGGATGGGGAGGCAATACAAAGGACTTTGAGGAACCTTTTGGAAATAATGGATATTTCTATTATCTTGATTGTGGTGACTGGTTGACAGCTTCATGCATGTGAACCTATACTCAAAGGTATCCAATTATTCCCTTTAAGTATATACAGTTTGTTCTCTGTCAATTATACCACACACACACACAAAAAAAAACAACCCTGTTTCAAATATTAATTTAAAAGTTTTCTTACAAAGAAACGTTCAGGCCTAGATGTATTTGCCAGTGAATGCTTCTAAACACTAAGGAAGAAATAGCACCCATCTTATGGAAACTCCTTTAGAGAGGAGATAAAAAATGAAATACTTCACGACTTGTTCTGTGAGGCCAGCATATCCTTAATGCCAAAAGCAGACAAAATAAGGTAATACAGAAAAAATTAATTGCCAGCCAAATCCTTCTTTTAATGCAAAACCCTAAAAAAATTTTTAGCAAACTTATATTTATATATAAGTGTAACATGTCACAAAGTGTAATTTATATAAAGTGTAGCATGTCACAAAGAAGTTAGGCGGGTTGCAGGAATCATTTTGAAAAATTACCAATTATCAGAATAAATGTGAAAAATCATATTATTATTTGAACAGATCTATAAAAAGTATTTGACCTAATTCAACATCTATGTATTTATTAAAAAAAAGAGAACACCCAAACACTTAACAAACTAGAAATAAAAAGGAACTTCCTTGATACAATAGAGAATTTACAAAAAAATTTGTAGTAGACAACTTAATGGTGAAATAGGGAAAGTTTTCCTTCTGTGATCAGGAATAAAACAAAGATGCTGTTCAGCATCACTATTTCTATTTAATATTTTACAGTATAATACGACCAGTAGAAGGCAAGAAAAAAATTCAAGAATTGGAAAGTAAGTAATAAAACATATTATTAACAGCAATATGGTTGTGTTTGTAGAAAAGCCAAAAGATTCTACACACTCTTAGGATTAATAATGAATTTAGCAAGACCACTGAATACAGGATCGACATACAACAACCAACTATACTTCTGTACATCAGGAAACATCACAAAATAAAACTTTAAGACAATATCATTTAAAATAGCATCAACAAATTTCATATAACTAAAAATAAAGTTAATGAAAGTTATATAATTGCTCTGCATTAAAAATTACAAAATAGCATGTAGAGAAATTAAAGAAGACCTAAATAAATGGAAGGATATATCATCTTCATTTTTATTTTATTTATTTACTTTTTATATTTTAAAGACTTTTATTTATTTGTCAGAGAGAGAGAGACAGAGAGATAGAAAGCACAAGCAGGGGGAGCAGAAGGCAAACCAGACAGAGAGAGAAGCAGGCTCCTGCTGAGCAGGGAGCCTGATGTGGGGCTCAATCCCAGGACCCTGGGATCATGATTTGAGTCTAAGGCAGACACTTAACGACCAAGTCACCCAGGCATCCCTCATTTTTTTACTATAAGATTTCATTCTTCCTCTTCAATTCAGTGAATTTATATGGAAATGGAAAGGGCCAAGAAGGGTCAAGACAATCTTGAAGAAGAAAGCTTACATTCTTGCCAATCCATAGATGAATTCATATGGAACACATTAATGAGCCCAGAGCCAGACTTGCACATTCTCTGTACCTGACTTATTATGAAGATGACACTATAGTAGAAGGGAGAAATGATAATTTTTCCCAAAAGCAGTGCCGGACCAACTGGATAAAGAGACAACAATTAATCTTGACAACTACCTCACACCAAGAAAAGAAACTTAGGTGAATTTTAGATCTAAATGTACCAGGTAACAATAGCACACACAGAATAGAACAATGGAGAATATTTTGGTGACAAAAAGTAGGCAAAGATTTCTTAAGAAGGATACAAAAGCACTGACCACAATGGGAAACTGATAAATTAGACCACATTAAAAGTAAGACTTTCTATTTGTCAAGGGATACCTCTATGAAGTGGAAATGCAGATCACTGAATACAGTAAGGTATCTGTAACTCATTGTTCACAAAGACTTTGATACTCCAACCAGTCAATAAGGAAAATACAGACCCACAGTGGACAAAACATGTGAGCAGCTATGTCACGAAAAGAATATGCAAATGTTCAGGAAACACATGAAAAAGTGCTTACATCATGAGGTGTCAGGTGAGTACAAACCCAAACCACAAGAGGATAATACTATACATAGACCGAAATGATCAAAATTAAAAAGACAAACAATACCAAGTGTTGGCAAGGAGGTGGGGCAACTGGAATTCTCAATCATGGCTACTGAATGTGTTGATTTGTACAACTCCTTGGCAATATTTACTAACACTGAGTATCCTCATACCTTATGCTCCAGTAATTCCACTTGTGGGTTTATCCCCAAGAGACAGGTGTCTACATGTACATCAAAAGGCACGTGTATGAATGTTCATGGCAGCACTCTTTGTGATAGCTAAAACTGAAAACAAGGCAAATATCTCTTGGTAGTGGAATTAAGCAATAGTAAGTTGTAGTATATTCCCATAACACAACACTCTATAGCAGGGGTCGGCAAACTTTTCTGTCAAGGGTTGGAGAATAACTATTTTAGGTTTTACAAGTTGTATAATTGCCTTTGTTACGTATTTGTGTCATTTGTTCACAACTCTTGAGAAATGTAGAAGGCAGTCTTTAGCTTGTGGGCTGTACGAGAAGAGCTAAAGTGGGTTTTAGTCTACCAGTCCCCCGCTCTAGACCAACAAGTGTTTACTACCACATGCAATAATAATAATAATGAATGAATTTCACTAATTTCACTAACATGAGGGAACCCCCATCCCCACAAGAGTGCATACTTACCATTGTAAGGAAAACTAAAAAACTAAGGATCTCGATAGCGGGGTTTTTGCAGGTAAGAGTAATGATCAAGGGGGGGCACAAACAGGGTTCCTAAGGGGCTAGCAATATTATTTCTTGACCTGGATGGTGGTTACACATGATTCATTCAGTGAAAATTCATTGAATTACATGCTTATGATTTGTATAATCTGCTATATATTATACTTCAAGAAGTATTTTATGTAAAAATCTGGAAAGTCCAGTTTCTCCACCCAACAATTTAATTATTTTCTTCTCATTGCTGTTTTATACCAGCTTTTCAACTGTCCTAATTAGTAAAAACCTCAGCCCATGCCTAGAAGATTGTGTTGTGACCTATATTCACTATAAAGTTGTTTAATAATAATACTCAAAATACTGACTTTCCTTGTCATGAGTGAGAGGGCAGGGAGAGAAAGGGAAGGTAGTGGGAGAGAGAGGGCAGGGGAAAGAAAGTGAGAAAGAGTCAGAGAGAAATGGAGAGCATAGAACCTTGAGGAAAAATTACCCCAAGTACAGTAGGACAGTGGTTTCACCCATGTGGCCTGCAGTCATTTGTCCTGTTTGTAACATTTATATTTCAGCAGGAGAGAATTAATAACACAGTTAGCCAAAATATAAGAGCAGAATTGAACATGGTTTTCTCTTTTCTGCTTTATCCTAAACATGTGTAAAGATTTAGCAGCTCACCCAGCAAGTATTTTTAATGCTCATTCCAGTAATAGAGATTTCATGAATGCTTCTCGAGGATATTTTTATTTCCAGACTTCAACAGAGCCAAGTTATTTCATTTTTTTATGTGGCTCAGTGAAACCTTGAAATGATGACTAACAGGACAAATGATAGGTGATTCTTCTTGGAACTTTTTTTTTTTTTAATGATTCATTTGACAGAGATCACAAGCAGGCAGAGAGAGAGAGAGAGGAGGAAGCAGGCTCCCTGCTGAGCTGAGAGCCCGATGTGGGGCTCAATCCCAGAACCCCGGGATCATGACCTAAGCTGAAGGCAGAGGCTTTAAACCACTGAGCCACCCAGGTGCCCCTCCTCTGGAACTTTTAAAGGGTGGAGATATTGGTTGATGTAGCAACTTATTGGGTTTTCTGATCTCAATAAGAACGTGAAGATTTAGAGACCAGGTAGTATTGTTTAACTTTCACAGCAAGGTAAATATAATGATTACAATAAGTAAAAGAGACAGAACTGTTATCAGAATGTTTTTACCTGAATATGTAAGAGGTGGGTCTCTCGGGTCCCTAGAGATTAAATAGATGAACAGTTTTCTAGGATGCTGCTTGACATATATAGGTGAAAAAATTCTAGGTCTGATGAGTAAAAACCTAACCTGGGTTGCCATAGTGAGAATTCAAGATCTCTTATACAGGTCTTGGACATAGGCCAGTTCACAGATCAAAAACCTCAAATCAGGGAGGTGACTGTGTCCCTTTGAGGAAGGATCAAGTGATATGTACACAGAAATACAACATTTGTGAATATTTTTCCAAACCTTTCCCAGAGAGTCCTCGGTCCTTTTTCCAGGATTGTGCCCCAAGATAACCAGACTTTCTAGGACTTTCTGGATACTTGTTCTGAAGTGGTACGAATCCTTGGAGAACCAAAAAGTCACAGTGGAAATATTGCGAGGTAAGTGATAGACAAAGTCTTTAATCTGTCTCCTAGTGGGTCCGCCCATTTTGTGGTTAATTTTCCCACCATGAGAAGTAGAGCATGACTAGATGTACTCAGTAACTAGACAAATCTTGACATTGGTTCCTCAACCTGTGAAATGAAGACTATTATGATAGGAAGAGCCAAGTCCCTAAAAGTGCTCCCAACCCCATCATCAAGAAAATAAACTAAAGGAATGCCATGTCTCTGGGAACTGCAGAGATTAATGCTGCTATCAAGGATCTGACACATCCAGCCATATCTCTATTTAAATCACCTGTTGAAACAGACTGATATCTCCTAAAGAATAACTGAGATGATCACAAACTTAACCAGATGGTGATGATGATCACAGCTGTGGTTCTGGTTGTGGTATAATTACTATAATTACTAAAGCAAATCAGCATGGTCCCTGGTATCTGCTATGTAGCAAATCCTATGTCCCAGCAAATCTTTTTCTCATTCACATCAACAAGGTAATCAGAATCAGTTTGCATAAAAAGAATAGTCACATCACTGTCCTACCTAAGAGCTATGTCAGATCTCCCAATTCCCATCAAAATATAGTCTGTGTTGCAGATACCAATTATTTCCCATAAAATAAAAGACAGTGAGGAAGTTAAGATGCAAAGGAGGTGCAATATTTTAGCTATTTTCCATTGTCCTTTCAGCTCCACTGTCCACCCTTCTCCTCCCTATTCTGTGCTTGTATGGAGAATATAAACAGACATACTTGCTTTTTGCCTTTTGGTTCATTTGGCCAATAGAAGGCACCAGAAAAGGATCAGAGGATGGGAGAAAAGTGAAGTGGAGGCACATTCCTGCTATGCTGAATTGTCTTGGGTTGGTTGCATCCCTCCACAGAAAGCCACAGTTTTTATCAGGCAGCTTTCTCCATATACCACTACTCTCTCTGGGTTCTACTCAAGCTTAGGGATGGTGATGGCTGTTTCCAGTGCTGGGGACCTCTCTCTTCTTTGTTGACTTCTCTAAAATCTGCCCATAACTGTAAGTAGATTTTTAAAAAAACTTTTTTTTGTATAGTTGACACACAATGTTGCATTATCTTTAGGTTCATAACTCAGTGATTTGGCAAGTTCATACATTATGCTATGTTCACCGGAAGTATAGCCACCATCTGTCCCACTACATTGCTATCACAATATCACTGTACTCTCTGTATTCTGCTCTTCATTCCCATGACATCTTCATTCCATAACCACAGGTCTGCACTCTCCTTAACCCATCCTGTCCAATCGCCTAACAGCACCCCCTCCACACCTTTGGCAACCATCAGTTCGTTCTCTGTATTTATAGTTCTGACTCTGCTTTTTGTTTATTCATTTTTTCAGATTCCATTTATAAGTGAAATCATATGGTATTTGTCTTTCTAGTCTGACTTATTTCACTTTGCATAATACCCTCTATGTCCATCCGTTTTGTCTCAAATGGCATGATCTCATCCTTTTTTATGGCTGTGTAGTATTCCTGTGTGTGTGTGTGTGTGTGTGTGTGTGGTGTACACATACTACATTTTCCTTATCCATTCATCTAATGATGGACACTTAGTTTGCTATTGTAAATAATGCTGCAATAAACATAGGAGTGCATATATTTTTTGAGCTAGTGTTTTTGTTTTTCTCCGGTAAATACTCAATAGTGGAATTACTGGATCATATTGTATTTCTATTTTTAATTCTTTGACAAACCTCTATACTGCTTTCCATAGTGACTGTATCAATTTACATTTTCACCAACAGTCCACAAGTGTTCCTTTTGCTCCACGTCCTCACCTACACTTGTTTCTTATCTTCTTGATTACAGCCGTTCTTTTTTTAAGATTGTATTTATTTACTTGAGAGAGAGTGAGTATGAGTAGGGGGAGGGGCAGAGGGAGAGGGACAAGCAGACTCCCCACTGAGCACAGAGACTATTGCAGGGCTTGATCCCAGGACCCCAAGATCATGACCTGAACTAAAGTCACTCAAACAACTGAGCCACTCAGGACCCCTTGATTTTAGCCATCCTAACAGGTGTAAGGCGGGATCTTGCTGTGATTTTGATTTGCTTTTCCCTGATGATTAGTGATGTTAACCATCTTTTCATGTGCCTATTGGCCATATGTATGTCTTTGGAAAAATGTCGATTCAAGTCCTTAGCACATGTTTTAATCAGATTGATTTTCTTTCTTTTTTTGGTGTTGAGTTGTAAAAGTTCTTTCCATATTTGGATATTAACATTTTATTAGATGTATCATTTGTAAATATCTTCTCCTATTCAGTAGGTTGTCTTTTCATTTTCTTGATGATTTCCTTTACTGTGCTATACAAAAGCTTTTTATTTTGATGCATTCCCAATAGTTTATTTTTGCTTTTGTTTCCCTTGCCTTAAAAGACATATTTAGAAAAATGTTGCCAAGACTGATGTCAGAGAAATTATTGCCTGTGTTCTTTTCCAGGATCTTTAGGGTTTCAGGTCTCATGCTTAGGTCTTTAATCCATTTTGAGTTTATTTTTGTGTATGGTGTTAGAAAGTGGTCCAGTTTCATTCTTTGACATGCAACTGTCCAGTTTTCCCAGCACGAATTATTGAAAAGACTGTCTTCCCCACTGTATGTTCTTGCCTTCTTTGTCACAGATTGACCATATAAATGTGGGTTTATTCCTGGGGTCTATAGTCTGTTCCATTGATCTATGTGCCTATTTTTGTGCCCAGTACCATACTACTTTAATTGCTACAGCTTTAGTATATTCTGAAATATTGAATTGGGATTCCTCCAGTTCTATTCTTCTTTCTCAGGATTGCTTTGACTATATAGGGTCTTCTGTGGTTCCATACAAATTTTAGTATCATTGTTCTAGTTCTGTGAAAATGCTGTTGGTATTTTCATAGGGACTGCATTGAATCTGTGGATTGTTTTGGGTAATATGGACACTGACAATATTAGTTCTTCCAATCCATGAGCATGGAATATCTTTCCATTTGCTCGTGTCATCTTTCATCTCTTGTATCATTGTTTTATAGTTTTCAGAGGACAGGTCTTTCGCTTTCTTGGTTAAGTTTATTCCTAGGTATTTTATTCTTTTTGGTGCATTTATACATTATTTTAAAAATTTTCTCTCTCTGCAACTTTGTTGTTAGTGTATGGAAATGTTATGATTTCTGGGTATTAATTTTCTATCTTGTCACTTTACTGAATTCATTTATTACATCTAGTAGTTTTCAGTAGAATCTTTAGAATTTTCTATGTATAACATCATGTGGTCTACAAACAGAAATGTTTAACTTCTTCTTTACCATATGGATATCTCATTTCTTTTTCTTGTCTGATTGCCATGGCTATGACTTACAACACTATGTTGAACAAAAGTGGCAAGCATGGACATCCTTGTTCCTGAACTTAGAGGGAAAGCTCTCAGTTTCTCACTACAATTAGCTTTATTAAACTGCCTAATTATCATGTTTGCATGTGCTCTCTGTGTCCTGTTGGTACTCTCAATAATATATAGATAGATAGTTTCCAACCCCCATCTGGGGATGCTTGGGTCTGAGATAAAGTAGATGGAAGTTATAGCCAAAAATGCCACTGCCACCCTTCCTGTCCCTCTCCTTTCAGATAAGGATTTGGAGAACCAAAAGTATCCACACAACCTGCGTATTTCCCAGCTCCTGTCTGGCCTAGAGCTTCTTTTTGTGGTCTTCTCCTTCCTTGATTTCCATCTGTCACTGGTCTTGCTCTGAGATCTAGCCCACCTGGCTATTAGACTCTTCATGGCTCAAAGTCCTCAACTCTCCTTCTCTAGATACCATGGGCAGATCAGCAGGAGCCAGGACACAGTCTTCCTATACTTTCCCTCAGCTACCTGATTAGTCACTTGGAGCTGATCATTTCTAAAATCAGAACCACTGTACCCAGGCCTGCATGATGCCTGATTGGCAACTGTACTTTTTGAGCTACATCAGTCTTCATTCCCTTCTACTTCCAATCGATATTATTGACCTCTACCTACCCACAATATTTCACATTTGACCTGCCCCAGAGCACACACACTCACTCCAAGGCCAGATAATTTTACAGTGTTACATGAAGTACCTTGCATGACGTTCCTCATTAAATGAAATGATATTTCAGGAAGAATTTGTAAACTATAAAGTGCTATAGACAAACAATGAAATTGTGAGTATTTCTTGGCTAAAGTAAATGACCAGCATGTTCACAAAAGTTTTGATATTTGCAATAGTCTTTTACATAATTGATATTTGTAAAGTGACAGTAAAGAAAATCACATATAATTTCTTTTTGTGTCTTTTTTTTCCTTCCTAAAGATTCATTAGGAAAAGATCTGCCTTTAATTACATATGGAAATGGTAAAAACATCATTCTGCTATGCTGAGAATGAGCTCACTAGGAATGTGGCATACAACATTATGTGTATATATTTGTATGCATGTGCTTTCACGTGCATGTGATATGGGTGTGTGTGCATGTATGGTGTGTGTATACGTATGTAGAAGGGGCAGCTAGACCCCCACAGCAGGGCTAAAGATGTTTGGACTGAAGGTTAAGGAGTAAGCTTTGGCAGAGGGGCTGTTAGGAAGCTAACTGATGGGGCGCCTGGGTGGGCCAGTGGGTTAAAGTCTCTGCCTTCGGCTCAGGTCATGATCCCAACGTCCGGGGATCAAGCCCTGCATCGGGCTCTCTGCTTGGCAGGGAGCCTGCTTCTTCCTCTCTCTCTGCCTGCCTCTCTGCCTACTTGTGATCTCTATCTGTCAAATAAATAAATAAAATCTTTAAAAAAAAAAAAAAAAAAAAAAAAGGAAGCTAACTGAAGCTTTTCTTTGAGCAGGATGAAGCAGATGCTGCCAAAGGATATGAAAAGTTTTCAGGCCAGGGAAAAGTCAAGAAGGAAAAAAAAAAATCACATCTTATGTCCCAAAGAAGATAATGTTGAATGACATAGGGACTACACAGTTAAGTAATGACATGAAACCTTACTGAGTATTTAGAGGTTGTTTAACACTTGCTGTATTTGGTGGTAATTCAGGGCCTATGAAAAGAGATATAATCATCATCATCATCATCACACCAAGATATATTAACCACTGGCTGTGTGCCAGGTGTTGTGCTAAGTTTCCTACATATATTAGCTCATTTAATTCGGATAACAACCCTCTGAAATATGCTCTATAATCCCCACTTCTCAGATAAAGAAACCAAGGCACAAAACGATTGAATGGTAACTAGCCAGTGTTAATACAGCCAGTAAGTGGTGAAGCCAAAATTCAAGTGCCTGTAGCTGAGTCCAGTCACTGGGGTTTATGTGCTCAGTTGACTCACAGAGGGTTTTCTCAAGGCATTTATTTCTGTGGATAAAGCTAAAGGAGTAAACTGTTAGATTTTTGTTATCCAGGTTTGAATAAACCTAATTGTTTATATTACACTATCCTAAACTAGCTACATTGGCTGGTGGCCAGCCACCCCAGTTTGGTCAGGAGCCAACACTGGGAACATCCCAGGAAAATCAGGATGGTTGGTCATCCTAAAAGGAATCCTATTTAAAATGAATACATTTCATGAGTTCAAGCCCCATGTTGGGTACAGAACCTACTTAAAATTAAAACAAACAAACAAACAAAAGAATGAATAAATTTACCTCTATGGACTTCTACCAGTTTGTTTTGTCAACAAACACATCACCAGAGTAATTTCTACATTTTGTCTCTGGCATTAATTAATAACTATCATATAATAAAATGGCCCCTGTTCATTTTTCATTAAGCGGTGGCTCCCATCCTGGGATGGTTTTGTTTTAATGTTGAGTGCAGAGTGTAGGCAAGCAGATCCCCAAGCTCTCTAACCCACTGCAGACACAGCTGGGTGGATGGAGAGTTCTCCCAGGGAAGAGAAAGTCTTTAGGAGTGGCAGACATTGTCCAGAAGGTCCAACCTCTCTGACCATGCAGGAACTTCTCCTGTGGCTCTCTCAGCACAGGCCTGACAAAGGACAGATCAGTCAAGGCCCAGATGATGCCCACATGCACCTCCTGTATCTGTTAGTGCACACTGGACTAGCCATTCTGTTCGGCAAGTCACTCAGAAATTCAGTGCCAGGGACACAGCCAGTGCCTCTGATTGGTCCATTGTGAGTGTCTTTCTCACCTCTTTAGAGTGTGGCTTCAGATGGTATTTCCCATTGTGCCCTTAGCTTTCCTTGTCACTTGGCCTCCTGCCATCTGCTAGAATCTTTTCCTTGAGTGGCTGGGGAGAGGCACCTTTATGCCAGGCTCTCTAGTGAGATCTTACTGCCTTGGCCCAGTGCACTGTCTCATGTTCAGTGCCTCGGCTGGAAGAAAAGTCCCACTTGCTGGCTTGTTCCATTTTATCAGACCACACAACAGTCAAAGTGAAGTGACAAGTGCTGGAGGGTGCTCATTTTCTAAGCCTCAATTTGCACCTGCTAATGATCTGCAATATCTGGGCTGAGGCACATAGATTTGCAGAAATAAATCCTAATGGCTGCTAATTTCAAGTAGCATCACCAAGTCACACAGGCAGAAAGAGGGTATGCAGGTGGCATGAACTATATGTACAGTCTATAACTAGGATGGTTTTAAGCTCAACGGCTTAAAAGTGAACAATAAATAATTGAGAAATAAATAACATGGGATTTAGGATCATTTGTGTAAAATTCCATTTGCACAAAAAGAACCTATGTACCAGGACCAGAAATTCTGATCATTAGATCTGACTAAATCATCTCAAGTAGTGATCCCTAAAATGGAACTCTGCATAGTTTCCTGACATTTCCATGTCTCTTCTGCACAGGAAACTGGTTCTAAAATCCAAACAATTTAGGGAAAAAAAGTTATAAATATGAAACTAAGTATTATTTTCTCCCTCTTCCTAAAGATAAAGTGGCACCACTTCAAGAGAGACACAAATCATTTAAAACTCCAATCTTAATCTAGCATAAAACCATAATAGTGTTAATTCTTCCTGGGGGTAAACTAAAGCCTGTTCAAGGTCCCTGCTTGTAATTATTTTACCATTGGAAGCATAACCATATTTCTCAAACTTGGTGTTTACTGTTCTGATCTATTTGCTTCATTCCCAAACATCAGCTGGTTCCCAGTTATGAAGATGAGCCTGAAAGGAAATTAAGGCCTTTCTAAGAACTAATAAAAGACCATCACTTCTGCAAGTGGTGTTTGTATTATATGCGTCATCGTTTGGCTGGTAGAGACTGTAGGAAATGGGAAGGAGATTATTCCACAAGAATGCATATTGTAGGGAGAAATTAAGATGTACCCATCCATTCTGTGTCCTACCCCAGAAATTGGGTGATGCAGTTCCAAGATGCTCAGTGATGTTCATTAATTTGTTTTGGAGAGAATGAGACAGACAGAGATAGACAGAGACAAGATAGAAAGCCACTCAGCCCTGAGAAGCCAGCACCATCATGCTGAGTCCTGTCATGACTCTGAGGACAATAATTCTAGAGCTCACAATTAATTTATCATTAAAAATATGATGAAAAAGAAATCTGGCATTGCCTGCCTTGGCAGACTTGCTAAGCCAAAAAGGAGAGGGAGATTTCCTTTCTGTCCAGTTTTGTTTAATGGAACAAGAGACATCATGCCACTGGTCCAAATTTAAGAAGTATTTGAAGGCTATTACCCAATGACAAATTAACCTGTGGGTTTATTTATTCCCTGCTTACTCCTCTTTCATAAACTCTTCATAGCTCTGCTTTGAATGGCAAGATGCCTCACATGCAAGATGTGAGGATGCCATGGAGGCCGAGATGGTAGTGGATGGAATGGTCCCTCCTTGTCTCAACTCGCATTCCCAAAGCCCAGTCAAAATCTCAAATAAGCCCTGCTCCCAGTGCAGCCTCAGAGCACTCTCTCTGCGGAAAGCTTCATCACCCCAGACCTGGCTTATTTCCCATTGCAGCCTCCCAAGCCCACGGTTTTTCCCTCCATTCTGTTCTGACCTATGAACCCTGTTGGCTGAAAGCTCTTCCCCTGCCAGATTTCATTGATATTTCTCCCACTCAAAAAGCTAGAATGTTGACTTACCAGCTAGCATTTAGGATAGCCAAACTCAACACCATTTTCAATCCTAATACCAGACCAAAGTGTTGCCAACCTACCCTCTGGCTCCACCTCCCCATGGCCGGGCAAAATATCAATTGTTGATTACCATTCTCTGATGCTCCAAATCTGTCTCAACACAGCCCTCCAAATGGTCACTAATTACTGATGTGAGTTAGCAAGTAAGATCGCTCAGCAAGTAAGAATTTGTTGAACCCAGTTATGTTGTAACCACCTCTTCTAAGCCCTGGGGACATAGCAGAAAACACAATAAAGCCCATGCCTGGAGAGAAGACAGATATATAGGTATATGATTTAATGTCAGATAGGGGAAACAATATCATAAATGAAAATTAAAGCAGAGTGAAGAAATGGCCTAATAGTGGTCAGAGAGTAGAGAACAGAAAGAAATGAGGGAGCCAGCCATGCAAATACCAATGGGGAAGATTCTTCTAGATAAAGGGAATAGAAGTGCAAAGGTCCTGAGCTGGAAGGCTTCAAGGAATCTGTCTGCCATCTCTACCACCCAATCTGATCCCAATTTACTGCCCCATCCCTTTTTCCACTCTTGGCCAAAGCCAATCATTGCAGTCATGGCTCACCTGTGCAAGTATTGTTTATTCTCACCATCACCTCTGGGTCTGAGGTTATCATAAAGGGTTTAGATGGCCAAATTCTCTCCCAGAAGCTGCCAGAGCTCAAAAGCTTATATGTAGATTAAGAGAAACCAGCTTTGTTGTTTTCTATCTAGATGTTGACTCTTCTTACTAATATAGGTAGGTTGACTGGTCATGGAGAAGGGGCCAAAAAACCTTTTGGACATCTTCTCTTGAAAAATTTAGGGAGGTTTTCCCCTTTACTTAAGATCTTAACAAGCTTTCTTCCATCAAGTCAGTTCTTCTCAACTAGCTTCACTCCCTCCCTTCCATCCTTCCCTTATTCCTCCCACTCCCTCTCTTCCTCTGTTCCTCCCTCCTTCCTTCCCTCACCTGCACTCCCCTCCCATTCCCTATCTGGTGCCCCAGGATGAACCCAGTGACCCAGTTTTGGGGTGGTGGGTCCTCATGGCAAGGCTTTGTGGATGTGACTTCTCTTTCTCAGGGGCAACACTACCTGTTAATTACATAGGGGGTCTCAGATTTCTCCTTCACGGGAAGACCTCTAGCAAGATGTACCTCTGGCATTTCATCTACTCCATCTAGTCTCTGTTTGGTCTCCTCTTCTCAGTCTGGGACTGCTGGCCTATACTATTGAAGACTGATTTCAGGTGCGCACTGTCAGCACCTACACAGTTAATACACAGGCTCTACATTGCCTTGGCTTCTTCACGATGATTCATATTTTGTTACCATGTTACCAGATCCATTCAGAGTCACTGGACTATTTTCAGGTGATACTATTAGATGATGGAGATCTTTGGATGTGTGTGTATGGTGGGGGAAGGAACATGGAGGGAGACAGATTAGTACATCAACCATTCATCTCTAGTTCTCAGACAAACCACATTCAAATCTCCAAATTCTGAATCCTGTTCCTGCCAGAGTTGGAATGCCTTCCTTTCCCTTTTTGACTGTGCCTTCAGGGCCAGTGTCAATGTCAGCTCCTCTGATCTTTCCCAAATCTCAAGAATTCTTATTGAACGCATAGTTTGCTTTTTGTAGGTTAATTCAAATGAACAAAACAAAATCTGTATAGCTTAAAATAATGCTGATGTAGTTCCTGCTCATAGTGCAGTCCACGTGGGTTAGGTAGCACCTCTCCAGATGGTGACCCAGAATGACGCACCCTCCATCACAACACAGCCATCTTCAACCTGTGGCATCTGAAGTCACTATAGTAGGACACAGAGTAGAGGGTCTCACAGGGATGTTCCAGAGGCCAGGCTGGAGAGGGGCATATTTAATTTCTGACCAGGCTCCCTGGGCCAGAAATGAGTCACATGGCCATACTTATTAGCTGTTGGGACACTGGGAAATGTCATTGTGCTATTTCCCTAGGAGGAAAAGGGCCCCATTCATGATGCACATAAGCATGGTCTCTGCTAAATTCTTTGATGTCTCACTTTGATTATATTTTGTCTAATTATTCCCACAGATGCATAAAAGTAACAAGGAAGCTCAGAAGTTCAGTGCAAACACTGCCTTTTACAGACGAGGCCCAAAGAAGCAAAGGGACTTGCCCAATACAAAGTTTAGACTAGAACTCTGCTCTACCCATTCCTCCTCCAGAGCTTACAATTCTTTCCAAGTATTTTGCATTATTTTTGCCTGACACATCATACTCATCAGGGTCAAGAATAGGTCTCTAACCCTAGCTCCCAGAATGGAGCTCAACAAGGAGAAAAGCCTAACAATTGATCAGAGGGAAAGTTGCAGGGCACAATTTTTCCTCTTCAAAGCTCCCTCTCATATGGGCCCCTTTTACCTGGAGAGAGGAGGTAAAGGAAAGCAACAGCCATATTTCACAAATCTAGGATGACAATGGTGGAAGATGTATCATTATTTTATTTATTACTAAAAAAGAAAAATGCTGTTAATTACCTTGGGCAAGACACTTTCTTTTTTTTTTTTAATTTTTTATTTTTTAGAAACATATATTTTTATCCCCAGGGGTACAGGTCTGTGAATCACCAGGTTTACACACTTCACAGCACTCACCAAAGCACATACCCTCCCCAATGTCCATAACCCCACCCCCCTTCTCCCAACCCCCTCCCCCCAGCAACCCTCAGTTTGTTTTGTGAGATTAAGAGTAACTTATGGTTTGTCTCCCTCCCAATCCCATCTTGTTTCATTTATTCTTCTCCTACCCCCTTAACCCCCCCATGTTGCATCTCCACTTCCTCATATCAGGGAGATCATATGATAGTTGTCTTTCTCCAATTGACTTATTTCGCTAAGCATGATACCCTCTAGTTCCATCCACGTCGTCGCAAATGGCAAGATTTCATTTCTTTCTGTGGCTGCATAGTATTCCATTGTGTATATATACCACATCTTCTTGATCCATTCATCTGTTGATGGACATCTAGGTTCTTTCCATAGTTTGGCTATTGTGGACATTGCTGCTATAAACATTCGGGTGCATGTGCCCCTTTGGATCACTACATTTGTATCTTTAGGGTAAATACCCAATAGTGCAATTGCTGGGTCATAGGGCAGTTCTATTTTCAACATTTTGAGGAACCTCCATGCTGTTTTCCAGAGTGGCTGCACCAGCTTGCATTCCCACCAACAGTGTAGGAGGGTTCCCCTTTCTCCGCATCCTCGCCAGCATCTGTCATTTCCTGACTTGTTGATTTTAGCCATTCTGACTGGTGTGAGGTGATATCGCATTGTGGTTTTGATTTGTATTTCCCTGATGCCGAATGATATGGAGCACTTTTTCATGTGTCTGTTCGCCATCTGGATGTCTTCTTTGCAGAAATGTCTGTTGATGTACTCTGCCCATTTCTTGATTGGATTATTTGTTCTTTGGGTGTTGAGTTTGCTAAGTTCTTTATAGATTCTGGACACTAGTCCTTTATCTGATATGTCGTTTGCAAATATCTTCTCCCATTCTGTCAGTTGTCTTTTGGTTTTGTTAACTGTTTCCTTTACTGTGCAGAAGCTTCTGATCTTGATGAAATCCCAATAGTTCATTTTTGTCCTTGATTCCCTTGTCTTTGGCGATATTCCTAGGAAGATGTTGCTGCCGCTGCGGTCAAAGAGGTTGCTGCCTGTGTTCTCCTCAAGGATTTTGATGGATTCCTTTCTCACATTGAGGTCCTTTGTCCATTTTGAGTCTATTTTCATGTGTGGTGTAAGGAAATGGTCCAATTTCATTTTTCTGCATGTGGCTGTCCAATTTTCCCAACACCATTTATTGAGGAGGCTGTCCTTTTTCCATTGGACATTCTTTCCTGTTTTGTCGATGATTAGTTGAACATAGAGTTGAGGGTCTATTTCTGGGCTCTCTATTCTGTTCCATTGATCTATGTGTCTGTTTTTGTGCCAGTACCATGCTGTCTTGATGATGACAGCTTTGTAATAGAGCTTGAAGTCTGGAATTGTGATGCCACCAACTTTGGCTTTCTTTTTCAATATTCCTTTGGCTATTCGAGGTCTTTTCTGGTTCCATATAAATTTTAGGATTATTTGTTCCATTTCTTTGAAAAAAAATGGATGGTATTTTGATAGGAATCGCATTAAATGTGTAGATTGCTTTAGGTAGCATAGACATTTTCACAGTATTTTTTCTTCCAATCCAGGAGCATGGAACATTTTTCCATTTCTTTGTGTCTTCAATTTCTTTCATGAGTACTTTATAGTTTTCTGACTAGATTCTTAGCTTCTTTGGTTAGGTTTATTCCTAGGTACCTTATAGTTTTGGGTGCAATTGTAAATGGGATTGACTCCTTAATTTCTCTTTCTTCTGTCTTGGTGCAGACAAATGCAATTGATTTCTGTGCATTGATTTTATATCCTGACACATTACTGAATTCCTGTACAAGTTCTAGCAGTTTTGGAGTGGAGTCTTTTGGGTTTTCCACATAAAGTATTATATCATCTGTGAAGAGTGATAAAAGTTTGACTTTTTCTTTGCCGATTAGGATGCCTTTAATTTCCTTTTGTTGTCTGATTTCTGAGGCTAGGACTTCTAGTACTATGTTGAATAGCAGTGGTGATAATGGACATCCCTGCCATGTTCCTGACCTTAGCAGAAAAGCTTTCAGTTTTTCTCCATTGAGAATGATATTTGCGGTGGGTTTTTCACAGATGGCTTTGATGATAGTGAGGTATGTGCCCTCTATCTTTACTCTTTGAAGAGTTTTGATCAGGAAGGGAGGCTGTACTTTGTCAAATGCTTTTTCAGCATCTATTGAGAGTATCATATGGTTCTTGTTCTTCCTTTTATTAATGTATTGTATCACATTGATTGATTTGTGGATGTTGAACCAACCTTGCAGCCTTGGAATAAATCCCACTTGGTCGTGGTGAATAATCCTTTTAATGTACTGTTGAATTGCCTAGTATTTTGGTGAGAATTTTTGCATCTGTGTTCGTCAAGGATACTGGTCTGTAGTTCTCTTTTTTTGATGGGATCCATGTCTGGTTTGGGGATCAAGATGATGCTGGCCTCATAAAATGAGTTTGGAAGTTTTCCTTCCATTTCTATTTTTTGGAACAGTTTCAGGAGAATAGGAATTAGTTCTTTAAATGTTTGGTAGAATTCCCCCAGCAAGCCGTCTGGCCCTGGGCTTTTGTTTGTTTGGAGATTTTTGATGACTCTTTCAATCTCCTTACTGGTTATGGGTCTGTTCAGGTTTTCTATTTCTTCCTGGTTCAGTTGTGGTGATTTATATGTCTCTAGGAATGCATCCATTTCTTCCAGATTGTCAAATTTGTTGGCATAGAGTTGCTCATAGTATGTTCTTATAATTGCCTGTATTTCTTTGGTGTTAGTTGTGATCTCTCCTCCTTTAATTCATGATTTTATTTATTTGGGTCCTTTCTCTTTTCTTTTTGATAAGTCTTGCCAGGGGTTTATCATTCTTATTAATTCTTTCAAAGATCCAGCTCCTAGTTTTGTTGATGTTCTATTGTTTTTTTGGTTTCTATTTCATTCATTTCTGCTCTGATCTTTATGATTTCTCTTCTCCCGCTGGGTTTAGGGTTTCTTTCTTGTTCTTTCTCCAGCTCCTTTAGGTGTAGGGTTAGGTTGTGTACCTGAGACCTTTCTTGTTTCTTGAGAAAGGCTTGTACCGCTATATATTTTCCTCTCAGGACTGCCTTTGCTGTGTCCCACAGATTTTGAACCATTGTGTTTTCAATATCATTGTTTCCATGAATTTTTTCAGTTCTTCTTTAATTTTCTGGTTGACCCAATCATTCTTTAGAAGGATGCTGTTTAGTCTCCCTGTATTTGGGTTCTTTCCAAATTTCTTCTTGTGATTGAGTTCTAGCTTCAGAGCATTGTGGTCTGAAAATATGCAGAGCATGATCCCAATCTTTTGATACCGGTTGAGACCTGATTTAGGACCGAGGATGTGATCTATTCTGGAGAATGTTCCATGTGCACCAGAGAAGAATGTGTATTCGGTTGCTTTGGGATGAAATGTTCTGAATATATCTGTCATGACCATCGGGTTCAGTGTGTCATTTAAGGCCTTTATTTCCTTGTTGATCTTTTGCTTGGATGATCTGTCCATTTCAGCGAGGGAAGTGTTAAAGTCCCCTACTATTATTGTATTATTTTTGATGTGTTTCTTTGATTTTGTTATTAATTGGTTTATATAGTTGGCTGCTCCCACATTAGGGGCACAGATATTTAAAATTGTTAGATCTTCTTGCTGGACAGATCCTTTGAGTATGATATAGTGTCCTTCCTCATCTCTTATTATAGTCTTTGGTTTTAAAATCTAATTGATCTGATATAAAGATTGCCGCCCCTGCTTTCTTCTGATGTCCATTAGCATGGTACATTGTTTTCCACCTCCTCACTTTAAATCTGGAGGTGTCTTTGGCTCTAAAATGAGTTTCTTGTAGGCAACATATAGATGGATTTTGTTTTTTTATCCATTCTGATACCCTGTGTCTTTTGATTGGGGCATTTAGCCCATTAACATTCAGGGTAACTATTGAGAGATATCAATTTAGTGCCATTGTATTGCCTGTAAGGTGACTGTTACTGTATATTATCTCTGTTCCTTTCTTATCTACTACTTTTAGGGTCTATCTTTGCTTAGAGACCCCTTTTAATATTTCCTATAGAGCTGGTTTGGTGTTTACAAATTCTTTCAGTTTTTGTTTGTCCTGGAAGATTTTTATCTCTCCTTCTATTTTCAATGATAGCCTAGCTGGGTATTGTATTCTTGGCTGCATGTTTTTCTCGTTTAGTGCTCTGAATATATCATGTCAGCTCTTTCTGGCCTGCCTGGTCTCTGTGGATCAGTCAGCTGCCAATCTAATATTTTTACCATTGTATGTTACAGACTTCTTTTCCCGGGCTGCTTTCAGGATTTTCTCTTTGTCACTAAGACTTGTAAATTTTACTATTAGGTGACGCCGTGTGGACCTATTCTTATTGATTTTGAGGGGGGTTCTCTGCGCCTCCTGGATTTTGATGCTTGTTCCCTTTGCCATATTGGGGAAATTCTCTCCAATATGCCTTCTGCTCCCCTCTCTCTTTCTTCTTCTTCTGGAATCCCAATTATTCTAATGTTGTTTTGCCTTATGGTGTCACTTACCTCTCGAATTCTCCCCTCATGGTCCAGTAGCTGTTTGTCCCTCTTTTGCTCAGCTTCTTTATTCTCTGTCATTTGGTCTTCTATATTGCTAATTCTTTCTTCTGTCTCATTTATCCAAGCAGTGAGAGCCTCCATTTTTTATTGCACCTCATTAATAGCTTTTCTGATTTCAACTTTGTTAGATTTTAGGGCTTTCATATCTCCTGAGAGGGTTTCTCTAATATCTTCCATGCCTTTTTCGAGCCCGGCTAGAACCTTGAGAATCGTCATTCTGAACTCTAGATCTGACATATTACCAATGTCTGTATTGATTAGGTCCCTAGCCTTCAGTACTGCCTCTTGTTCTTTTTTTTTTGTGGTGAATTTTTCTGCCTTGTCATTTTGTCCAGATAAGAGTATATGAAGGAGCAAGTAAAATACTAAAAGGGTGGCAAAGACCCCAGGAAAATACATTTTAACCAAATCAGAAGAGACTCCAAATTGTGGGGGGAAGAAAGGGGATAAAAAGAGGTTCAGAAAAAAAAGGAACAATTAAACAAAAAAAAAAGAAAAAATATAAAAAAGAAAAATACATATATATATTAGATAAACTAGTTAAAAAACATTTAAAAAGACAAGGTAAAATGTAAAAAAAATTTAGAATAAGAAAAAAATTTGAAAAAAAAATCCCAATTAAATTAACTGTAAGACTAATGAATCATGGGGAGAAAGCCATGAGTTCAGTGCTTTGCTTTCTCCTCCTCTGGAATTCCGCTGCTCTCCTTGGTATTGAACCTGCACTCCTTGGTAGGTGAACTTGGTCCTGGCTCGATTTCTTGTTGATCTTCTGGGGGAGGGGCCTGTTGTAGTGATTCTCAAGTGTCTTTGCCCCAGGCAGAATTGCACCGCCCTTACTAGGGGCTGGGCTGAGTAATCTGCTTGGGTTAGCTTTTGGGAGCTTTTGTTCCCTGAACGCTTTCTGTAGATTTCCTGAGGATGGGAATGAAAATGGCAGCCTCCCAGTCTCCAGCCCAGAGGAGCCAAGAGCTTCGGTCCCCACTCCTCAGTGCGCCCTCAGAGAATAGCACCCAGTAAGTCCCGTCTCCATGGCCTCTGGTGCGCTCCAAGCTCACCCAGGATGCAACCAGTTCAAGGCAACCCTGAGCTGAGAGCTCACTCCTCAGCTCCGTCTCTGTCGCCGGCTTCCCCATTCTAATACCTGCAAGCTCTGCAACACTCAGATACCCCCGATCCTTCTGTAACCCTGCAGGACCTGGGGCCACGCTGACCCCGCGTGGGCTTCACCCAGGTTTAGCCTCTGGAGTGATGTCCCTCAGCCAAACAGACCTTTAAAAGTCCCAATTTTGTGCTCCATTGCTCCGCCACTTGCCGGGAGCAGACCCCACCCCCACCCACCCCCCGTGGTCTATCTTCCTATTGCTTTGGATTCACTTCTCTGCCAGTCCTACCTTTCAGAAAGTGGTTGATTTTCTGTTTCCAGAATTGCTGTTCTTCTTCGCTTCAATCTCCCGTTGTATTTGTAGGTGTTTGCAATGTTTAGATAAGCTATCTAGCTGATCTCCTGCTACCTGATGTTGCCTCAGCCTGGTACTTCTCCGCCATCTTGACTCCTCCCATCATTTTAGTCATTTCTTAATCATACTGTTCGATGGCATCAAATACAGTCACCTTGTTGCATATAACCACCAGAACTTTTTCATCTTCCCAGTCTGAAACTGTGCCCCTATAAAGCAGTCACCCTCATGTCCCCCTACAACAAAGCTCCCTGATAAAACTACTAGTCAACTTCCCCTCTTTATGAATTTGAGTACTCCAGTCAAATGTGGATTCAAACAGTATTTGTCCTTTTGTGACCCTCTTATTTCATAGAGCATAGTGTCTTCAAGAGGCATCCCTATTGTAGCACGTATCACAATTTCATTACTTTTTAGGGATAAATTACAACCTGCTGTATATACATATACCACATTTTGTTTATCCAATCATTTGTCAAAGGACACTTGGGTTGCTTCCTCCTTTTAGCTGTTGGGAATTACGTATTGCTACCTAGATGGGTGCATAATATCTGTTTGAGTCTGCTTTGAACCCTCTGGGGCATGTACTCACAACTGTAATTGTGGGATCATATGGTAATTCTGTGTTCAACTTTTTTGAGGACTCATTGTATTGTTTTCCCCAGCGGCTGCACCATTTTACATTCCCACCAGCTATGTACAAGGGTTGCAATTTCTCTATATTCTTGTCATGCTTGTTATTTTTTTTTCTTTTCTTTTTGTTAATAGCCATTCTAATTAAATGTAGATTTTAAAAAATCATATATTACCCTTGTGCATCCATAAAAAGGAAAATACAAACAAAACCAATAGTTTCAGACATTCTTAAAATTTTTTCATATTGTCTGGCTTTCCTGAGTCACTTTGTGAGTCAAAGATGATGATGCTTCCCATGCAATGTTAAACCCTATGCTGTAGGACCATCAAGTTCACTGATGATGCAGCATTCTTTAACAGGCGCTAAACACAAGTGGTCCTAGGCTCCTCAGCTAATATTGCTTTTCTGTAGAGTCAGCACATTTGTGATGCCTGCTTCGAGAATGTTGCTAACTAGCCCGGTTTACCTCCTCCCCCACCATGTCCTGGTAGCCACTTGGTTCACAGGAATGCAGTGGTCTGCTGTGATCTGGGGATTTTCCTCCAGGCCACTGATATCCATTTTGCAAGTTCTGATGCTGGTGCTTTTAATCAATGCCTGTCCAGGCAATGGCAGCTATGTCTTCTCCATTGCCAAAGAAGGTAAGATGTTACCAGTCGCAAAGCTTAATTTCAGAAAGGTTAAAATAAAAATAAAAAAGAACGTGTGCTGTCAAAATGATGACAAATATTGATTAAGGGCGACAGGTAAGTATGTTCGTACATGAATCACTTGATATGGAGACTCTGCTCTAAGTCCAACTCCCTCATTTTGAAATTATCATTTAATAACTTAGGAGGGCAAGATGCACAGAGTCCACACCCCGCCCCCAACAAATAAGACTAGAGTACTTTTTATCCTGGACCCATAAGGACAGAAACAATAGTGTCCTCTCCACAAATGGAGGAGGGCCATTTACACCAGCAGGGTGGGGGGATGCAAAATCCTTCTGTTGGATGACTGATGATCCTATTACTCTAAGACAGGGAGGTCATTCTAGTCCTTCATTGAAAAACAAGGCCTATATGGAAGAAACACTGAAGGTCTCTTTTGGCCATGAGGGGGCAGAACAAACATTGCTTGTGCCTTGAAGAGATTTGCTTATGCCTAGGTTGTGCTCTAGGGTTCTTTCTTGGTCTGGCAATGCTTCTGGAAAAGGTTAACCCCTTAATCCCTCCCTGTACTCCCTTCTGGATTTACTTATTGTAGGGTAGGATCATAAAGAACTGTGCAACCTGGGACTTACCAGTCTGAATTACTCCTGAGAAGTTAGAAGGGAATGAATGAAAAGGTAGAAAGACCCCAGATGATCATGGAAACAAAGAGAAAGATCCCCAAGAGGGAAATTCAGAAAATTAATTACACTCACTCAAATTTTAATTTTTGTCATTCACCTAAATTTTTATGATTGGAAAATATAATACACAAAGATGAATAGAAGTCCATAAAAAATACATCTGCAGTAAACAGTAATTATAAAGCCATTTAAGTGACGAACAAGAATGTAGTTGGCACCCTAGAGACCCACCCCTGTGTGCCCTTCCCCATTACCACCCCTCTTATCTCACCGTGTACCTTGCAGTTGAGGCAGCATGGGTTTCATGGGTGTAAGACTTGAGCAATCCACAGAGCCCCATACTCAAATGGGTCTCAGGGTTGGGATCTAAGGCTCTGTTCTTACCATCTTTAAATTCTTAGTAACTTTTTAAACTTGTGTTTTATAAGTAGAGTCTAACAGCACTTATGCATGACAGAGAGATCCACATAAGAAAAGAAAGCCTGTACATTTGAGTATCTTTAATGATACTTTTCTCTTTCTTTTTTGACAAAGCACCCTATAATATTTATTTTGCATTGGGTGCCATAAATTATGTGGCTGTCTTAGACTGTAAGAATACTGCACACCTTAAAAGAAAAAAGAGAAAAAGAGAGAAATAAATAAAATAAAGTAAAAATAATTTAAATAGCAAGTAAATAAATAAATAATTTAAAATGAAATAAATATAATTTAATAAATATAAATTTATTATAATAAAAATATAAAAATAAAATAAAAATAATTTAAATACAAAATTAAATTAAGTTTTAAAAAAAACGAAGAAACACTAAAAATTGAAAGAAAGAAAGAACAAATTAAAAAAGTTAACTGGCAATTCTTGGCACGAAACCTCTAGGTATTTTCTATGTGACCCAGCTGGAGGTCAGCCTGCAGCTGTTCTCACAGTAAAGGAAGGAGTACAGCACATCACTTAGTAACTGGCCTTGTTCACTGAACAAACACTGAGAGCCAACCATATGAAAAGCACTGTGACAGACTAATGAAACCTGACTCCTACTCTCAAGGAATCTAGAGTTTCCTAGGCCAAATGAAACATACATGCTCCTCCTTGACTCTAGTATTGCCTGACTCCAATCATTTATCTTCACTGTAGCAAGGGTGATCCTTCTAAAACGTAGATTTGAATATGACACTTGTCTCCTTAAGATCCTTCAGTGGCTTCCTGCTACCCTCAGAATAAAATTTAAACTCACTGACTTGGTGATTCACTTCATACCCTTCCTGCAGTAATGATTAAACAATATGACTCAGAAGTGGCCAACAATAAGAAAATGTATTATCATATAACCAGAAGTCCCAGGCAGAGAAGCTCTGGACCTCTGGTTAATTCATCAGCCCACTGATCTCACCATGAATGCAGATCTCTCCATCTGGCTAGTCTTGTCTTTCCAGCGTATTGATTTGTCTTCTGGAGTTGCTTTTCCTTTTGAACTAGGATATAACCACAGGGTAAAAGAGGGAGTTACATTTGCCTCTAAGCACCTCTCTGAATGAGCATTCCTTCCGGTCTTGTCAGCCAAGAACTGCAGTTTTGACAATGTTAAACCAACCCTTGGAAAGCTAATGGGATTATCATGATTAGCCTAGACCTAGGTCTCTGGAGGGGCTTTCACTTCTCTCAATCACATGCTACCTAGTAGCTCAACAACGTAGAGATGCCCATAGCAAAGAAGGATGGCTTCAGAAGTTAGATAATCAGCAGTGCCCACCCACCATGCCTGTGAGGCTATTCATCATCTGGCCCTGCTTATGTATCTGGCCTTCTCTATTACTACATCTCTCTTGCATTCTATTCTTTAGCTACACAAAATTTCTCAATCTAGCAGAGTGATTCTGTTTTGGGTAGCCACTCATGCTGTTTCTTTTAACTGGAACCCTCACTGAAGCAGCTGCCTCCTGCCCCCCAACAAGCATGAGCGCACGCGCGTGCACACACACACACACGCACACACACACACAGAGATTTTCACCTGGTTAACTCTTGCTCATTCTGTTGAGCAATGATGGTTTAGGCCAGGAGTGGAAAGCTGGCAGCACCTGGTCTATTAACATTTTGTTTGTTTCCCTTAGTATTTTTATATTTTTGGATTCAGTCTAGACTTTGAAAAATAAAAATCCAGCTTTTTCACTTCCCTTAAAAATTGGGAAGAGAGGGGCACCTGGGTGGCTCAGTGGGTTAAAGCCTCTGCCTTCAGCTCAGGTCATAATCCCAGGGTCCTGGGATTGAGCCCTGCATCAGGCTCTCTGCTCAACAGGGAGCCTGCTTCCTCCTCTCTCTCTGCCTGCCTCTCTGCCTACTTGTGATCTCTGTCTGTCAAATAAATAAATAAAATCTTTAAGAAAAAAATTGGGAAGAGACTCTAGCACCACATAGCTCCAGAACTCCAATCACTCACGCTGAAGGCAGTGGCACATTGTAAATGGGGCACGTTCCCTCAAGTTCACGAAGCTCCCACCTGGCTGGATTAACTCATCTCTATAGCCTGCCTGGCCCTGTAGGCATTGGAGGTGGCCAACCCTGCTTTATTTATTTATTTTTAAAGATTTTATTTATTTATTTGACAGAGATCACAAGTAGGCAGAGAGGCAGGCAGAGAGAGAGGAGGAAGCAGGCTCCCCGAGAAGTGGATATCCCGATGCGGGGCTGGATCCCAGGACTCTGGGATCATGACCTGAGCTGAAGGCAGAGGCTTTAACCCACTGAGCCACCCAGGCGCCCCCTAATCCTGGTTTAGACTGCCCCGACAGCCAGCTTCCAATTTGGATTGGGTTTCTCCTTGGCTATTTACAAAGCACCCTTCCCTCCCCTACTCAAAACCCTTATCACATTATCGTAGCCACCCATTTTCTGGTCAGCTCCCTTAATACTCCCTTAAATTATAAAGTCCTTGAGGGTTATAAGTCTTGCTCATGAATCTGTCCCTATCACCTAGCCCAGGGCCTGGCATGTAGCAGGTACTTAGTGCATGTACAGACGAAAGTGAAAAGTACAATGTATGTTGTTTGTCTCAGAAGAGCATTTAGGCTCTATTTGTTTAACCTACAATTACATGTTCACTGAAGCAATATCAATTAACTGCCCATTATAGGCCTGATAGCGAGCTAGATGTTGAGGGGAAAAGGCAAATAAGTCAGGCTTAGCTCTCAGTGAGGCCATCGTCTAATACAGAGACAAACACACACACACACACACACACACACACACACACACCAAAAAAGGCAATGTTTACAATGGAGGTGATAAATGGGATCAGAGAAGAATGTGGAGAGGCACTGGAGGATAGGTGACTGATTTATCTTGGGTGGTAAAGAGAACCTATGTCTGCGTCCCAGCAGGAAACAGAATTCATTCCAGATGGCTCAAGCAAAGAGTTTGGGGAAGGGACCAGACACAGAGTTGTGGGCAAGTTAAGGAACCAGGAAGGGCTGTTGTAGTTACACTGGGAAGCCATTCCCTCTCCTAGGGATAGAGGACTAGAAGAAGAAATGATGCTGTTGGAGCCTATAAGAGCTGGAATTGGTGGACCTGGGCAAAATTACCTCATACCAATGTATGAGATAAACAACGAAAGAACTGCTCCAAGCTCTCTCTCTTTCTCCCTTCCCATTTCCTAACAGTCTCTCCCATTGGCTCAAACCAACCAGAAACCCACCAAGAAGGGTGTCAGAGTGATTTATTCTATAGAGGTCAGCCTCCTGGGGCACAAAACAGGGTAGAGGAGGGGAAAGATGGGACCTGGAAGATGGCAGGTAAACAGAGGACGGCTAATACAAGAGTCTTTCCAAGGAAAGGTCCTGCTGGAGCTGAGGCTGAAGTTGGGAGGAAAAATACTGCTTTCAAGATTTTTTGTTTCGCTTAATTTAGGGTTTTTTTTGTTGTTGTTGGTGGTGATGGTAGTAGTTTGGATTATCTGTTGGTTATTTTATATATATATCTGTTTCTGCCTGGTTTGCACTTATTAGCATATGTAAGTGAGTTTGCTGAGGCAGCTGCCTTTTGCAGACCACAGCTACACGTTCATTCACAAGGCAGAAGATCTGCACTTAAACAACTGGTCTTAGGAATAAAAATCTAATTAAAAGTACTCAGTGATTTTGGGATTTTGTTTCTTCAGGTACCAGGTACATTAGCTAGAGGGCAGGCATCAATAATGGCATATGTATTGTATTATTTGTATTTACTACTATTTTAAAAAGATTTTATTTATTAATTTGAGAGAGAGAAAGAACACAGGCAGGGGGGAGAGGGAGCAGAGGGATAAGCCGACTCCCTGCTGAGCTGGGTGTCTGATGTGGCACTCAGTCCTAGGAACTGGAGATCATGTCTTGAGCTGAAGGCAGATGCTTAACCATCTGAGCCACCCAGGCACACCCATAACATGTGTTGTCTTTAATACTATAGGAAAGGTTGGAAACTACTTTCATGATCTAGATTTCCTTCTAGCTCTGAATTAAGAGAAAACATCCCTAAATGTCCTCATCTCAAAATTTAATTCCATAAGAAGTGAGTTTTGGATTGATTAGGTTATTTTATTTGCTCATATAAAAGAAGGAATATTTGTGAAGGATGTGGTTCTCTCATCCTTATAAAAAGAACAGAAGGTCAATTTATGTCCGTAAGGGAATGAAGATGGCGGTAGACTGGGAGGGATTCAGGTGCTCGTTATTATTCAAATTGTGCAAGTTTGGATGTAAAATTTGGAGCATATTCCTTACTGTGATTCAGTTAGAGAAAGCTCAAACCCTATGTCTACTCTACATGGACCAAAATACTTGGCTGGTAATGACACCAGCCAACAGTTGTGCACTGTTCTGCCTCCCCCTCAGAAATCCAGGGGGTAGGTTCCTAGCCATGGCTAGACCAGCAGTCACACCTGGTGACCACATCAAAAGGGCTCAGGGTGTTGCTTTTTACACTTAATGTTCAGTAAGAAGACAAAGGCATTTAAAGATCTGGAAGGTAGTAGGAAAGGTACATTTTGTTTTGTTTTGTTTTTGGAAAGGTACGTTTTAAAAGGCTTTAATGGGAGCTTATGCTAAAGTGTTTTCACCTGGCAAATTGATTGATTTCCAATTTTCTGTTGGTTTGTGCTGTCAATAGCAAACAGTCTCATAGAGGATAGTCTCTGTATTTTGTCATCTTTACATTTATGGAGGTTTTTTAAAAATTAGTTTTTTAATCCTTGCCAGGTACATTTCAAAAGGATATTCTTAAAATCACTCCAATGGGATACCTATGTCCCTGTACTCAGGGTGGGGCCATGGAAAATCCATCAGAAAAGGCGAGAGTAACCTGTGCTCTACCAAAAGACTTTTGACCCTGGGCAAATGGTTGAGCCTCTTTGTGGCCTGACTGCTCAATTAATAAATGAAGATAAACATCTCTGCCTCTCTTGCTTCATCTGGAGCCAACAGGGAAAGAATGAGAACCTACGTGTTCAGGTGCTTAAAGAAGCACAGAGCATCACCCAAGCTAACAGGACCATTCATCTGCCTGTTTGCCAGACATACTGGTATAACATGATTTGGTTCCTGGGGAGGAGGGCAGTAGGATGGGGCCGTTGTTGCAAGGAGCATCTGCTGCAGGTACCACACAGCCTGTTAGATTGGGAGAGGAAGGTGAGCTGCTGGCATACTCTCCAGCTAGTGATATCATAATCTTCTGGGTCTGAGACACTCTGAACTCTGCTTATCCACTAAATACAGTACATGTGAGGAGACCTCTGGACTACAGACAACCCGAGCTACAGTGCTTTTCTTCCATTCCAATTTTGGTGCCCTGAGATAGAAATATATGGGTGGAGCTCTCAAACTCAAGCAACCTGAGGGTATTATCAAGGGGCTGTGGGTCTGCTGAACCCTTAGCCTATTATCTCCTCTTCTTTCCCCCAATACACATGAAAGTCTTTCTAGATTCTTGGCTGGGTTCTGTGGTTCCTTGTATGTGTATCTTTTGGAAACTTTCACCTCTGGAGTCCGTTTTCTCAGCCCATTTCCCTGGTCACTATTCCCAACCCCATTCCTCTGCCTGCTGTGGGGCCAGCAACATGGTGTGGCCCTTGCTCAGCTCTGGATTTTGTCATGACTTGGCCTTCCATGTTAATGAATCCCATGTAGTCACACCTCTGATTGCCAAGGTGCACACACCTCCTTTATTCTACATGAGCCTGTCCATACCACAGGGTAAGGCAAGGGCTCTCCATCTAATTGTGACTAATTAAACAAAATTAATCCTTAAATAAAAAGACTTAGAGCTTTAAGGGATCCTTGTGCTACAGCTCTCCTTCATCTTCCATTGCAATATAGTTATCTCCCTTCCTCCGCCACTTGAGACTTCCTTTTAAATCTTTAGGGGCCAAGTTCAAAATCATCTTCTCCCAGTTATGCTGACTGGATATCAAAATTGGGAGTTCTCAGGCCCTCAGGGGGTACTTTGTCTCCAACCTGTCTGTTCCCAGGAAAGCCCTTTCCTTCCCACCCCATATGTGTTCAAGGATCCCAGTTCTGGGGTTGCCATGACACCAGACCCCTATAAACCTCTCGTTCCACTTGGGGAGCCCTGAGACATTGCATTGGACAAATACGCTGTTCTTTAAACTTATCCTGTAGATTTCACCCCAAACCAAGAAAAATATGGAGTTTTGAGCTCAAACGTATTAAAGGGATTTATGCATGACTAAAAATAGAGAAAAATTCATTACATTCTTTTCTTATAAGAAGCTGGATTTACGGGGCGCCTGGGTGGCTCAGTGGGTTAAGCCTCTGCCTTTGGCTCAGGTCATGATCTCAGAGTCCCGTGATCGAGCCCCACATCGAGCTCTCTGCTCTCCCTGCTGAGCAGACCGCCTGCCTCCCCCCCTCTCTCTGCATGCCTCTCTGCCTACTTGTGATTTCTGTCAAATAAATAAATAGATAACATCTTTAAAAAAAAAAAAAAAGCTGGATTTACTTCGCCAAATGTGTCTCAGAAAGTGCATGATTGTTTTTTGTTTTGTTTTTGCGTTTGTGTGTGTGTGCATGTGTGTGTGTGTGCCAACAGTTGTATTTGCTGCCATTCCCAGCAGGGCAGACTGTTCATTAAATAATCACAATATAAGGGCATCCTCAATAAAATACAATTTTAGCTCAGGAGGACATAGGATGCCTTGCTTTAAAGAATAGAGATGCTCCTCAAAGTGACTTTTGGTAAAGCAACTAAGAAATACCAGAAATGCACCAAAAGGGAAAAAAAAAAAATGTGGCTCAGACTCCAGATAAGGAGGGAATGGGGGGGGGGGATGTTGGCGGAAGGCAGGAGCAGCAGCCTGGGGGATGGGTACAGCTTGGCCTCAGCCTGGCTGTGGAAGGAAGTCTGCTACTCTGTCGCTGGAACTGTCTGTGGCCCCAGGAAGCCAGAGACCACACCTGCCCAAGGGGGTCACTGCCAGCGAGGGCAGGAGTTATTGGCTCCTTTCCCATCCTCCCTCTCTGTCTGCTTTGCACCATTATCAGCCCAAGGCAGAAACAGTGAGAGATGGGAGTACGCCCTGCAGATGATCCTAGAGCCAATCGGAAAACAGCCTTTGCTTCATGGACAATTTACGGCAGCTGTCTGAAGCACAGTTGCTTCTGTGATGCAAGGTACAATGGGTACAGCTCTGAGGAAGGCATTTTATGTACTAGAGACGTTCTGTGCCTAGTTTGAAAAGCACACAAATTGCTTATATAACCCAGATGTCAGCTGGGGCCTCACTAACCTTGGAGTTGAGGTAACCTTAGCTTCCCAAATCCTCAGCAGCCTGCTGCTGACTTCTGAACACCCCCAGATTTCCTCTCAGTCTGGATCTTAAATGCCTCATCTCTTATGTTCTCAGTCTTCATGTGGGGTCAGGTGGGAGCTCCCTGTGGGTCCCCCACTAGAATCCATTTACGCAGAAACAGCACGACGAGCTGCCAAGAGGGCCTGACTGGAGATGGAGGTTAGGATACAGTTGGGGAGCTCTATCATACACTTCACTGCTCGCGGTTTCAAAACCTCCCCTCACAAGATGTCCTTCGGAGGTAATGAAAATGTTTTGGAACCAGACACAGGCAATGGTTGCACAACACTGTGTACTAAATGCTACTTTAAAGCAGTTCATGGTATGTTCTGTGAATGTCATCCTACTGTAAAGCAAAAACCCAACACCTCCCCTCCGGGCCTCCCCTCCAGCACAGCCCAGACTCCCTCACCTCAGTCTTCTGCCCTCTCCCAGGCTGGCCACCGCGCCCCTGCGCCCAGGTCTGGGGTGCCCATACTTGCTTACACAAAAGCCTCCAGGGCTCCAACTTTATGGGGCCTGGCCTGATCCACCTTCTACAAAGGTCAGTCAGAGGAAAAGTGTGATATTTCTCTCTGTTCCAGGGACTCAGGTGAGGTGGGACAGGGAGTAAGGACATGCATGGGGAAGTTACGATTTTAAGGAGCCAGTGGTAACTGTGCCATCCCATCCCCTATATAACTGGGCCCCCGTGAATAGGTCTCCCTGGCCCTCTATCACTTAAGCTTTTAGAGAGTTGACATAGGTCATCTACAGCCCAGTGGTCAGGTACAGGGGCTCTGGAACTGGACTCTACTGATCAGTAAACCACATTTGCCTCTTCCTTGCTCCATGGCCTTGGCCGACCTCTCAGCCTCTGTGTACTTTAGTCCCTTCACCTCTAAATGGGGATCATAATAATATTTGCTTCATCTGGCCATTGAAAGTGCTAGGTCATGAGAAGGGGCTAGCCTGCAGTGAGTGACAATGACAGTAAATGTTAGAGATCACAATTCATGCCACCTCAGAGTATGGACAGCAGACTTAGCTGTGTGGAGCTTCGGCTTGGTGTTCCTATAGTATTCCAAGCATATCCACATTTACTCTTAGCATTCCCAGGGAACCTACCTATTGTGGGCTTAGAAATCAGGGTTTCTGGGGCTGTAAAGATGCCTGGAGAATAGGTGGCTTGAGGTCTCCATGCCTAGGCAAAAGTGTGTCACAACTTGACTGGAATTTGCAATCTTTTTATTTATTTATTTATTTTTTAAATTTATTTTTAAAGATTTTATTTATTTATTTGACAGAGAGAGATCACAAGTAGGCAGAGAGGCAGGCAGAGAGAGGAAGGAGGAAGCAGGCTCCCTGCCGAGCAGAGAGCCCGATGTGGGACTCGATCCCAGGACCCTGAGATCACGACCCGAGCCGAAGGCAGCGGCTTAACCCACTAAGCCAGCCAGGCGCCCTGGAATTTGCAATCTTATATTTATATTAATTACAGTTTACAAAACACTTCCACAATAATTTTCTCACTTGTTTTCACAACCATCACAGGAAGCAGATTTCATCCCCATCTTTAGAGATGAGAAAGCTGAGATTGGAAGAGGTTAGGTGACTTGCCTATTGTCACACAACGAAGAATAGAGCCAAGAGTCAAAAGCAGGGGTTATGATTCCTGTGTGATCTCCCAGACAGGAACTCTGTCCACAAAAACACGGTCTTCCTCAGTCGAGCACTGCAGCATGGGCAGCACTGGGCTGATGGCTGGTGGGGATAAAAGAAAGAGGCACATATATCCTACCCCTGGGAGTTTAGTTTATAGGGGGACTATCAAAGTGCTACAGTTCCCTGTCCAAATGGCCACCAACGTGTATTCCTGAAATCTCCCCGTCATTTTCTAATGAATTATATTATTTTCTTCAAAGGCCTGTTGTGATGCTAAGTTGTGCCCTCTGGTGAGCACAAACATGTCTGCAGTGAGAAAGAGGCCATGGCTGACTCTCAGTCGGATGATGGAGGGAGCCCAGTGGAGAGGACCCTCCGTCCTTGGCAGAGTCAGGAGACCAGTCTCTCTGAGCTTCAGCTCAGTTTCCTCATCTGTCAAATGGGGATCATCAGGGTACCTACCCTCATGGAGTTATTTTGAAAATTAAATGAGAAGGTCTATGAAAGATATTTGGCATGGTGACCAGAATTATCATCATCCCCTCAAGCAAGCTCTGTTCCACATTGACCACCGTTAGTAATAAGCAAATTCGACATAAAGTGATCCTATGTGTTTTGTGCAATGGTTGCATCCTCGGGATTAACTGCTCAGACCTGGATGTCCTTTATTTTTTCATATGCATCTGCACACAGACTAGAAACCTACAGAGCACTAAAAACACCATCATAGTGAATAGCAGATAACAAAATTATACTGAGAGTGTTTTTCAACCTCAGCTACATAAGAAATTTGGGTGAGAAGAATTCAATCATAAAACTTTTTTTTTTTTACAACTATTCTTCTACATAAATGTCAGATTAGGGAATAGACTTTAATTGTAGTTTTTTTTTCCCTTTGGAATTATAGTTTTTAATAAGTCTGCTTGACCTCTGTTTCACATACATGTATAGGAAGTTTTATAAAAGCTACTGAAATACAACAAAATGATTAAGAAGGTAGAATAGCATACCTCTTTTAAGAAAGATTTTGAAGAATACCTAAGAAACAACAATCTCCCACACTCATCATTTTATTACCCATACATGTTTTCTGAAAAACAACAACAAAGAAAAAAAAAAAACACAAAAAACACCTGAAATAAGAAGCTAGCCATTAATGGGTGCCCCTCAAACTCTGCAGGTAAACGATGTTTACATGCAGTGGTGAGTTAGATCCATCACCATTTTCAATAAAACTGATTAACGACTAAGTGTGAGCAAAATAGGGGAGTAATCAGGTGGAAATTATGTTATTCTAAAGCTGGAATAAAAGTCTATGGCATGGAAAATAAAGCCTTTGGGGGCTTGGCCAAGTCCCTAAATAATCAGGAGGCTGAGCAGAGTGGTTGCTCTCAGGCCTCAGCGTCCAGTAGCACAGACAGAGTCTATTAAAAATTAACAAAATAGTTTGAGATTACTATTTTAAGCATTATGATTTGGCAAATGGCAAATACCTAGCAGAACAGATGACTGGTTTGAATTCTTAATAGCCAGTTGTAAAGGAAATGGACCACGACAAGCTCTCAGACACAGACGTGGCAGTCAGTGCAGAGACCGAGGCCTGGGGTCCATATAAGTGTAAGGATCAGCAATTCCCCAGGGAGCAAACAGGAAAAGCCAAGTATTACTTCCCATTCAATTGTTGAGCATTTTCTAGCAAATTAAGTTTAAGTCCAGATGGAACTGGGGGGTGGGGATGGGGATGTCCACATTGGAGTGGGTCTTAGGAATGGCCAAAGCCCACTAATGGGAGGAGGCTCACTGTTATAGGTATTATTCAATAGTTTGATGATGGGAAAGAGGGTGTTTAGACCACTGTATTTTTTTTAAAGGTTTTATTTATTTATTTGACAGAGAAAGAGAGCCCAAGTAGGCAGAGCGGCAGACAGAGGGAGAAGGAGAAGCAGGCTCCCTGCTGAGCAGAGAGACCAATGAGGGGCTCTATCTCAGGACCCTGGAATCATGGCCCGAGCCAAAGGCAGACCGATACTTAACCAAATGAGCCACCCAGGCACCCCTAGACCACTGTATTAATCATGGTTGGTTTGTTTATTTGTTTTCTGTATTTCCTGATGCTTTCATTTCTTGGGACCTGAATGAGTCTGGAGAGAACACCCTTCCTCAGGGTGAGACAATTCCTGGGCCTGTGAGCAAGCCTTTCATTTGAAAACTAACATACACAGAGCCATCACCCCCAACCACCTCCTCTTATAGGCTCTTACATGCAGGACCACTGTTCCCTTGCCCAAAGAATAATTCTAGGGCTAAGTACCAGAAAACTAGGGTACAGCCCCTATGATCAAGAACCCCTTGAAATTATTAAGACAATGAATCCAAAACTTGCTTATGGTGTTTACCCTGCCTCACTTGTTCCTTCCTACAGGAACAACAATAAAGTCTCTTGCTCACCTGCATTTGCCCCTCACTCCCTCTTCCTCCTGACTCACATGGGCTTTCCCATGTGGCCTTGCTTAGCATGGCATGCCCCCTCTCCTCTAAGGAACCTAATGAACTATCTTTTCAAATAACATATTGGCCTCACCATACCTGAATAATAATAAAATCTACATTTTAGAACAGTCCTGTCAAATATCCCTGGCATCAAAGTAGCCCCACAAAACGTCACACACCCAGAAAAGGCAAGGCTCAGAAAGTGAGTTTGAGCTCCATGAGGTAGGGCCTTCACATGCCTGCCATTCCACGGGCAGTGGGGAACCTCAGCCAACTCCTGAGTGAAGGGGAATGATCTCAGCTATAGCTGAGAGAGCTCCATCTGGCCTCAGACTGTGGGAGGCACTGTGGAGGCAGGGGGACAGGTGAGAACGCTGGAGCCACTGGCTAGGCAAGAGGGCTGGGCCCAGGGCCACTGGGGAGGGAAAAAAAGGCACCACATGTCAGAAAAGGCAAGACTAGCCAACTAATGAACCATGGTGAGTAGAAGAAGAACAAATGACCCAGAGCTTCCAAATGCTGGCCTCTCAAAAGGCAGAGAGGTAACAAAGGCAGAAGGAGGAGTGATGAAAAGATGTGAAGTTTGGAAGTAGGAGACAATTGACTTTTTAAACGATTTTATTCATTCACTTATTTGAGAGAGAGTGGAGGAGCAGGGGGAGAAGTAGAGGGGGTGAAAGAAGGAGGGAGCAGAATCTCAAGCAGACTCCATGCTGAGCACGGAGCTTGACGCAGGGCTCCAGGCGGGCCTCGATCTCACTACCCTGAGATCAGGACCTGAGCCAAAATTAAGAGTCAGATGCTGAATGGACTGAGCCACCCAGGGTGCCTAGATAATTGGCTTCTTCACTCTTGATTTTCAAACAGTGTGCTAGTAATCATCATGGGAGCCTTCATTCAAAAAGTATATATTTGCTGCGCA
Source organism: Mustela lutreola (assembly GCF_030435805.1). NCBI lineage: Eukaryota > Metazoa > Chordata > Mammalia > Carnivora > Mustelidae > Mustela > Mustela lutreola. The sequence goes on along the minus strand of NC_081298.1, from coordinate 64,745,091 downwards.
CCTCCCCACCCTGTCCTAAGTGCTGAGAAGTAAGGAGCGGACAAACAGGATGGGCACAGAGCTTATACTCAAGCAGGGAACACATTTCAAATCACATTGCTTTTTCTTTAAAGAGCATCATAACTCAGGCCTTGCAAGCCAAAGACTCCCCCACAAACCCTTCTCCAGGCACTTGCTGTTCATTTCACCCCTGAAGACAAAAGCATTTCCATCGTCCATGTCATTCTCTCAGAAATGAAGATGGCTTCAAGGCTTTTAGCGGAGGAGTGGGAGTCAGTTGGGACTAACTTAGAAATCTGTATTTATTTATTTTTCCTTTCAGTTAATCAAGTAAGTGTTAAGAAAAAGAGAGGGAGTCACGTGGGTACCAGATGCATGTGAGGGAGTCTCCTCAGAGGGAGAGCAAGTCCTCTGCTGTCCCTTCCTAGCCTGGGGCCATCTCACCTGACCAGAGGACCTCCCTCTTTCACATGGTACACACGGTTGCTTTTGTTTTCCTTCTGCCTATGGAATAATCATTTTGTTTGTGATTCCTTCTCTGACCCAGAGCCTAGTAGTCATAGATCAACCACAGCAAAACCGCAGATCAGGAACAAAGAGAAATGCACCAATGGGCAAAACCACACAAAACACACTGACAATAGCAGGAGAGCTCTTCCAACTGTCCATCTCACCTCTGTCTTCTGACTCCTTCTATCGCCTGCAGATAAAAACTGCTGTACTCCTGTCTGTCTTAGTCAGCATGGGCGACGATAACTAACAGCAGCTTAAACAACAGACATTTAGGGACGCCTGGGTGGCTCAGTTAGTTGGACGACTGCCTTCGGCTCGGGTCATGATCCCGGAGTCCCGGGATCAAGTCCCACATCGGGCTCCCAGCTCCATGGGGAGTCTGCTTCGCTCTCTGACCTTCTCCTCGCTCATGCTCTCTCTCACTGTCTCTCTCTCAAATAAATAAATAAAATCTTTAAAAAAAAAAAAAAAAAAAAAACAGACATTTATTTCTCACAGTTTGGGAAGCTCACAAGTCCAAGATCAAAGTGCCTGCCGGCCAGTTTGCTTCCTGCTGAAAACCTATTTCCTGGCTTGCAGATGGCTGCCTTCTGATTGTGTCCTCACAAGGGGGAGAAGGAGATCACCTCTCTGCTTTGTCTTCTTATAAAGCATTAATCTCATCATGAGGGCTTCACTCTCGTGACCTACTCACCTTCCAAAGGTCTGACCTCCTAATATCATCCCAGAGGAGAGGAGGGCTTTGACATGAATTTTGGAAAGACATAAAAATTCAGTCCATAGCATCTTCGCTGGACAAAATGACATAAATGGGTCTCCCAGGTTCTCTCATTAGAAATGAATTTGGGTAGATTAGAGATGAAAAAAAAAAAAAAAAGGAAAAAAAAGCCAAGGAGAATGTAAAAGGTTTTCATCACCTAATAATGCCAATTTTATCATCACTTAGCATAACTCCTTTCTGACAATTTTATCATCACTTACAATAACTTCCATTAGGGTAATAAGGCATTAAGTAGATGTTGATTGCAAGTAATCTGGTTACATTCACTAATTATATGGAGACTGATTTTTTCCCCCCTGTTTAAAATGTAATTTTATAACATCACTATTTCCTAAAAACAAGACATATCAAAGTAAGGAGACACACAGGCTGTAGTGATAGAAAATGAGATTTTTGTGTATTTGGCAAATGCCTGATGATAGGATGAACATAAATGAAGTGTTCCTCTTTGGGAAAAAAAAATGTAAATGGCTTGCTCTAGTTTACTCTCACCTTCTTTCCCTGGGGGTCAAATTAATACATTCACTATGGATAAGCCATTTTATCCAGCTGAACATGTTGATGCTCAAATGCCATCTCATGGAGTGGGGATCTTCCCTGAACACAGAATCTTCATAGAGATTAAGAATAAATTTCCAGGCTCTGAATTTTATGAGTCTTCCATAGCTGTGGAGTACTAGTTTAAGTAAGGGGTAGAGAGGCTTTGGATATGCTGTTATTATTATTTAGGACTGCTATAAAGTTTTGTAAGGCTGCCCATTATAACTCTGGCTTTCAGTGGGTTATCCTAACTCAACAGAAATACTAATGCTACTATTACTTCTACTGCTACTGCTACTCCTACTCCTACTACAACTACTAGCAAATTGCTACTTCAATATTGGCATGTATGAACTAGATTAAATTGTTTCCAATTGATAAGGCATTCTTTGGTTATTTTCAGGTTTATAACATTAATGTCCTGAGCATCCTAACAAGAGAAGAATTGTCAGAGCTGTGCTTTGGTTCTTCTGTAACTGAACCTGATTTTCTTCACAGACATTTTTTTTTTTTAAGATTTTTTTCTTTTTCTTTTTCTTTTTTTAAAGATTTTATTTATTTATTTGACAGAGATCACAGGTAGGCAGAGAGGCAAGCAGAGAAAGAGGAGGAAGCAGGCTCCCCGCTGCGCAGAGAGCCGGACATGGGGCTTGATCCCAGATCATGACCTGAGCCGAAGGCAGAGGCTTTAACCCACTGAGCCACCCAGGCGCCCCCACAGACATTGTTTTTAACTTATTTTTCAATAATATGTTCAGGTCTTTTTAGCTTAGAGTAAGAAATAACTCAGATTTCATTTAAAAATGGCAATTATAGTTTACACTGTGCAGAGTTTTCAACTATTCAAAAACAATTTCATTTTCTTACTCTCTCTTTAGGACAACAGGAGACCATATGCTGTTAAGCTTTGTAGATTAGACAGCTATTTGTCCTATTTTACAGATAAGAAAGTGAGGGTTAGAGAGACCACATGGCTTGTTCAAGGTCATGCAAGTGTCTACAATAAGATTAGAACGATCCAGGTTCCTAAGCAGCAACCTTTCAACCGTAGCATGAAATGACTCTGATGCAAAGTGTACATCATTCTATTCACTAACTTTTTAAAAAATATATACACTTTCATCACAATCTCTCTGAGAACCAATCTTACATAAGCACACAACTTTTAGTTCTAGATCTGGTCAGTCCAGGCCCATGCAAAGGGCCCAATTCATTGTACAGTGCCTATTTTTTATACAGTTAGCATCTGATGAAGGTGAAAACATGTCTCAGACAGGCGAACTGCACTCCCCAATGTCTGGGGAGTGGGACACCAGCTGTACCCCCACCATCCCAGGGCCTTGAAGGCCACCTACTCACTGAGTCTGAGCTGAGGCACTTTTCGAGGAGTTCAGTCACTCTGGTTTTCTTCCCTAAAAGCAGTTAAAGGTGGGCATAAGTTCTGTCTCTCAGAAGGTTCCCAAAAAGCAAGTAAAAAATTCAAAATAATTCAAAATCTAAAGTACACTAAGATCTGAGCTCATGTATTCTGATTACAAACTGCTACCCCAACAACATATTTATTCCCACCAACATGCTGTTCATACACTTGATATTTTATTTGGGGAAGAAAAGGTCAAGAAAATTTAGGTCGAAAAGGTTCTAGTCCAAGAAACAAAATATAAGAGTTTTTCTTGTATTGCAGTCTCTCCCATCTACATATACACCTTACAATTAGAATAGTAGAATCCTAAGTTCCCAGGCAGATCCGGAGCCAAAGGAAACAAAATTTCTTTATATATTGCTGAATTTTTAGATGCTTTCTGCCATAATGTTCTCCTCCTTTAGACCATAATTCTCATTTCTTAAACTATAGACAGGAACTGCTCGGCTTCCTTAAAGGGCAAAATCACTGAGATGAATTATTTAGTTATTTATTTATTTAGCCACATGTTCTTTGGCGGTTTAAATTTGTGGCCCCCACCATCACCCCATCCTCTTTACTGGCCGTCTTTTCCAAGGGTTCTAATGAACTGATATGGACCCTGCAGTCCCAACACCGACAATCTTCATCTTAGCAAGAACATGGGTCTATTATTCCAAATTCTGCTAAAATAAAGCCCAAATGTTCAATTTCCCATGTGTTCCTCTTAATTAAAAACGAAATGAAAGGGAAAAAGAAACCATCAAAATTATATAAATAAAAGCAGATGGAACACTGTATTGGAAGCTCTCTCCTATAATAACATTCCCTTTAATAAAACTCATTGGTTAATTTGGTTGATAAAAGCAGCGTTAAAATTAAATAAGAATTAACATACACTCGGGTAAATATTTGTAGTTTCCTTCGTGTGCTACCATGATAAAGGTAATTTAGCTTAAAAGCAGTCATCATCTTTCTTCATAACTGATAAAGCATTACTAATTGTGTGTGTTAATATGGTACAATATGGAATTGAATAGAGATTTTATCTTAATAACATCTCCATTAAATTAAAGACAGTGTTGTATGACAGGAAAGATAAGTCTGTTTATTCTGAACTAGCACATCAAAAGAACAACTGTGGGAAGCTGTGCGGTAGCTCACATTTTCTATACAATTCAAACTGGCAATGTTACAGTTATAGTCACTGTTGTAAACATGGCTTTTTGTGTTTTGTTTTGTTAGGAATAATCTATAGATAATATTTCATTGAGAAAAGTGATACGTTAATTATGGTGCAAAACATACCGATCTTTCCCTCCCTGGGTCTGATAGGATATTTCTATAAACAAGATGCTGGATGGAAAATGATCCAATTCCAGTGCAATGAAATAATCATCCTTTTCAGCTATTTCTACAATCCCCAGCCTCTGTCAGCATGACATGAGTGGCCAGGGTTTGCTATGAAGAGAACTGTCGAGCTCGTAAGGAGTGGATAGTAATGAATTAACTGTAAGAATGCTGGTATTCTTGGTTCCAGTTCTTTCCTCCAGACCCCGAGAGGGCTTTCACCGATGTGGCTGGAAGGCGCAGGACTGCACCCTCGCCCCAAGGTATGCTCAGCTGTGCCCCTGCCAGGCTGGAAGGGCAGGCTGCCCTGGAGAGCACTAGCCAGCTACAGGCACCAGGCCAGAGAGGCCCAGCATCCTTTTCCACATGGGCCCGGGCAGCTTCGCCCTGATAAACACATCCTTGCCACATCACTGGCTGCCGTGGAAGGCCAGCGGACATTTTGAATGTCGGTTGTTTTGTCTGTTGATGTGTTTGTTTTCCAAAGTACCTGCCACAGACTGCCTGCTCAGAGGCTATGAATTTGCGTGAGACGCTGCACTGTGCTGTGTGGACAAGCTCCCATGTCACCTTGTTGCTTCCAGCCCCCAACACCTGTGCAGAGCCTTGGAAGACACGGCTCTGTGCTGCTGACTCTGAGCACACACACATCATACAGACAAGTCGGCATGAGTGTGAACAGTATCAAGTACTGGCTAAGAAAGTAAGCAGTTTGGGCATAATTACAAACCTCTTCCAAAATATGTTGTTCAAAAAATCAGTCTGCAAAGTAGATGCCAACCCTATTTTTATACCAAACAGGCTGCATTCTTAAAGCCCAGCAAAAAAGAAAATCATAATTTAACATAAAGTGGAAGATGTAATAAATAATGAACTGCACAAACAGCTTAGCATCGTAAGGAGACAGATGGAAAACTTCTCTCCCGAGATCACTGCTTCCAAAATTAGAGAAAAGGGCTTCTGGACGTGTTCAGGGTGGATAGTTCAAGCCGGAATTTCAATGAGGTGAGAATACTTTTTAGTATAAATGCAAGATTTTCATATCTCCCTTTCAGAAAACACACAAATTATGGCATTCATCTGCTTCTCCCAGAACATGAAAGGCAAACCAGTGAATCTCAGGCTTTTCCAGAATGTTGGATTCAATTAAACACAGGAAGATGCTGCTGGGCTTTGTTTCCTACAGAAGTGTTACGATGCCATCATCTGTCCAGGAAAAGAAAGGAACACCCATCCATGTGTAAAAGTTATCAGAAAACTGGAGCATTGGGAATAAAGGAATTATTTCCATGAGAAAAGCACAGCCAGCCATTGGCTCATAATGGACTAAAAGGCCAATGACCCTTTCTCAGACACTCCCGAGCTCTAGTATCCAGGACCCACAGCTGCGTCTGAGTCAGCATGGTGCGGATCAAAGAGCAGGGGTGAGGCTGGGGCAATGTTGACCAGCTATTTCTGCTCTGCCTCACCTGCAAGGGCCACAAATGCCTTTCATTTTCATTGCCTTCCTAGGGACCATGCACATAGATGACCCACCTATGCATAGGTAATCTTGGGGAAGTTCATTTACCACAGATCCTGGTCTATCTAGCTCTCCTGAGCCCCTCCTTCCCTAGATTCCATCTTCACTGAAGTTCTGTGACACTTCTTTTTGAAAAGTGCTTAAGTGCCTATGGCATTCTGTCTACTGATCAGGAACCCCCACAGCTGGGCTCAGCTCCCTTTGTCCTGATTTCAATGACCAGGGGGATTCTTCTAGACTTTCCCTTCTCAGCTGTTTCAAATGACCTCAGCTGGTATCATCATCATCTTGCCAGGAAGGCTTTCCTATTAGAATGGTTCTAAGAAGCCTTCAGGAGCAAAATTTGCATAAATAGTGTGAACAAAAATACTCTGATTGGCGTTTGAGGGTTATCCACAGCAAGTCTGGCAGAGGATGGCTTTCCCTGGGAGACCTGAACCTTCCCCCAAATTACAGACCACTGCATTAAATAGCCCAATTCTGTAAAACCCAACTGACTTTACAAAAATCGTGCCTTTAAAAACAATGAACGCCTGCTCTCTTCTCCTTGAAACACTGAAAATAATGGGGTGTTCAAGTTTCACCACAATGCCTCAGATGAACTTTTCAACCTATGACCCTTAAACACAAATGAATAGTAGAATGGACAATCAAGGTGAACTCAAGTTCAAAATGTTAGCAAATAGGAAATCAGGATAAGATTAATTTACCTCCTAATTACAGGAAAGGATAGGAAATGATTAAATCAAAGGCCTGTTTTTCAAAACCACAGCAGCTTGCTTCTTCAAAACCAGCAAGGGAGTGAGAAACTCCAGTAAGATGGGGCTACAGTCCTATGTAATGCAACCATCTAATGATGGACATGTAATCTCGTACCTCCAGTCACTTTTGTCAGAAGCCAGTGGTTAGAAATAGGTCATTAGTCCTGCTCAGTCTCAAGGGGAGAGGATCATACAAGACAATAACATAAGAAGTAAGGATCATGGGGGGCACCTTATGTGTCTGTCTGCCATAACATACCATTAACAAATTCAGGACATTTAACATTGATACTATTCCTTCTCCATGTATCAGCACCTGCTGTCAGTTTGTCCCATTAGCAGTGATATGAATTCTGATCATTTGGTGAAGAAAGTATCACTAGATTTCTCATCTGTAGTAAGTTTACCAATGTTCCCTCTGTAATTATTTTTTTTTCTTTAAAGATTTTATTTATTTGACAGATAGAGAGAAATCACAAGTAGGCAGAGAGGCAGGCAGAGAGAGAGAGAGAGAGAGAGGAGGAAGCAGGCTCCCCGCAGAGCAGAGAGCCCGATGTGGGGCTCGATCCCAGGACCCTGAGATCATGACCTGAGCCGAAGGCAGAGGCTTTAACCCACTGAGCCACTCAGGTGCCCCCCCTCTGTAATTATTAAGTCATAGGCTGCTATTCATCAAGTTTTCACCCAGTAATTTTAACAAAATTGATGATTCTTTGCCTGCATCAATAATTACCATGATTTTTGCAAAATGGTGGTTTTGTAAATTCCATCGTTCTTTCCACTTTTATTAGCTGGCATTATTCTACAGTAGGAAAGGACTTCCCCTCTTCCTGTATGTATGTGGATATATATGTACATTTGTATGTGGGTATGTATATACAGGTACGGACTCATGGATTCCAGTTATTTTATTGGTTTAAAATTTATTACTGTCTTTATTTATTCTGATGCTCAAACTGTCCCACATTTCATCAGCAGGAACACTTTCAAGGTGGCTCCTGTCTCCTGAGTCCTTTTAACATATCCCCTTACTTGTTGGCACAAAAAGATGATCCAGGTCCATGTGTACGTCCCTGCCTCAGCCCTGGAATCAGTCATTTTTTCAAGGAGCCCTGGTTCCTTGGATCAGAGAATGACATTTAGAAACCACGATCAGTGTGCCTGAGAGGGTTTCAAGCGAAGATGTGGGCAACAGAACGTGGAAAGGCCCCTGCAGTGGATGGGACAATGGATAGCAGCTCTACCATAGATTCTTTAGAGGCTAAGAGGCCAGCTGTGGGCAGTTATTTCTCCAGGATGCCCAAAGTGTTTAATACCAACTAGGCCCTTAATAGTTCCTCTATAAGTACCTACTTGGTTGATTCATTCATTCATTGACATATTTATTGTTCAATAATAAAGCCAAAGTTAGCTTATTATATGCATTTTCACGAGCTTTTCAAATAGGTAAGATAAAGTGCATGAGCAGCTTGGAGATCATACAAGCCACTCCTCCATTTGGTTAATGACATCCCTTGGAGCTCAGTGAGGGGCATGCCATCTCAAGGTCACACACTTGGCCAGAAGCAGAGGCAGGCCTGGATTCCAGCCCTCCCGGCTCAGAGTCCTCCACATCATATACCTTTCACCAGGACCGTTTGTAATAAGATGCCAAAAAGATTAACAGAAGAGGTTTTCCAAAGCCTTCCCTGGTGTGGCTTGGCCCAGGCTCACACTGGCATGCTCCCCCAGTACCATGGCTCACAGGTTTTACTACAAGCCTTTTGACTCTGTGTTGCCAGATGGGGCTGTAGTTTAGCAGTCATACCCTGCCACAGGCTCCACAAGTTCTGAGCATGCACACTGCTAATTCTAAGCCAATCTGTAAAAGTTTCATGATCATTACGCCTATCTGCAGGGGCACTAGGTTCTTGAGGCTGCCTTGATTCACCAAGGGGCAAAATCCCCATCTTTGCCCTGAAGTCCTCAGTGTCTATTTCACAGTAAGGTAAGCAGGCTTACTCCTTTCTCATTAAAAAATAATAAATACAATTTCCTAAAGAGCTAGTTGCAAGTGTAGCTGGGGGTTACTGAGACCTTGATCCATGCCCAGTCTCTTGCATACTTCCTCTATAACCCTGCAAAGAAGCTATAATCATCTCCCATTTTTCAGTGGAAAAACATGGGGCAAAAGAGAGAGGCAGTCTCACCTAAAATCTCACTCAGGGTGTTGGAAGCGAGAGAGCTGAGAGCTGCCCCTTGACCCACAGTCTCTGAAGCCGGAATCTCCTCTGCAGGGAGGCAAAGGACCCTTACAGACCAAAAAGCTGAGGGGAGGGGCATTGTGCTCTCATTCCCCTGCTCCCATCACCTGGGTTGGCCTGTGTTCTCAGGGCAGGGACATTCTCCTGTCCCTGGACCTGGCCCAGCCCCACTTGTCCTTTCACAGGCCTCTCTCCTCCACCACCAGCCAGTGCTGGGAGGGCTCCTCAGGCAGGGCCCTGAGCTCCCTGCTGGCCAGCAGAGACATCTTCACTGGCTTCTAAAAAACTTAGTTCCAGTTCTCAGCTTTTAAATCCCAGAAAATCTTCTGGCAGGGCTAGCTCATAAATGTCCCTAACTTGGCTGGAGGCAACAGCCAGCCACACCAGAGGTTTGCCCCTGCACGCTTTGCTTTGGAGTTCTGCCTGGGGTGGCTTTCTCAGGGAGGGCTTTAGAGTGTAGACATGAGCTGTGCACTGTAACAGATGTTTTCTGGCATCTTTCCTGGGAAGTACCTCTGGGATGGTACTTAGGGGGAAAATAGAAATTACAACTCAGGACTCAAATCAGGGACGTTCATCTGAAACACTGTGAATGAGCAATAATTTCTACTTGTGGTACCAACATTCAAATAAGAATAGTTCAGTGATTCAAAATAGAGCAAATACTACTGTTTCCAATAGTGATTATAAGATTCTGAAGTTAGACCTGGATTCCAATGCCAGTTCTACTCATTACTAGAGCTAGGACCTTGGGCAGTTATTTAACCCGATGAGAAACTGAATGTATGTTATCCCCTCCCAAGGGCTAGTCTATTCTAAATTAGTGAGGCTTAAGATTTTTGCAGTTGTAATTTTGCATCATTGGTTTGAGAGGGCATCCTCAAACTGCGTAAGGTCCAAAGATGTGGATTCATTTGTTCTTTTCTATGGAATAATTACCTGTTGGAAGGGACAGTCCTTCCTCCCTAAGGAATAAGTGCTAATAGTGGAATTGAAAGCATTCAGGAGGAGGGAACCCAAGGCGGAGCCCCAGACTCTTTAGAATGGAAACACCACTGACATACTGGCCTTCAGGCCTTTGCTCCAGCTCCTCCCTTTCTGTCCACCTGTCTGGGTCTCTTGAAACCATGTAGGTGAGAATGCTTGGAATGGGAAAGTGCTGTTCAAATGTCAGAGGTAAATAAATCCTGCCTTTTCCAGACCTTGTTCTTTAGCACAGCAGATTCCCACCTGGCACACACTGGAATCAAGGGAGAGATTTAAAGAAATACAAATGTCTGGGCTCTGCCCCAGGCCAATTAAATCAGAGTTCCTGGGAGTGAGGCTCAGGCACTGGCACTCTTTTTAGTTTCCTGAGATGATACTACTGTAGGAACCACTGCCCTAGAAAGCCATCCTGGGCCTCCAAGGTCTTGTACTTCTAGAATATTAATCCTGGAATACTAATATTTGCCATTCATTCAATGCTAATTGCTTTCTCATACTGTCTTTTGGCATTTTGTTTCTCCCTCCCAGGGTAGGTGGTGAGTACCGTCATACCCTATCTACCCTCAACAAGTACTCCTCTGGCTCTGGAGATTTAAGCCAATTGTGGGCAGGAGCAGGTAGCTAACTGCATACTGTGCACCCAGGTACAGCTAATCCCATTGGAAGATAGAAGAATAGTAGTCACTTGTTCAGCCCTTTATGTGCTAGCAACTTCCATGTCAGGAGCCCCATAAGAAATCTGTTGGGGAAAGAGTTTTTAAGCCCCCTTTTTACTGGCAAGGGTGGGGTTGAGACTCAGAGAGGGGCAGCATCTTGCCTGAGGTCACAGATCTACCCAGTGCTGGACCCAGATGCCTACACTGGTCTGTGTGCCCCAAAGCACATGCTTTTCTCTGAGCACGTTGCCCTGACTATGGTCTTGTTGAAGTAAGGACTGATGAGAGAGAAAATGTTTGGGTGCGAGGCTGCAAGCCAGCTAATGAAGCGACTAAGAGAACTGTAAAACTGACATTTGAATTTTTCACTGCTCGAGTTCCTGATATGATTCATACTTATTTTGTGTGGCCAGGCTCAGACCTGAATGACTAGCTCAGCTATAAAATTTGGGTGCTTTCCTGAGTTCCTACTGAAATAAATTAATAATAAGGTGACCTATAAATATTTAATAGTCGATTAGAGGTTTTTCCTTTTTTGGATCGGAATCAACATCCTCTGATAATTGCATTTGAATGTTGCAAATAATCTTTGACCCTCATGCTTTTCAATATAACCTGTGTAAATTACCTCTTCAGAAAAATCTATGTGGAGTAAAAGGCCTGGCAGGAAATATGAACAGCAGAACCATTCAAACCTGGAGGTCATTTCATTCCGATGATGTGAGGACAGCCTGCTGGGCTGAAAAGAGGTAAGCTGTGGGTGCTGACATTCTTTTAAATGAGGGTTGAATCTGTGAAAGATTTATGTCCAGTCTGGTCCCTGTCATTTTTCTTTATGCCCAGAAAGGCAAATGCCAAATCCCACACTGCCCTTAGTCCTACACTCAGAACTCTTTGCCTTTTTGTACCTGTTGCTGAAGCCAACAACACAAAGTCCACTTTCTCAGGCAGTTGTTCTCCCCCAATGGCTGGAAGGATAATCCAAATCCAATCCACTAAAGTTCTCATGACCTCCAGCTCTCATCCCCTTCCATAATTCTTCGCAACTAAATAGTATAACCTCTTCGATGTGCAAGGACCATTCAGCTGGGGAAACATCTAGCCCTTCCTCCAAGGTCATATTCTGCCACTGAAGGCGCATAGATGTCCCGGCTGATCCTTGTCATTTTCCTTTATGCCCACAAAGCAAGCTCCAAATTCCAGCCTGGCCTCAGCCATTTGTACCTGGTGCTGGAGCCAAGACCCCGAAGGCCACTATTAAGGTCCTCCCATGTAATAGTCATGCAGATGTTTGAAGGCAGTGACCTTTCTATGGACTCAAATCTACAATGTGCCT